>NC_080418.1:147384741-147743241 GCF_029873635.1 Malania oleifera
TTGGGGCATGATATATTCGTGCAAAATATTATAGTGAAATATAATATATTTCGTGACTGCATAAGTTTCTGTCATTTGTGCGACGTGTATATTTGTTGTTTGCACATAGGACACCATAAAATCGTATACCAAATCTTTTAAAGTAGCAATATGGACACCCAAAAGGAAAAAATATGGAAATAGGAAAGGGAATATTGATTTGTAGTACACATCTAGAGGTTTCATTAAAAATGAAAAAAGTAACAACAAAAAATGGTGATTGAATGGATCGAAGAAGGAATCAAATGAAGACAAAGAAAGACTCTATCCATGAGACTATCAACATGGCAAATGAAAAATTAGAGTGGGACAATATGCACCTTGTGTGATGCCACCCAAATAGACGATGGGGTCCAGGGTGCGACTTTCATAAATAATTATTTATTTGAGCGGACGTAATGTAAAACACTCATAGTATTATAAATCAGAGTACCTAAATAAAATCCATATTGACATGCGTATCTCCATATAGAAAATATTACATCATCATATGAAATATAGAATATTTTTTAACATATTATACAAACAGTTATTCTAATTTATATTCTCTAATCCCGTCCTAGATGATGATCGCTATGCTTGATGTCAATACGTCCTAAAATATAAGATATTATTGGGGTGAAGATAACTTTCAAGTAAGTAAAAGTTAGATTATTACTAGTGGTGTGGCTACAAAATGAGCTTTATCGGTAAAAATTAATGTATATTAACTGTTAAGAAACTCATGTATAAATCACTTTTATCCAAATAGGACGTAACGCAGTGTTAATATATATACTTTCTTGTATACCTTCTTTAACATCATCATAATTAAACCTACTAAACGGGGGCTCTATTCACAAAAATACGTGTAACTTTCCTTTACTGAAACATATATAGTACCCTTAAATATGGTGTAAAGAAAACCATATTAGGCCTAATAATTGGCCCTGATCACCTAAATATATGAAATGTATAAAAAAAAAAAAAACTCTTTTGGCCATGAATGTTCATGGTTACCCCCTGACCGAGTTGTGCGGTCGAAGACTAAAAATAACTTGATTGGCCGACCAAATTAATCAAATTGTAACATATCTATAAGTGCGATTTTCTATAATCCTGATTCAGAGTGTGCATTTCAGGGAAAAATACAATATCTACCACCAACGATCTTTCACAACAGTGTGGTGCACTCATACTTCATCTGTAGCTACGAAACCAAGGCATCCGCCACATTTCGAGCCATCAGGGTTTTTTTAAATATACAAATTATTATTTTGCACTATAAAATATAAATAATTCATCATTTTTTCAATATAAAATGTGTAATACAATTAGCATTATTCGCAATAAATCAGTATAAACATAACACGGCAAAAAATCTTCATATTTGTTCATTTATGCAATCAAATAAACCTCCTGTCATACTATTTGCGTTGCTAATTATAATTTTATAAATACTGAGAAATTATTAATGATTATACTCAGGTATATTACATAAAAAACGCAAGGTATGATCAATCCAGTATTTTACATTTACGCAAATTATAGATAGATATATAAGATTTTAACAATAAAAAGGGATGTGGTCAAAACCCATGGTGATTTAATTAAACTCAGGTATATATTTAAATAAAACAAACGATATTAAATCCACGTACTTAATTTAAATAAGGTATATTTAAAATAAACGTTAACATTTAATTTAGCTCACTTACTTGATCGTTCCTTAACGCAATAAAATAACAAATTCCCCAAAATGAGTTTAAAAATAGGTGGGAGAGTAAGAAGTGTAGTTATACAAAAAATCTTCGTCACCATAAACTTTTCCCATTTTTTCCTTCAATTTTTTGCTTGAAATTTCATATGTAAATTAATCAAAAACCAATTGTGACGCCTCGAGCCCGCAAGAGTGGGGGACCGAGGAGTGCCACGCTGTTCATTCCTCCATATCAGATACCAAATTAACCAATCACCGCATGAAATATAAATAAATAACCTCAAATAAATATAGGAATTCTATATAACACTCCCAAAAAAGCACACTGCAACAGCCAGATATCATATCTATAATCAGTATTTAAAACATAAGTTCAGTACAAATATTTGGTATTATTTACTAATATCTCACAAATCCCGCAAAAGAAACTACCAAAAACAATCACAGTCTAGGCCTCAAGCCCGATCGCCAAAAAATAACTGAAAAGTTTGATTCCTCATTGGGTAAAAGCTCCTTAGTAAGGGTGGAAGTAAAATTATAAAAGGGTGGCAGACCGAGTGTTACTAGCATACGAGTTTTAATCTATATATCAAATAAATGTTTCTCATATAATATACTAAAGAGTTAAGGAAAAGCATCATTAATAACATCACTAACATCTTAAATTCATACACACATCCCAATATGCCACAAGTACATAAGTTTTATGCAGCGAAATTCCTCGAGGATAGGGAAGATTCCCACCAATATAAGTAAATTCCCTCTGCTCTAATCCTAAAAGAACCTACCAGAGCACTCACCGTATCAGTAAGCCATCAGGTGAAGATTTCTCGCCGCCCGTATAACACATCTTTTATTTTTATTGTAAAGGCAAAAGTTTCCACGGATCAGGATGATTACCAGCCCATACAAGTCGCATTCCGTTACACTGATGCCAAGAAAACTACCTAATCAGAGCACTCGCTTCTTAGTAAGCTCCGAAGGTATGTTACCTCGCTCATGTACCACATGCATTCACAATATGATATACCATATTCTTATGGATTAATTAAAATTCAACATGTGCCAACACATCCACAATGAATCCTGATCTCAGATTTCGTCGTTCTATTATCCTCAGCACGGGCCACCACAGCAACTGCGTACATATCAGTACGTTGGCCACACAGGCACCTACGTACTCTTCTCTACACGTGGCCCCACAGGTAAACTATCCACACATGGTACAGAACGTGGCCCACAAAGGCGCCACCATCCACATAGGATACAAAACATGGCCCACACAGGCGCCATCATTCACATAGGATATAATGTGGCCCACACAGGTACCACTCACTTCGCGGACATGTGGTCCCACAGGCACCACTATTCACTAGACCAATCCCTATGACCTACCCTGTAGTTACATCAAGTGACAAGCTCCTCAGACTTGCCAATGTCCGAACCCATATACTGGACATATAACGAACTCATCAGCCTGCCAAGTAATATAATGATTTATATAAGGCAAATATAACAACCTCCTCATGCCAAACATTATATTGTTATGATGCTTAGAAAATAATATGCACACCAGGTAATTCACAACGCATTTCACAACAGGGAATTCAAAACATAACAATTCATCATGATTGGCCTAGTTGAAAACATTATTACAACATATCCCCATATGCAGGTTCAAACTATCACAGGGAGTAGTAAATCATATGTCAATTATAAGAAAAAAAATTGTTATCATGCCCACACAGTTTTAATATCATATGCATTATCCCAAATATTAAATCTTAAACAAAATCATTATTTCCAATACTCAGTTTTTTTCTGAAAATCAATAAAAAATACTAGGTTTCATATGCTCGAAAATTTTGGTTCACTTTAATCAATACGATGTACGTTTATTCCGCCCTATACCACTTACCGCTTAAAAAATCCACCCGCATGGACCCTAACAAACGCTCGCTGCGGCGTCCAGCAAAGCCCTTGTTTCATAAATTCCAAATCATCATATCAAATTCCTATCACACTTCTTAATAAGTTCCTTAAACCTATTTCCCGTCAATACTCATGAAAACCCAAAATGCAACCTTATCCCTGATTTTGGAGCTATGCCCCCCAACTCAAACCAAACTTTTTTCGCTCCTCAACCCTAGTTTGTAGTAATTGTTTCAACAGTGAATCCTGTGGTGGTTCCCCATGTTTTAATTTAACTTAAGATTTAAGGAAAAGTTGAGTTAATGTTGTTGAATTTGTCTTATCATACCCCAAGAAATATTCTATGTCACTTATACACAAATTCACTCCTAAGAATGTCAGTGGTAGAGACATGGAGTCCAGTTGTTGTATTTTTTTCCCCCGATTTTCAATCGGTGCTCGTTTGACCGAAAAAATCGCAGCGGAGAGAAAGAATTTAGGATATATAAAGTTTAAAAAGATGAGATATAGAGATTTGCGTGGATAATGTCGCCAAGAGTGCGTGGTTTTCTAAGAAAGCTAAAGAATTGAAATCCATTTAATTTCCATGGATTGCCTTAATATCCATTTCAATTCTCACGATTGACAACTATTCTTTTTATTTATTTATTTGATGGTGTTTTCATTGATTAATAAATTATTAATATTCTCTTAATTAAATTTTATGTTAGTTAATTAATAATTATAATTAATCTTAATTAATGTTTTTTAATACGTTACTATAATCTCAACTCCTAATTTATAATAACTTGGAAGTAAGAATAAAATTGTAATTTTAACGAAGTTGTAATTCGAATGCAAGTTGAAGGTTTATGTCGAATGCATAGTTCTCGCCAGCTTGCATGGCGGGTGCGGATTTGAGAAATACATACAGGAGATAAGATTGTATCAAATTAAGTTGTAAAGGGCTTTACCTTGTCGTGCATTAAATGGGGAATATGAGCTTACAAATGCCTTACATTGCAAAAGGAAATTCACTTACTACGAAAAGACACAAGGCAGAGAGAAAGCAAGAGGACGTTAGGATAATCCATATCCTCCTTTTACTATAAATATATATTATCTATCTTAACTGGAAGATGAGCTTACAAAGCTTACCTTGCAAAGGAGAATCACGTTAGTAAGAAAAGACAAAGGAAGAGAGATGAGAGTCAGAGCGCACGTAGTATAATCCATAAATCCTCCTTTACTAATATATTATTATAGATATATATATATATATATATATATATCATTAATGGGGAAGATGAGCTTACAAAGCCTTACATGGCAACAGGAATCACTCACTTAAGTAAGAAAAGACAAAAGGAAGAGAGAGAGAGCAAGAGAGACGCGAGGATAATCCCATATCCTCCTTTTACTATATATATATATATATATATAATATTATTACATATTGTATTATTATATATATTATATTACTATTATATATTTATTTAATTAATTGATTAATTAATAATTTAATTTAATAATAATAATAATTTTTTTTTGACTTAATACATCCTTCACTCTTTATAACAATTTCGTCTTCAAAATTTGCTAACTTAAATCTAATGGAAATGAATTGAATTATTTACATGAGTACCTAGCTTCGTGTCGAATTCTTGTTGAAAAGATGTGGGTACTTATGACGTATTTCTTCTTTTAATTCTCACGAGACTTACTCAATTACATGATTGCGTCAGAGTACCTTTACTAACGAAATCTTTTTTGGTACGTAACTCTTCATCTCTCATGTTTAGAATCTGGACTAACACTTCTTCATATGATAGGGTATCATTGACCTCCAATGACTCATAACTTATCACATGAGAAAGGTCTGGATTGTACTTTTTCAAACATTGAAATGTGGAATGCATCATGAATTTTGGATAACGCTAGAGGTAAGACTATTCTGTAAGCAACTAACCTATCCTCCCCAGCCCAATATACCTAGAACTTAGTTACCTTTTTTCCAAACCTCATGATTCCTTTTATCGGAGCAATCCTCATAAATATATTATCCCCTACCTCAAATTCTAGCTCTCGTCGACGGGTATTAACATAAACACTTTACTCGATTTTGAGCTATTTTTATTCTATCCTGTATGAGTTTTAACTCATAAGTTTGCTGTATAATCTCGGGTCCCAAAAGTACCGTGCGCCAAACCTTATCTCAATACAATGGAGATTGGCACCTCGACCATATAACACTTCATGCGGGTGTCATCTCGATATTGGCTCGATAACTGTTGTTGTAAGCGACTCAAACCAATGACAGATATTGAACCCAACTTCTTCTGAAATCCAATACACATGCCCACAAACATATCTCTAATATTTGAATTCCATCTCTCACTTGTCCATCAGTTTGGTTGTGAAAATGTTGTGTTAAAGTAAGTTGATACCCCAAAGCCTTTCATGTAAACTTTTTCAGAACTGAAATGTGAACCGTGGGGTCTTCGATCCAATATAATGGACACTGGTATGCCGTGTAGTCTCATTATCTTTGAACATATGGCTTACTCTAAAAATGAGCAGCGCGAAGGCTATCCCAAGTATAGGAGTTCTGTCATGTAATATTTAGTCAAAAGATCAGATCGTCTTCTCAGAGAATGCAATTTAATTCCAAACTTTGTGTAAACCCAAAAGAACTTAAGAAAAGAAAAGTTCACTGAACTCAATTCAGATTCAGTTCCTGGGATTTTTGAGATATTTGTGTACAATTGAAACGACACAAAAGATAAACTATAAACCTAACACGCATAAAATTAACAACAAGAAACAGGAAACAAATTACAATAAATAGACGATAACAAAATTAACTACGAAAAATAATACTACGTTTAACCATTCAGATAGGGAATAAAACCTACATTTGAAATTTTGGGCAAACGCCAAAAACAAAAAACTTTATTACATAACTAAAGCAAGCAACCCTAAAATCGTCAATCAAACACTAATGCAACTAAAAATAAATTTTTAAACACAATCAAGAACTTAACAAAATGCAAACTAAAAATTAAACTTTAATAAAAATCAAATAGAAATTAAAATTTTCAAGACTTTAATTAAAACATTACTCAAATGAGTAATATTAACTTAAACAATTATTTAAAAGAAAAGAGAGAAAGGAAGAGAGAGAGAGAAAGAGAGAAACCTAACAATGATTTAAAACTGAATATTCAAAGCAATAATAAACTTAAACCAAAATTTTAAAATTATATTTAAATGACAATGAAAGTAAATAAAAACTAATTAAACAAAGAGGAAAAGAGAGAGAGAAAAGGAGAGATGAGAGAGAGAGAGAGAGAGAGTAAGGTTGCCAGCCCTGAGGAATGGAGGAGAGTTCGGGTCCTCTTCCCCAACTGCTGTGTACGGCGCTTGGACTCCCCAGGGCACATGCATTACCTAGATAAAGAAACCCTAAAAGGACACCTTTTTAAAAGCAAAAGCAACCGCTTACATTAAATGCCAATTTGCCAATTCAAAATCCCCACCAGGTCGGCTGCTTCTTCACGCATGCACGGCCGGTTCACGCTTGTTCACGCATGGCCGTCTGCATGGGCTTCAAGGCCCTTTACGTGGTCTCATCCATGCACGGTTATCTCCTTTGCACACACCCGAGGCCTCCCAGCAAGCCCACAAGCCCACCACCCTCTTCTTTTCACACACACAACCCAGCTCATGTTCAGCCCACACTTTGCATGTGGCATGCAAATACACGGCCCAGCTTCTTGCTTTTTTGAAGCCTCTAACAAATAGCACTAGTAGCCTACGGTTTTTGACCCTCCAATAAAGCTCATAGCAAGCCCTCCATTCGGCCTTCAAGTCTTCTTCGGCGCATGAGCTTTCACACGGGATTACGTGCTTAAATTGCGTAATTAGGTACTTTAATTTATATATTAAGAATTATATTTTTAATTAAATATTTAATTACTCTCAATATTTTAACATTATGTCTTATTTATAATATTTGAGTTTTATTGAGTAATTTATGAATTTTTGGTATTTTTTATTGCAGGACGACTATTGGAAATCAAAAATCGATGGTACTTCATAATCCGTGCGTAACTCTCTCATATGACCTCCAATTCAGATGATTCAAGATTTTGTAAAAATATAAGAAAACACTCTACAATTTTCGTGTTTTGCATTTTGAAAAATACTGATTGCATCCAGGTCGAAATTGGACATGAAGTTACCATACGCTGTTTTGTGGACTATTTCGACATTACTTCGTGATCTAGGTGTAACTTTCTCGATCGAAATCCGATCGAGACAATTCAAAATTCTAGGGAAAGCTTATAAAGATCTATACAACTTTTGTGTTTTGATATTTAAGAGATACAGACATTTACTGGGTCAAAATCGGGCTTAAAAGTGCAGAATTGACCATGTATAACAAAAGGAAAAAAAAAAGAATAAAGACCTATTTTGATGTGACCACGTGAGTGGGCTTGAAGCCCATGCAAAAGCCATGAGATGGATCTCCTTGGGGGGTAGCCGAAATTTCAAGAAAAAAAGGGACTTTTGTGGGTTTTGAAAAGTCAACAAAAGGGGCTCTTTAGTTTATTTTTTCTTTAGGAGAGTAAGCTAGGGTTTAGGGATAATTTGGAGGTCTTTCTTTTAACTCCTTGGGAGGCCGCGCACAGCAAGGGAGGCCTCTCCTCTTCTCCATTCTCCCTCCTCACGGCTAAGCTCTCTCTCTCTCTCTCTCTCTCTCTCTCTCTCTCTCTTTATTTTTTTTGTTTGAATCTTAAACAATTGTTGGATCTATTTTTATTATAAAAAAATAAGCTTGATTTTCTTGTCATTTAAATATTGTTAATTAGTTTTAAAATTAAATCTTTCTTTCTCTTATATTCCCTTTCTTTAGTTTATTCGTTTAATAAAAAGTTATGGTTGAAATTTTATTTTAGTTTAAATTATTCAGTTTAGATTGTTTTTTTTTTTTTAAGTCTTGCGTTGAATCTTTAATATTTGTTTGGGTCATTCTTTAGTTTGTTTTTCTTATTTGGAGTCTTTGTTAGCATTTAAATATTTTTTTTTGGTATTTTTACTATTAAAATTAGTATTTTTATTTAATTAGAGTTTATTTTTGCTTGGGTTTATGTTTAAAGTTAATATTTTTATTTAATAGAATGATTACAGGATTTGTTTCTTTCATTATTCTAGCATTTAATATGGCATTTATTTATTTATTTTTATGCATAATAAATTTTCAGTTAGGATTTACGTTGTTTTAAGTTTCATTGCAAAAATCTCAGGAACTGAATCTGAATTGTGTTCGATAATTTGTCTTTTCTTAATTTCTTTTCGAATTACATAAATTTTGGAACTGAACTGCATTCCCTGAGGAAACGATCATGCCTTTGGGTTAAGTATTATACAACTGAACTCCTATACTTGGAATAACTTCCGAGTTGCTCATTTTTAGAATGAGTCAAGTTTTTGGCACCGTTGACGGAAAATGTCAATTTTAATTTCAAACTAGTGTTTTTCCGTTATTTTAATTTTTCTCATGAAAAAGAAAAAGAAAAAAAATTAAGTTTTGAAAAAAAAAATGGTTGCACCTACACCACGCACGCTTATGGATTTTTTGCAATCCACACGAACCACACAACCATCTTGCATCATATTGCCTAAGAATGCACAGAACTTTAACATTAAGCTTGCAATGATATCTATGATACCTCAATTTTATGGGATGAAGTGCGAAAATTCATATCAGCATTTAATTGATTTTGAGTTTGCATGTGTTACATTCATAGGTGGGGCTGCTACTAATCAAGCAATTAGATTGCGTCTATTTCTTTTTTCATTGAAAGATAAGGCTAAGGCATAGTTTAATTCTCTTAGACCTAATTCTATCTCTAGTTGGGTTAATATGCAAAATGAATTTCTGCATAATTTTTTTCCTTTACAGAGAACTCAATTTTTGTAGGAACAGATCATTCAATTCATGCAAGAAGGTGATGAGACGTTCCAGGCTTACTGGGAGAGATTCAAGGACCTGATGAATATATGTCTACATCACATATTCGAATCTTGGAGGTTAATGAATTATTTTTATACTGCTTTAACCCCTGAATGTAAACAGTTTGTCTAGACTATATGCAACGGGGAGTTATTCAGTAAAGAACCAGATGAGGCTTTATCATTCTTCGATTATTTATCTGAGAGTGCCCAACAATGGAACACAAGACATAAACGGGCACCAGTGGCAGCACAACCTCTCAAAGCGATCAGTGGTGGAGGCAGATACGAGATCAAAAAGGAAACTAGTCTACAGACTCTTGTTGCTGCGTTGTCTAAGAAACTAGAGGTTATGGAATCAGAAAAAGTGAAAGCTGAGGATTGCTCTATTTGTGAGACCTCAGAACACAGAATTCCGGATTGTCATTTACTACCAATTTGGCAGGAGAGTAGATCTGATCGGGTACAATCAGTAAATTGGGTCAAAAAATCCCAAAATCAACTATTCTCGAACACTTATAATCCTTGATGAAGAAATTACCATAACCTCTCATGGAAGAATGATCAATCTAGTCCATCTTCCTCATGATGTCAGAAAGTTCCTCAATCTTATGCAACCCCTCCACAGCAGTTGCAGTATAAGTCGCAACAGGTCTCTCAAAGCTACGCGCCTCCGCGATTTCAACCAAATTTAACTCCTATTCCAGTAAAGAAATCTCCTGATGATAGCATGACGCAGATGACGAATATGTTTCAACAATTCATGCAGATTCACGTCACAACTAACAATCAGTACACTCAAGCCATAACTGAATTATGGGACACCATTAATGCGATAAGCACGCAATTGGATATCTTAGAAAAAGGAGAATTTTTGGTAGAACCTCAGCCTAATCCTCAAGAATACCAGCACCAACAGTAACAAATACATAATATTTCTCTTGAGACTGCGGAGGTTGTTATTACTTCGAGAAGTGAAAAAGAAGTTCCCCAACCTGAGATACTTACTGACAAACCAACAGTTATCTCGACACCTGAAGTTACAATTGAGATAAATGTGGTAAAAAAAAAATCAGAGGAAGCAAACCCAGAATTGAAGAAATCAGTTAACGTGGAGAGAGAGACTAGTAAGGAGTACAACTTGTGGTACCTTACCCTTAAAGATTGACAGCTATGGAACCATCATTCCCTATTGGACTAAATGTCTAGGAGCACAATGCTGAAGCAAATCCCTACAATGATAAGGTGATGGGTACACCCGATAAAGAGGGTGAGCAGACTAGTGAGAGTTTAATTTTCAAAGAACCAAGTAAAATTTTTAATGTTGATGCTTTTGAAGAACCAAACGTAACTACTCTAACAACTTTGCCTCAAAGACCAGCTCTTAAAGAAGTGACCTTCCTGAAAATATACTAAATAAAGATCCTTTTTTGTTAAAACAAGGAAGGCAATATACACATGTTTTGTCTGGTAACATAGAATGTATTGATTTATTTGAGACTAACTTTTGTGTAGGTAACAAGACTAATTCATTGTGGCGACTCAAATTTGGAGACTCGCCGGTTCAATTTATATACCTGCACCCACCAGATGAAATTCCTCTAGAGCCTCCGCCAGACAGACTGTGATGTTTTTCTTTCCGTTATTTTTATTTTCTTTTACCTTGTTTTATTTTTAGTTAATTTTCAGGTACATTTTTCTATAGTTTCAGTTTTTCTTTTCCATTACTTCTCCGCCCAGGTACGCTCTACTTTCCTTATGCTTTCACATTGAGGACAATGCTCCACTTTAGTTGGGGGGATGAGAAAATACAAAAAAAAAAATGAATATGAATGATTAAGCCATGATTAACACTAACTTATACCCTTTACATACTTGCATATAACTTAGGAGTTACACACTTAAGTAGTATAGTGGGTTATTTATGTGCAGTTTATCTTTATACGGCTAAACTAGGAATTTTAACTGTATGTAGGTTGATTAGTAGTTTATTTGTGTTAATCTGGTTAAATAAACTCTTGTATTTGCATGGTATCTCATGAGGCTGAAAATATACATTCACGTGATTTGTAGCACTTAGGGTTCCTTATGAGCACTGAGAGAGTGCTCGTGGTGACTATGACACCTTGTGAGGTACTGTTGAGCCATTTATCGTTCTTTTGAGTTTTTGACATTATCTCAGAATTCATGAAACTCAACTTTCCCTTCTTTTCTAGATATTCTTTGTACACTAGTCTCTGTTTTTGACTTGCTAACCTAGAGGTGACATCTAGTGGGGAGATAGAAACCAAGGTCTTGTAGCCTACTCAAGATGTGAAGGTTGAGCCACCCCTAGAAATAGACTTAGTTCATGGACTACTCTTCGAACTTAATTCACATGAGTGGTATGAAGACAACAAAAGAAGTGTAATGATTGTCCTAATTGACAATGAAAAGACAGAAATTGAAGAATGAGTAGAAGAAAGAATAAAAAAAATAGAAATGCATATGAAATGAAATGCTAATGTCTTGTAGCGACCCGACCCTTCATACGGACCGACACCGTTAACCCGAATACAAAATACTTGTACCTGTTCAAGATACATAGACAATCCGCCCTAAACAAGGACCTACGGGTGTAAATCATACATAATTATAATGTAAATGTTACGAAAAAACATAAACATTCATTGGAATTTCTACTAGACTTATACCAGAGCTTACTAATACATCCACCAGTACATAAATTCAGACATAAAATAAATTATGTTATTACAATCCTCCAGTAAGGACCTTCATCTAAGTATAATACATGATTCGAATGCTTACGTAAGCAAAACCAAAATAAAATCTCCCCAGTCCCTTTAGCTACAAGGACTGACGTACTGTTGGACCTGAAAACAAAGGTTGGATAATAGGGTGAGACACCTCTCAGTAAGGAAGAAAGTGTGTTGATTATGGTGTAATCCCAAGAAGGGGGGGGGGGTGAATTGGGTATTTTAAAAAAAATTTGAAACCTATTTACCTAACAATCCCTATTTCTATGTTTAACTAATTAATGGTAGGGACTTATGTCTGAATTAAAGTTATTTTATCAATGAATTCCTTTTTACCCAATTAAGTGCATGTAAAGTTATTCAACATACACAAGCAAGCAAGAAATTAAAATACGATTTTATGAGGTTCAGCTAACCCGGCCTACGTCCTCGCCTTGAGCAACCCACTTAAGGATTCCACTAAAATCCTTGCGCCTTAAATTGGGACGGAGCTGCTTACAAGAGGTACAGTTCCCTCCTAATCCGCTGCTTACAAGAGTTACAACTTCCTCATAATTCGCTGCTTACAAGAGGTACGACTTCCTCCTTACACCCGGTTCACAACCCGAACCGTGTTTACAATTTAGGCTCAAATCTGCAAACACTCAATATTGCTTCTAACAAAAGCTGGTGAGTACAATTCAAAGTCCTAGTATATAATCATATGATATAGCTTGAAGCTCAGAATGTATGGAAACGATACAATCGTTTATGTATGATATGCTTCAACACAAAAATCCCTCTTTAACCAAAACTCCCAAGTAAAGAAATATATGAAATGCTTTGGGGTATATTAGGGTTATAGTTCACTTTGCAAAGATGCACAAGTATGTCTAATGTGAACTTGATAAAAGCCTTATCTTGAATATTATATCAATCTATATCAAAAAGCTTTCTTTCAAAATATTTAATCACAACCCAATCTTTGTAATATGTAAATAGATATATGATATGTAATTCAAAGATCAATATACTGAGTATAAGATTTTCCAAGCAAAATATCCCTTAATAAAATAGATATATATGAATACCAAGGATATATTTTCAAGTGTTTCAATGTATCTAAAATATGAATCTTTATACACACTTGAATCAAGAATCAAAGTAATCTATTTCAAAAAATATCCTTCAACAACATATGTATTTAAGAATTCCAAGGATATCTAATCAAGTGCTTTGTAATATATCTAAAATATAGATCCTTTGAAAACACTCACTTGAAACAACCCTTTCAATCAATCACACAACTTAAATCAAGTAATGAACTTGTTAAAAAAGATGTATATGTATATGCAAGATCAAACTTTTCTAATGAAAAACAAGAACAAGTGATGGGATGAGAAAATCTTAAAAATATTGACTTGAATGATCAAACCTCAATACCAAGTTGACAAACACGAAGTATAAGAGAGATCCCTTTGATATTCTGAGTTGATTTTCCCAAAGAAGATGAGTAGAAGTTGAAGTGTAGGCAATCGTATAGCAATGAGAGCAAGTTTCTCAATCTTTTTCAAAAATATGTATTCTTCTCTTCTTGCATGTCTTAGCTGCGTTCTAGGGTTTAGATATTTAGTATTTACAGTGTCTTACCCTTAGGATTGATTTCAAAACCATTGGATCAAAGAAGAGGCTCGCGAGTTCGTTTAATAAAAATATGATTTTTTAACTTTTCCGCGACTTCAGGCTCCTAATGTTGCAGTTCAGGCTACCGAAGTGACTTTAGGCGACCGAAGTACCTCTGCCAGGTTGTGTCTTTCCCATTTAATTCTTCAGGTGACTGAACTTAATCTTCAGACTACCGAAGTAATTCTTCAGGCGTCTAAGGTTAACTTTAGGCTACCGAAGTCCCCCTTTTTCACATATATTAATTCCTAAACTAAAATTTTTCTTTGATTCTCTTCTTGGGTCTTTTATAAAACATATTTTTCATGATTTCAAAAACATTTCTAAGTCCATGAAAGTTCCCTAATGATGTACATGAAATGCATGAATCCTAACAATCATTTTAAGTTATGAGCCTCAAATTAAATCATACGAAAATGTAAGTACATGAGATCTAAATATCCATTCCCAAGATATTCTTGAACTTTGTTGCTTGCATCTTGATTTTCGCACTTTTTGAGTTCCATGGTGCTTTCCAAAATGTATCAGCTTTACTTTATGGCTTTCATGACTCGTTATCTTTCCGTACATGCTTAATATAGATTCTGTTCACAAACTCAATGCACAGATCAAATACCAAGCGATTTGTCATTATCAAAACCGGATTGGACTCGTAGAGTCAACAAAGTGTTACAACAGTGTGTGACTGCATATATGCACATTTTCATACAAACCCATACGTTTGAAACATTTATTTATAATACTGTAACACATAACATTTATCTGCACATCAAGTATTTAAATCATGCATATGATTATTAGAACACCTCCAGCTTGATATGACAATTTTCCTGTTTACCTCGTGGCACGGGTTGTGCACTGATTGCCTCTGACAATGTCCTGTTCGTGTAGACAAAGCCGAGCATCTTTTATAGTCCGACCGTCCCCTGGTTTATTTTTACCAGCAGCTTACTAACTCCTCGCAGGTCGACCATCTAATATACCCATACTGATTTCTCATGTATGGTTGCACTGTATTGCCAGCATTGGTACCTAGCCCTAGGAGTTTATTTCAACCCCTGAACTGGAGTATCTTTCAACCCCTTTTTACTGAAGTTTCTTTCAACTTATTTTGGTCACAAGTTATGGTTCCAGTATCATATATACAATTTATAACAAAATATAGTAGCTTATGCAATTCCAGTATTTTCACAATTCAGATAATCCCATCGGGTTCAAACCGGTGCCTATCTACTCAGTTTACCCCTTTTTGTTTACTGATGCAACTCAGTGTATCACCAACCTCTGTTTTCCACATACTCAGTATAACAAATTAGAATTCCGTTCCCATAATCTATACAAATAGTATAGAAAATTCATACATTTCCATTTCAACATACTCAGTAGAACAAATTGGAACTCCGTTCCCATAATTTATATCAATAGTATAGAAAATTCATACATTTCCATTTCAACATATATCACACGAGTTTAGTCCAAAAAAAACCGCTAAATGATATAAATCCAATAAACATCCTTTAAAAGGAAAAGTAAAGGATTCAAGCATCTCCTATACAATATAAATGCAAATAAGCAATTTTCATAAAATTTGGAGATCATATGCCAAAATCCTCATTTTTACCAAAAATCGTAAAATCATAAAACCAGCATTTCTACTATGTAGAATTTAGCAAATAAGCAGTTAAATCATACATATAAGTATAAACTAGCTTTTTATCGGTTTAGTTTTTCCAAAAAAATGTTGTAATCAAATTCCCCTTACCTTAAACTCGAAACGAAACTTCGTACGAAACTGATTCAAATCGATAACCTGGGATCCTCAAAACCTAAAAATCACAAAATATAATCTTACTATATCTTCTAGTACTATCCAAATATCCAATCAAAATTAAGATCAGATCCTTACCTCGATTTTTTGGAAAACTCAAAAATCTCTGAAACTATGATCTGATCCACTAAAATTGTAGAGTTTCCTCTTCTAATCCACACAATACCCTCCGTTTTTGGAAAAGGACGGCGAATAGCGAAGAATCTTAGAGAGAGAGAAATTTCATTGGTAGAGAGAGAGAGAGAGAGAGAGTTTGGAAGCAAACTTAGCTTCTAAGCAACCAACTTGGATATTTATAGGGCCTTTGACCAAGTCCAACTCATCGACAAGGCGACGTCTTCATCGACGAATCCACCACACAGCTCGTCAACGAGGCCATCCCTTCATCGCCGAGTCCAAGTTCCGGATATTTCTCTAATCCGCTTGATATCTGCTCATTGAAGAGAGGCTCTGAATTTCATCAACGAGGATCTAAAGGACTTCGTCGACGAATGTGACCCTTCATTGACGAACCCAGCTTATATAGGTTTGGGTCTCTACAATCTCCCTTCCTTATAAAAATTTCGTCCTCCAAATTTACTAACAATTGTTAACATAATCTTTTCTTATTATTTAGCTTTACCAAAAAGTCGACCGTCACCCATAAAGTGACTTTGGCCCAATTTCATTACATACCCTCACATATGGCAGAGGAATACTGTGGTTACAAAAAAAAAATACTTCGGGAGATTATATACCTAAACAAAACTCTCCCAAAGATCATACCATTTAATCTATACCATCTACACTACTATATACCTACATTCCATCAAATAACTGTGGGTACTTCTAGCGTATTTCAGATTCTAATTCCCATAAAGTTTCTTCCACTGTATGGTTATGCCATAATATCTTCAAGAAAGGTATTTCCTTAGTCCATAACTGATGTATCTTCCGATCCAATATCTGCACTGGTGCTTCCTCATATGATAAGGTATCACTGATCTCTAGAGGTTCGTAACTCAATACGTGGGATGGATCTGGTACGTACTTCCTCAATACAGACACGTGAAATACATCATGGACTCTGGATAATGCTGGAGGTAAAGCCACTCGATAAGCGACCGAACCTATCCTTTCAACGATCTCAAAAGGCCCGATATACCGAGGACTTAACTTCCTTTCCTTCCCGAACCTTACCACCCCTTTCATTGGAGTGATTCTTAGGAATACTATATCGCCTACCTCGAATTCCAACTCTCGTTGATGAGTATTAGCATAGCTCTTCTGTCAACTCTGAGCTGCATTAATTCTTTCCCTAATCAATTCGACCTTTGCAGAGGTCTGTTGAACTAATTCTGGACCTAGTATCTGCCGCTCACCTACCTAATCCCAGTAAAATGGAGATCGACACCGACGACCATACAAAGCCTCATAACGTGTCATCTCTATGCTCGCGTGGTAACTGTTATTATAAGCAAACTCAACAAGCGGTAGATATCGTATCAAACTATCATAAAAATCTAGTACACAAGCCCACAACATATCCTCTAACGTATAAATAGTCCTCTCCGACTGTCCATCCATCTGCGGTTGAAAGGATGTACTGAACATTAGTCGCGATCCCAAGGCATCCTATAAACTCTTCCAGAATTGAGATGTAAAATGCGGATCCTGATTTGAAACAATAGATATAGGGACACCATGGAGTTGTACCACCTCCAATACATAAAGCTCTGTCAGCTTATTCAGAGAGTAGCTGACTCTGATCGGAATGAAATGTGTAGTCTTCGTCAACCGATCCATTATAACCCATATGGCATTCTGCCCATGCACCGCCGCAGGTAAACCCGTCACAAAATCCATTGAGACGTGTTCCCACTTCCACTCAGGGACGTTAAGTGGCTGAAGTGGTCCTACCGGCCTCTGATGTTCCGCGTTGATCCGCTGACATGTTAGGCATTGCTCAAAAAAACGTGCGATCTCTCTTTTCATGTTGGACCACCAGAAATATTCCCTCAAATCCCGGTATATTTCCATACTACCAGGATGTACAGTGTAAAGTGAACGATGCGCTTCCTCCAAAATAACTCGTTTAATCATAGCATCATTCGGTACACAAACCCTTCCACAAAATCTCAATATCCCATCGCCAGAGACACTAAAATCCAACTTCAACCCCTTCTGCATTCCTTCCATAGCCTTAACCAACTCAAGATCCTCCTTCTGCGCCACATGGATCCTCTTCTCCAAAGTCGGCTGTACCACCAAGCTAGCAAGGACAACTTGATGGTTTCCATCTACCACCTCCAAACTCAACCTTTCAAGGTCCATATAGATCTGATGCTGAACCTCCGCCGCCAAAACAGATGCATCCATAGACTTTCGGTTCAGAGCATTAGCTACGACATTAGCCTTTCCAGGATGATAGCTAATAATACAGTCGTAGTCTTTAATCAATTCAAGCCACCTGTGTTGTCTCATGTTGAACTCCTTTTGGGTGAAAAAGTATTTAAGACTTTTATGGTCGGTAAAAATCTCAAACCTTTAGTGTCTCCAAATTTTCAGTGCGAACACTACTGCTGCTAATTCTAAATCATGCATCAGGTAGTTCTTCTTGTATTCTTTGAGTTGATGAGAAGCATAAGCAACTACTTTGCCCTGCTGCATTAGAACACAGCCAAGACCCTTTTTCGAAGCATCACTACATATAATAAAACCACCATCACTAGATGGAAGAGTCAAAACTAGAGTCGTGACCAGTCGCCATTTCAACTCTTAGAAACTCAGCTCGCACTCATCCGTCCAATCATACCTTACGTTCTTCTACGTGAGTTTCATCAAAGGACCTACTAAACTAGAGAACCCTTCCACAAACCGACGGTAGTAACCTGCAAGACCCAGAAAACTTCTAACCTCCTGAACATTCTTCGGTCTCGACCAGTCCACTACTGCTTCTATCTTACTCGGGTCCATTGATATTCCTTCTTTAGACACAGCGTGCCCTAGAAATGCAATTTGTTCCAACCAGAACTCGCACTTCTTCAGTTTAGCATACAACCTCTTATCTCTAAGCATTTGCAATACTAGTCTCAAATGAATTTCATGCTCTACAGTACTCCTAGAATACTCTAGGATATCATTAATAAATACCACGACGAACTGGTCAAGATACTCATGAAAGAACCTGTTCATCAAATCCATAAAGGCTGCAGGTGCATTAGTCAAACCAAAAGGTATAACCGTAAATTCAAAATGGCCATATCGGGTTCGAAATGTAGTCTTCGATACATCCTCCGCTTTCACCTTAAGTTGGTGATACCCAGACCGTAGGTCAATCTTGGAGAAGGCCTGCGTGCCCTGAAGTTGATCAAACAAATCATCGATCCTAGTTAGCGGGTATTTATTCTTTATCGTCACTTTATTCAGTTCTCTATAGTCGATGCACATCCTCATCGACCCATCCTTCTTATTCGCAAATAACACCAACGCTCCCCAAGGAGAAACACTAGGTTGAATGTACCCCTTGTCTAGCAGCTCCCGAAGCTATTCTTTCAACTCTTTCAATTCGACTAGAGCCATACAATACGGAGCTTTCGATATCGGCATCGTACCTGGAGTTAATTTTATGGCAAATTCCACTTCACGATCTGGAGGTAAACCTGGCAAGTCCTCTGGAAATACGTCAGGGAACTCACGCACTATTGCGATCATCTCCAGATCCCGTTCCTCTACTGGTATGTCTTTCACAAACGCTAGATAACCCTGGCACCCTCTAAGGAGTAACCTTCTAGCTTGCATAGCAAAAAGGATTTGTGATGCAGAACGCACACACGACCCTACAAATTGAAACTCCTGTTCCCCAAGCGGTCTGAATAACACCTCCCTCCTGTGGCAGTCAATACTGGCATAACTGGATGACAACCAGTTCATCCCAAAGATGACATCAAAGCCAACCACGTTATACACCACAAGGTCAATTAGTAGTATCCTCCCCTGTATTTCAACCGAAAAGTTACGGACTACATCGCTACACTTGACCGCAAACCCGGATGATGTAGCTACTACCAGTTCATAATCCAACCGTTGCACCTCAAATCCACACAGTTTCACAAATCTATGGGAAATAAAAGAATGCGTTGCCCCAGAATCAAATGATATAATAGCTTTATGAGAAAGCATATAAATAATACTTGTGACAACATTGCTCGCGTTCTCAGCATCGGCTGGAGTCAAAGAATACACCCTCGCCTGGGCTGTACCCCCTTGTTGACCACTATGTTGTGCCTGAGTATTACCCATGTATGGATGCTTCAAGGTTCCACTATTCCTCTGCATCTGATAGTCTCTCATCTGATGTCCTTGCTTGCCACACCGCATACAGGCCCCCGTAGACAACCAACACTGCCCATGGTGTGTCTTATCACATAAAGAGAAACATTGGACATGTACGGTATTCTAGGACGCACCACCAGTTATTCTTCCACTTACCTTGTCCTGCCCCAGACGAAGAATTAGGAGGCGCTGGCCTCTTCTTCGTGACCTAAACCTCTGTGT
This sequence comes from Malania oleifera, assembly GCF_029873635.1. Lineage (NCBI taxonomy): Eukaryota > Viridiplantae > Streptophyta > Magnoliopsida > Santalales > Ximeniaceae > Malania > Malania oleifera. Next base: position 147,405,191 of record NC_080418.1, read on the forward strand.
CCTCCAACAAACACTCTTCTACTACCGTGGCTTTATCAACCAACATAGCAAAGTCCTGCAACTACAAGATCGTTGTCTGCTTACGGATCACGCTCCTCAGACCCCTTTGAAACTTTCAAGCTTTCTTCGCTTCATCCGGTATAATGAATGGAGCAAATTGAGACAACTCCTAGAATTTGGCAGCGTACTACTGCATTGTCAGCAATTGCGGCGTTAGATTCATGAATTCCTCCATCTTCACATTTCTAACCGTGGCTGGAAAATAACGCTCAAAGAAGAGCTCTTTAAATTTAGCCCATGTCAACGCTATAAGTATCGGTCGGTGCTCTTCCATCTGCTTTACATACACGCACCATCTCTCAACCTCCCTTGCCAACTTGAATGTGGCGAAGGTGACTTTCTGCCTCCCAGTGCAGTTCAACACGTTTAGGATCTTCTCGATCTCCTGGATCCAATTCTCAGCACGAACTGGATCTGCACTGCCCACAAAAGCTGAGGGCTTCAACCTGGTGAACTACTCGATGGAGCAACCTAATTCAGTCGTAGGACGATCTTGCTCCCTATTTGTTCGCACTACCTCAGCCATAAGCTGTTATACGAAGTCACACAACACACTAGTGGAATCATTACCAGCCTCAGGGCTGGCACCCTCATTACTACTACCTCCCACGTTGGCAGTGATATCCTTGGATTCCATCCTGAAAACAATTACAAGAATCCATTAGAAAGTAATAGCCTAACCATCAACTACTACTATCATAATATAAGCTCAATTCTCTGAGTTCATATCCTTGACATTGACGTACTCCAAAAATTTGACATCCTCATTCTAACTCAAGTTCCACCCTTCCACTTGGAAACAAAACCGTCAATGGATTGTCGTGATTTTCTTAAACCTTTCGATTGATCCAGAAAAACACAGAAGTCTATCAATGAATTTACATCTCCAGGTATACAAAGCAAAACTCAAGGTTTTATCCATGTCCTATGCTCTGGTATATTCTAGACTATCACAACTAACAACTCCTAAGTTCTGCACATATCCCTAACCAGGTAGCATGAATCAAATCATACTTCCGACTGGCTATGGCTCTGATACCAACTATAGCGACCCGACCCTTCATACGGACCAGCACCGTTAACCCGAATATGAAATATCTGTACCTATTCAAGATACATAGACAACCCGCCCTAAACAGGGAACAACGGGTGTAAATCATACATAATTATAATGTAAATGTTGTGGAAAAACATAAACATTCATTGGAATTTCTACTAGACTTATACCAGAGCTTACTAATACATCCACCAGTACATAAATCAGGACATAGAATAAATTTTGTTATTACAATCCTCCAGTAAGGACCTTCATCTAAGTATAATACATGATTCGAATGCTTACGTAAGCTAAACCAAAATAAAATCTCCCTAGTCCCAATAGCTACTAGGACCGACGTACTGTTGGACCTGAAAACAAAGGCTCGATAATAGGGTGAGACACCTCTTAGTAAGGAAGAAAGTGTTACAACAGTGTATGACTGCATATATGCACATTTTCATACAAACTCGTACGTTTGAAACATTTGTTCATAATGCTGTAACACATAACATTTATCTGCACATCAAGTATTTAAATCATGCATATGATTATTAGAACACCTCCATCTTGATATGACAATTTGCCTATTTACCTCGTGGCACGGGTTGTGCATTGATTGCCTCCCTTCGTTGCCGAGTCCAAGTTCGGGATATTTCTCTAATCCGCTCGGTATCCGCTCGTTGACGAGGCTCTGAATTTCTTCGACGAGGATCTGAAGGACTTCGTCGACAAATGTGACCCTTCGTCGACAAACCCAACTTATACAGGTTTGGGTCTTTACATGTCTGCTCCACCCAAATACCACAAAAAAGTCAAGAACATGACAAATATCCTCCACGTTTGAAGATTCTTCAACCATTTAATGCCTCAGATATATTCACGTCAAGTTTGTGAATAAGTTGATTTAGGGTGGTCTTGGTTAGACATGGCGAGAAGGTGAGAAGATGCTAGGGTGAAGGACCCGACACCTCACAAATAGGCTGGATCCTTTTCAAACTAGTCCACTCCATACATTTAGCGTTTGTTCCTTGCAATATGTGGGATGTTTGATCACGACACTCCTCCTAATATATGACAAGCGAACCTATTCTTTTTTAGTATTTTTTAGGGTATACCAATTAGGCCGAGTCAAAATGACCGTTCTGTAGGTGTCCACTGGTATCCTAGTTGTAACGAGTCATATACATTAAACATACCTTGAGATTTCACCTATTGATACTTAGATTTATATAACTACATTAATTCTAAATTGTATTACTGGTTAACTTTATCTGAGTATACTGTTCTTAACGACTACATAAGGATGAAACTTGCATGAATGACTTGCTTCATGTAACGCCCCAACCTAGATCTACCACGGAGTACTGCGTCTCTCCTCCTCCACCTGGACCAGACAACAGGAGGCAGGCCTTATCGGACTAATGACTGGCCCTACAAACCAACACGTGTCCTTTTCAGTGTGTTTTTTCCTCACTCATACACTTCCTAAGAAAACTTCCCAGGCAATCACCCATCCTAAGTTTGCTCCAAGCCAAGCATGCTTAACTATGGAGTTCTTATGAGAAAGCTCCTGAAAAGAAAGGTGCACCTTGTTGATATGGGTAGTAACATCTAATATTTTAAGTCTTTCATCCATGGGGTATCACATTCTCCCCCATTTATAGAACACAACGTCCTCGTTGCGAACCCACATTTCCAAACCTAGGCGATGTGAATCTCATCACACTTTCGGTTGGGAACTTGTCTCTGATACCATTTGTAACGCCCCAACCTGGGTCTACCAGGGAGCACTGCGTCTCTCCTCCTCCACTTGGACCAGACAACAGGGGGGCGGGCCTTATCGGACTAATGGCTGGCCTCACAAACCAACACGTGTCATTTTCAGTGTGTTTTGTCCTCACTCACACACTTCCTGAGAAAACTTCCCAGGTAGTCACCCATCCCAAGTTTGCTCTAAGTCAAGCATGCTTAACTATGGAGTTCTTATGGAAAATGTAGTGACTCGAAGAATAATAACATTTTAATGATAAGAGGGAGAGAAAATAGAAACAGAAACAGAAGGAGGCCGTAGACTTCGTCGACAAACGCTCCGCGTTCGTCGACGACATTGCATTTTGGAGATAATATTAAATAATCATAAATTTAGGAAATTGCCCAACTTCGTCAACGAACACAGGGTCTCGTCGACGAAGGTCTTCAAAATTTCGTCGATGAACACAGGGCTTCGTCAACGAAAAAATACTGAGAGATGGTTCGGGTTGCTCTGAATTTCGTCAATGAACATAAGGCCTCGTCGACGAACTTTGTGAACGGCTCGTCGACGAGGTGACGTGTCTCATCGACGAACCTGGCCCTATAAATAGCTAAAAACCGGGATATTTCTCATTTTCACCGCGCCTCTCTCTCTCCTACGACTCTCTCTCCCTTCTCTCTTCATTTTCGGCCCCACTAGTCGCCGGATCGACTATCCGAAGCTACTACGACGCTCCTGGCAGAGTTCTTTGCAAGACTGCCAGAGCAGATCGTCAGGAAATCGAAGTTGGATTTCATCCCAAATTTAGGGTAAGGACTTTTATCCAGTTTTTGACTTCCTGACAGTTATAGGAAATGATGTAGGCAGAAAAATACTGATGTTTAGTTTTGGCATATGTTGGTTTCAGGGTGTTTTGTAGGAGGCCCTGCGGGTGTTAGGCTTATTTTTCCTAGGGGCTTTCCAGTAGTCAGGTAAGGGAAAAATGCTATGTTAGGAAATTTCTGAATATTATACAGTGTATTTATTTATGAATATTATGTATTAAACTATGGTGTGGCTTGTGAATATGTATGTAGTATGGGGATATGTTTTACGAATTGTAGTTTCATGATTTTTATGAATTTCAGTACCATGATTTTATGGATTTAAGTACTATGATTATGTGAACTTCAGTACCATGATTTTATGGATTTTAGTACCATGATTATACGGATTTTAGTACCATGATTATACGAAACTCAGTACCATGATTATACGAATTCCAATATTACAAATATGTAGTTCTATGTTATGATTATTCAGATTTCAGTACGTTATGCAGCATCATGGTGATAATGATTACTTCAGAATCATGGTAAATCAGATAGATATGTATAGAAATATATTATATGATATCAGACCCTATTGGACTTGCAGCTACAGAGCACGGTACCGTTGCTATAGATACCATGTTACTTTATGAGTGCAATCACCTATTCAGATAATATGTGGTACGATCGACCACCTAGGCCCTTGAAGAGGTTAGCTTGCTCATCCAGATATGGGTTGAGGTGGGTAGGTTGACTGAAGGAGTTCAGTGATTTATTCCTGGTTGGCCAGTCAGGGTAAATCCAGCCTACGGGTCGCACAACCTCGTTATGAGGGGCATGTCATGACACAGATAGTCATAGGGAACATTTTCAGTTACTATTACTTACGTATTGATTTACAGAAACGGGGATCCTACTATATACACTAGAATTATTTTGAATTATAATCATAATACTAATATGTAAAGCAATACGGGAAAAGGGGTGGTGTACTTTATTATTTGTGCTGTACTTTTGTACTCAGTTATTCATGTTTATATGAAACAGATTTCACGATATATAGTAGCTCATTTGCCACACACTAGTAATAACATTTTTCTTCTTATTGAGCTTTGGCTTATCCCAGTGTTGAAATATTTTTCAAATGATCCAGGTAGGCGAGCAGATCAGGCTCGCAAATAGAGAGGCGTCTGTAGTGCCCTGTCAGCAAAGTGAGTACAGTGAAGGATTTTTGGTATGAACCCTAGCTAGTTGAGGGTATTTTTGGGGAAGAAATGTATGCATATATTTTGGGAAACATGTAATACTCTAGTATTGAGTGATATTAGCTCTATATTGTATATAATAGTTATGGTTATGTTTATATGATTTTACTTCTCGCTGCTTAGGTTAATATTGTGGTATCAGAGTATATTAATTGATACAGTGTTTAAAAAAAAAAACCATTTAATTAAGCAGGTCGTTACAGAAAAACTCTCGAAAAGAAAGATGTACCTTGTTGATATGGGTAGTAACATCTAATCTTTTAAGTCTTTCATTCATGGGGTATCACACTTCAAAACTACATAAATTGTGTATGAGCTTGTGTGTAATCTGGTGATATTCATGTATGTGAAATGGTATATTTGTGTTGAATGTACATTCATTTAATATTCATTGGAATTGGTGTTTGTAGGTGTCACCCTAGAAACTCTCATAAGACTACAACTCGTCCACTAGGATCGACCTAGGGGTTTAAAGTCTTGTTGCATTCGGTAAATGCAACCGTATTTCCCGCAAAAGAGGAGGTAGAAAGGATTTTGTAGCTTTGTCAGTTTTTTTTTTTTATTTTGCTAGGTATTGGCAAAACTTTAGTTGGGGGTGTGATTACGCGCTTAAATTGCGTAATTATGTGCTTTAATTCATGCATTACAAATTATATTTTTAATTAAATGCCTAATTACTCTCAATATTTTAACATTATGTCCTATTTATAATATTTGAGTTTTATAAAGTAATTTATGAATTTTTGATATTTTTTATTGCAGGGCGACTATTGGAAGTTAAAAACCAATGGTACTTCGCAATTTGTGCGAAACTCTCTCATATGACCTTCGATTCAGATGATTCAGGATGTTGTAGAAAGAAAAGAAAATGCTCAACAATTTTCATGTTTTGCATTTTGAGAAATACTGGCTGCATCAAGGTCGTAATCGGACGTGAAATTACCATACACTAGTTTATGGACTATTTCAACATTACCTCGTAATCCGGACATAACTTTCTCGTTTGAGCTCTGATCGAGTCGATTCAAAATTCTAAGAAATATCAGAAAGAGATCTACAACTTTGTTGTTTTGAGATTTGAGAGATACGGATGTTTACTAAGTCAAAATTGGGCTTAAAAGTGCAAAATTGACAATATTTAACAAAAGGGGGGGAAAATGAATAAAAGCCTACTTTGTTGTGACCACGTACGTGGGCTTGAAGCCCATGCAAAAGCCATGAGCTGGAGCTCCTTGGGGCAGCCGAAATTTCAAGAAAAGAAGGGGCTTTTGATGGGTTTTGAAAAGTTAACAAAGGGGGCTCTTTAGTTTATTTTTTCTTTAGGAGAGTAGGCTAGGGTTTAGGGATAATTTAGAGGTCTTTCATTTTGCTCCTTAGGAGGCCGTGCACAGCAAGGGAGGCCTCTCCTCTTCTCCATTCTCCCTCCTCGTGACTAAGCTCTCTCTCTCTCTTTCTCCTTATTTTTTTATTTGAATCTAAAACAATTGTTGGATCTATTTTTATTATAAAAAAATTAGTTTGATTTTCTTGTCATTTAAATATTGTTAATTAGTTTTAAAATTAAATCTTTCTCTCTCTTCTATTCCCTTTCTTTAGTTTATTCGTTTAATAAAGAGTTGTGGTTGAAATTTTATTTAAATTCAAGTTATTCAATTTAGATTGTTTTTTTTTAAGTCTTGCGTTGAATCTTTAATATTTGTTTGGGTCATTCTTGAGTTTGTTTTTCTTATTTGGAGTCTTTGTTAGCATTTAAAATTTTTTTTTTTGGGTATTTTTACTATTAAAGTTAGTGTTTTTATTTAGTTAGAGTTTATTTTTGTTTGGGTTTATGTTTAAAGTTAGTATTTTTATTTAAAAGAATGATTGCAGGATTTATTTCTTTCATTATTCTAGCATTTAATCTGGCATTTATTTATTTATTTTTATGCATAATAAATTTTCGGTTAGGATTTACATTGTTTTAAGTTTCTTTACAAAAATCCCAAAAATCTGAGGAACTGAATATGAAATGTGTTCAGTAATTTGTCTTTTCTTAATTTCTTTTGGAATCACACAAATTTTGGAATTAAACTGCATTCCCTAAAGAGACGATCTGGTTTTTGGGTTAAGTATTATACAACTAAACTCCTATACTTGGGATAGCTCCCGAACTGCTCATTTTTAGAGTGAGTCAACATGTACGCACACGGTTCACGTACACGACTTCTCTGCATGCTCATGGTCTTGATTTGGACTCCAGCTCACATACACGACTCACGTATATGCACATACATTTTTAATTTCGATTTTAATGTCCAAAAATTGTCATGCAATAATAAATTACCAAAAATTCGTAAATTATCGAGTGAAGATCCAAATATCTCAATGTTAAATTATTGAACATAATTAGGCATTTAATTAAAATTATAATTTTTAATGCATGAAGTTAAACACCTAATTATGCAACGTTGATGCGTAATCACACCTCCCAACTAACGCTTGGCTAATCCTTAGCAAAGCAAAAATTAAGAAAACTACTAAATCCTATCTACCCCCTCTTTCGCGGGAAATATGGTTGCATTTACCAGATGCAACAAGGCTTTAAACCCTAAATCGATCCTAGTGGATGAGTTGTAGTCTCGTGAGGGTTTCTAGGGCGACACCTACAAACGCCAATTCCAATGAATATTAAATGAATTCACACACAATACAAATATATCATTTCATATACAGGAATATCACTAGATTATGCACAAGCATTCATATACAATTCACGCAACTCCAAAGCAAGTCACTTATGCAAGTTTTATTATTATATAGTCATTAAAAACAATATTTTCACATAAAGTCAACCAGCAATTACAATTTAGAGTTAATCTAGCCATATAAATTCGAGTATAAATAGGAGAAATCTCGAGGCATGTGATGACCCAAAAATATATATATATGATTAAAGTACAATAATAATAAAATAATAAAAATAGTCATTAAGTTAATATCAATACGGAAGTGTTTTTCTGTAAGATCCTTGATTCCATGTTTGATGCCTAAGAAAGACCTTGTCTTAGCGAGTGCTCAGAGACCATTGCGGCTCAGTCGCTCCCTGGAGGTCGGCCTGGTCAAAATGGAATTTCATAGGATAAACAGGATAGACACTGTTTGTACACGTAAATAAGTATATATACATAAAATAGTGTTTTGACAGACATAATTTGTAGAAATACATAATAAGATGATAATAATATAGGTATCATATGTGGGGCTCACAAGACTATGTGGGGTCCACATGAGTCCCGGAGCCACAAGACACTGTTTATATACGTAAATAAGTACATAAAATAATGTTTTAACTGATATAATTTGAAGAAATATATGATAAAATAATAATAATATAGGTATCCTATGCAGGCCCACAAGATTGTGTGGGGCCCACATGAGTTTTCAAAATTTAAATTTAATTCTTGTTCAAAAATAAATAATAAAATAGATAAATACTAAAAGTAATTTAAAATTAATAACAATGATAATAATAATGATAATAATGATTAGGAAAAAAATAATAAAATAATAAAATAATTAATTAAGTAATTTATTAATTAATTAGGTAAGTAATTAATTAAAAAATTATTTAGTGGGATTGGTGGCAAGCACTCCCACATGGCCTCCATCCCTATCCCATACACAACCCATACCTTGCCCATTCTTTAATTTTTAATAATTATAATTTCACCCATCTCCCCACACTTTTACAAATTCCATTTCTTCCCCAAAATTTTCCTATAATAGGGAGCTCTCAACCTTCATTTTTCACAATATTTTTCCAAGGAAGAGAAGGATTAGTGAGTGAAAGAATTTGTGGTGGAGAGAGAATTTTTGAATAAATTCTCAATCACCCACTTTTTCCGATCTCATTTCTTAAAGATAATTATTGTGTTCGTAGCACACGGTAAAAGAAGAAGGTAAGTAAATTTTGATTATGTTAGTTTCTTTTTATTTTAAATTTAAAAGAAGAAGGTAAGTAAATTTTGATTATGTTAGTTTCTTTTTATTTTAAATTCATACCCGAGCTTATTTTGTACGTAAATTTTAATTATGTTACTTAGTTCCACAAAATTTCCATGAGTTTATTTTTACGCATATTTAATTATACCAGTTCTATCTTTAATATACTTGCATCTATTTTTGGGTTAAGAAATGTTCCAATCCCCTCGGGTAAATTTTCAGCATTTCTTTCTATTCAAAAATAAAATTATATATATTTATAACACAAAAATTGTGTGGCATGAGTTTATTTCTACGTTACATTTTTTTATGTAAATATGAGTAAGGATGAGATTTTCACGATATTATTTTAAATTGCATAAATTATAATAAAATGATTTTCAAACCCCTTATGGCAACGAAAGTTCAAAGTTACAGATACTCGGTACCGCAGCTTAAAGTTTATACGGATCAAAGTGCACCCACACTGTTTACAGAGTGGTTATTTATGTTAGTGGATTTCTCCTGAGTGCACACCTGGTTCCGGACCAGGACTTAATAAGGAAAATCTCACTTAAAGTTTACGTACGTTGATTTAGTTTGGTTGGCCAGCCAGCTAAGTTCAGTCTTCGGACCGCACAACCCAGTCATGGGGGTAAACATGACTTACGGCAAACAGGCCTAAGGGTGGGTTTTTATAATATATGTTTATACATATTTAATTACGTGTACAAAGTTACTGATGATTTGAAAGAAAAGTGTAAGTTTACGTGAAAAGGATCATTTTGGTGCTTAAATGATGATCTAAGGAAAACGTATAAAGAAAAGTATATGTATGTTTATCATTAAATATTTTTACAATTTTAAAGTTAAAAGTTTAATTTAACAGTTATAGTATATGATTATAAAAATTTACTGTTGAAATTGATGACAAAAGTTTTATGCAGGAATTTTTAAATTTATGTTTATTCTAAAAGCAGTCTTGAAGTTATAGTATTAAATATTGTTTTACGAAATTCTTTAAAAGCTCATTTTGGCCACACACTAATAATAATCTTATTTACTTACTGAGCGTCGTCTCACCCCAATCATATTTTATTTCAGATAACTCTGAAGGACATGTCGGAAATCAGGCTTAGCAAGCATGCGGGTGGGGATTAGAAAAATAAAGATTTATTTAGAAACATTAGTATGATTTCAGATATTTACGTTTGTGTAATTTTCTTCATTTGAAATAAGTGATTGTAACATGAATAATTAGCGCTCTGGTTTGAATAAAATTGAGTTTATTTGCTTCCGCTCTAAATTAGTAGTAAAAAGTTAATATCCCAGGCCCCTCAGGGTCGGGGTGTTACAAGGCATGTGTAATGTGTATGACTTGTTACACTCAGGATATCCATGGACACCTATAGAACGATCATTTTGACTCGGCCTCACTGGTGTACCCTAAAAAACACTCAAAAAAGATGGGTTCACTTGTCATATGTGAGGAGGAGTGTCATGATCAAACATCCACATATTATAAGGAGCAAATGCTAAATGTATGGAATGGATTGGTCTAAAAAGGATCCAGCCTATTTGTGAGGTGTCAGGTCTTTCACACAAGCATCTTCTCACCTACTCGTTATATCCAACCAAGACCGCCCAAGATAAACTTATTCACAAATCAGGCATGAATACATCTAAGGCATTACGCGGTTGAAGAGTCTTCATCTGTAGAGAACATTTGTCGTTTCCCTGACTTTTTGTTGTATTTGTATGAAGTAGGTATTAATCTTTCACCTTATTCTGGTGCATTTCTATTTCTCTTTTTCTTTCTTCTACTAATTCTTCAATTCTCTTTCTTTTCATGGTCAGTTTAGACAATCATTACACTTCTTTTGTTGTTTTCATACCACCAATGGAGATTAAGCTCGAATAGGAGTTCATGAAATAAGTCTATCTCTAGGGGTGGCTTAGCTTTCATATCATGATTAAGCTATAAGACCTAGGTTTCTATCTCCCCACTTGATGTCACCTCTAAGCTAGTAAGTAAAAAATAAAGACTAGTATACAAAGAATTATCTAGAAGAAAAGGGAAAATTGAGTTTCATGAACTCTGAGTTGATGTGAAAAGCTCAAAAGAAAGATAAATGGCTCAAAAGTACCTCACAAGGTGTCATAGTCGCCACTGGTGTTCTCTCAGTGTTCACAAGGAACCTTAAGTGTTATGAGTCACGTGAACGTATATTTTTAGTCTCATGAGATACCATGTAAATATAGGAGTTTATATAGCCAGATTAACATGAATCAACTACTAGTCAACTTACATAGGGTTACAATTCCTAGATTAGCCATATAAAGAGAAACTACACATAAATAACCTAAGTGTGTAACTCCTAGTTTATATGCAGGTGTGTAAATGGTATAAGTCAGTGTTAATCATGGCCTAATCATCCATATCCAACATATTTTTTGTTTTTATTTTTTTTTTGTTTTTATTTTTTTTTGTTCATAAGGATATCATCAAATTGAAGCACACACTATTACATGCAAATTGTCACCCCGCCCCCCCAAAACTAAAGTGAAACATTGTCCTAAATGTGAAAGCATAAAGAGGAAAGTAGAGACATACCTGGGAAGAGAAGTAAGGGAAAAGAAAACTAATACTAAGGGAAAAGGTACCTGAAAATAAACTAAAAATAGAACAAGATAAAACAAAATGAAAGGAAAGAAAAGAAAAACATCAAAGTTTGTTTGGCGGAGGCTCGGGAGGAATTTCATCTAGTGAGTGCAGTTTTATAAATTGAACTGGTGGGTCTCCAAATTTGAGTCGCCGCAATGAATTAGTCTCATTACCTACATGAAAGTTAGCCTTAAATGAATTAATGCTCTTCAAAATACCAGATAATACATGTGCATATTAACTTTCTTGTTTTAATAAGAAATGATCTTTATTCAGTATGTTTTCTAGGAAATTTACTTTTTTAAGAACTGGTTTTTGAGGAAAAGTTGTCGGAACAATTACCTTTAGTTCTTTAGAAGCATTGACATTAAAATTTTTACTTGATTCCTCGAAAGTTAAACTCTCACCATTTTGCCTAACTTCTTCATCTGGTGCACCAATTACCTTACCGTTGTAGAGATTTGCTTCGGCATTACAATCCTTGACATTTACTATAGTAGGTAATGATAGTTCCATGGTTGTCACTTGTACTTGAATAATTGGCTGGGCTTGACTTAACTTCTTCAATTTTGGGCTTGCTTCCTCTAAGTCTTCTTTAACTTCATCTGTCTGAGTTGCAACTTCAGGTGTTAGGACAATTATTTGTCTGTCAATGGGTATCTCAGGTTGGGAAACTTCTTTTTCACTTCTCAGAGTACTAATGGCCTTCTCTGTCTCAAGAGAATCTCTTGAGACATTATGTACTTGTTGATGTTGTTGCCGGTATACCTGAGGATCATGTTAAGGTTGTGTCAGAAATTCTCCTTTTTCTAAGGTACTCAATTGCGTGCTAAACTCATTAATGGTGCCTCGCAATGCATTTATGGTCTGAGTGTTAATCTGCATAAATTCCTGAAGTGTATTAGCCATCTGTGCCATGTTATCCTCAAAAGACATTGTCGGTGGAATAGTAGCATCATTATATTGAAATCTTGGAAGTGTGTAGCTCTGATAAATCTGCTATGGCTGATACTGATGCAGAGGAGCAATTGGATAATATATTGGTTGCAAAGGTGGTGCATAAGACTGAGGAGGCTGCTGAAACTGTGAAGAAGATAGATCAGATTGATCATTCCTCCATGGGAAATTCAGGTGATTCCTCCATTTTGAATTGTAAGTGTTCGAGAATGGCTGATTTGGAGCTTTGTTAACCCAATTTTTTGATTGCATCCAATCAAACCTACTCTCCTTTTCTAATTCCATAACTTCTACCCTCCTTTCCAGTGCGGCAACATGAGCCTGGAGATCAATCTCCTCTTTGATCTCATATTTATGTTCACCACCGATTGCTCTGAGAGGTTGTATTGCCATTGGTGCCAATTTATATCGTGTATTCCATTGTTTGGCACTTTCAGCTAAGTAGTCAAAGAATGAAAGCGCCTGATCTGATTCCTTTATGAAGAATTCTCTATTGCACATAGACTGGAGAAATTGTTTGCAATCAGGAGTAAGATCTATATAAAAATAGTTGACTAACCTCTAAGATTCAAACCCGTGATGTGGAAAGATATTTATCAAATCCTTGAACCTCTCTTAGTAAGTCTGAAAAGTCTCGTCACCCTTCTATATAAACTGTAACGACCTGCTTAATTAACTGGGTATTTTTTTTTTTTTACACTAATATTCTACATGCTCTAATACCATGCTAGGGGTAAACCCAACCAAAACCTAAGCAGCAAGAAGCAAAAATCATGTAACATAACCATAAATCATTTCATACAATACCAGAGTTCAGAAATGTTTTCCCCAAAATATATACATGTATCACTGTTCCCAAAAGAACCTCAACTGGTGAGGGCTATTGATTATGCGCTTAAATTGCATAATTAGGTACTTTAATTCATGCATTGGGAATCTTATTTTGTATTTAAATGCCTAATTACTCTTAATATTTTAAAATTATGTTCTATTTATAATATTTGAGTTTTATTAAGTAATTTATGAAATTTTGGTATTTTTTTCTTGTAGGGCAACTATCGGAAGCTAAAAACTGATGACACTTTTTAATCTGCGCGTAACTCTCTCATCCAACCTTTGATTCAGATTATTCAGGATGCCATAGAAAGATAAGAAAATGTTCTACAATTTTCATGTTTTGCATTTTGTGAAATAATAGATGCATCAAGATCGAAATCAGACGTGAATAAAATAATAAAGTACAGTACAAATAATAAAATACACCACCCCTTTCCATGTTATTTAACATAGCCGTATTATAGGTTATAATTCAAAGTATATCTAGTGTACATAAATATGGTCCCTGTTTCTGTAAATCCGTACATATGTAATAGTAACTGAAACTGTTCCTTGTGGCTATCTGTGTGTCATGACTTGCCCCCCTCATGACTGGGTTATGCGGCCCGTAGGCTGGATTTACCCTGGCTGGCCAACTAGGTATAAATCACTGAACTCTGTCAGTCGATCTGCCCACCTCAACCCATATCTGGATGGGGAGCCTAACCTCTTCAAGGGCCTAGGTGATCGACCTTACGACATATTATCTGAATAGGTGGTTGTACTAAATAAGTAACATAATATCAGTAGCAACGATACCATGCTCTGTAGCTACAAGTCCAACAGGGTCTCATATCATATAGTATATATATATATATATATATATATATATATATATATGATTTACCATGATTCTGAAGTACTGAAATAACAATGATACTGCATAAACTGTACTGTAATTCATACGTCGTACTGCTGAGAATTATCTATTCATAACACTGAAATTGCATATTCATAATACTGAGATTCGTATAATCATGGTACTAAAATCCATAAATTCATAGTACTGAAATTCACATACTCATGGTACCGAAATTTGTAAAATCATGAAACTAGCATTCGTAAAACATATACCCATACCATATTCATGTTCACAAGCCACACCATACTTAAATACATAATTTTTTATAATTAAATAAGCTGTATAATGTTTCTAAAAATACCTAGCATAGCATATTTCCCTTACCTGACTTCTAGAAAGCCCATATGAAATACTAGCCTAACACCCGCAGGGCCTCCTACAAAACACCCTGAAAACAATATATGCCGGAACATAATATTAGTATTTCTCCTCCTACATCATTTCCTATAACTGTCATAAAATCAAAAGGGGACTAAAAGATCTTACCCTGAATTTGGGATGAATTTCAACTCTATTTTCCCGACGATCCGCTTCGACAGATTCACAGAGAACTCCGCCAAGACTGTCGTGGTAGCTTCAGATCGTTAATTCGGCGACTGGTGGGGCCGGAATCGAAGAGAGAAGGGAGAGGGAGACGTAGAAAGAGAAAGAGAGAGAGAGCTCGGTGAAAAATGATAAAAATCCCGGGTTTCCACTATTTATAGGGCCAGGTTCGTCGACGAGACATGTCACCTCATCGACGAGCCCTTCATAAAATTCATCGACGAGACCTTGTGTTCGTTGATGAAATTTAGAGCAGCCTGAACCGTCTCTCGGTATTTTCTCGTCGACAAAGCCCTGTGTTCGTCGACGAAATCCTTTATACCTTCATCGACAAAACCCTATGTTCATTGATGAAGCCCTGGAAATTTTCTGAAATTTTTATTTCCCTCAAAATGCAATGCCGTTGACGAACGTGGAAGTCTACGACCTCCTTCTTTTTCTGTATCTATTTTCACTCCCTCTTATTATTATTAAAATGCTATTATTATTCGGGTCACTACATAAACTGACTAATCTGTTCCTACAAAAATTAAGTTTTTTGTGAGGGAAAAAACTTATGCAGGAATTGACTCACCCGAAAAATGAGCAGCTCGGAAGCTATCCAAAGTATAGGAGTTATGTCGTGTAATATTAAGCCCAAAGGCTAGATCGTCTCCTCAGGGAATGCCTTTAATCTCAAATTTTACTTTCTTCCAATCGAAATTAAAAATGTACTGAACTCAGTTCAGATTCGGGTTTTTCAAGATTGTTGAGTTCCACTTTGAATTAAATGACATGTAAATCAAAGTCCTAAACTAAATTGCACTAAATAAAAGAAAACAAGAATAGAAATTCTAGTTTACTTAAAGAAACATTGGGACACGTACTAATTAAAAATGGAAACTTCAAATAAGGAATTAAAACACGCTAGAATGGAAACTCTAATCTACCTAAGGAAACATCGACACACGCTCTAATTAAAAATGGTAACATTAATCATGGAATTAAAGCATGTAATGGAAACTCAATCACACACACACACTAAAAATCAAATCTTTAACATGAACTAAAAATTACAAATCAAAATCATAATTTAAATGCAGACTAAAAAAAAAAAACTTAACTTTTAATACAAGCCAAGAACTCGAACCGAAGGAACAAAACACAAACAAAGACCTAAATTTAACGAAACACAATAAAACCTTTTTTTTTTTTTCTTTTTTTTAAGAACAAAACTGGACCTCATTAGATTACTGCAAAATAAACTGAAGTACTAATTAAATCTACCATGAAATTAATTGAGAAAATACATAAATAAAGTGCAATAATAAGAAAACACCCTAAACAACGACTCAAAAACTAAAACTTTCCAATAAACCTCAATGAAAACTTAGCAATGTCCAACTAAATAAATAATTTTAATAATAAAAGTATACCTTAGACAATTATTCAAACTCACACTTTTCAAACCAAACTAATAATAAAAAAAAAACAATGTTTGCATAACATAAAAAAAAACAAGAAAAATGAAAAAGGAAGAGAGAGAGAGAAGTTGCCGGCTGTGTGTGCTAGTGTAACAGCAGGGGGGCTGCTGTTTGGAGACTTCTACAGAGGAGAGGAACAGCCGGCTGTGCTCTGAGGTGTGGAGAAGCTTGTTGTACTGGAATAGGGGCTGAGGAGGTCTTGCAGCAGCAAGGAGGACTGCTACGCTGTGCTGGCCGTGGCTGCAACAGAGGTGAGGCAGAGGACTGCAATTGGTGTTGTTGTGATGGAGGCCGAGGCTACTGCTGTTGTTGAAGCTGGCTATGCAGAGGGCTGGTAGGTAAATAGAGAAGCAGAGGGAGAGGAAGAGAGTGGGGGAGAGTTTAGGGAGAGAATTAAAATAAAAACAGAGGGAAAGAGAAGAGAGCAAGATGAAAAAAAACAAAGCCAACTAAAGAAGAAGAAGAAGAAGAAGAAGAAGAGGAGAGGAGAGGAGAGGAGAGGAGAGGAGAGCCCTCATGGGCTGCCTCCTAACAGGGGAGAAGAGAAGGGAATTTATGGGGGGGAAAGCCCTAGACCCGGATCCGTGAATCCATGACCCGACCCATTTGCAAAGGGTTGACCCGGCAACTTGATTTTTTCATTTTTTTAATTCTCTGTTCATTGCAAATTCTGCTCTTCTGAAGCCCGTATCTTATAAAACTCAAAACATAAAAGTTGTAGATATTCCTTTCCTCTTTCTCTAGAAATTTTAATCGTCCCGATCGGAGCTCGGACGGAAAAGTTATGCACGAAATACAAACAGATATCGGTTTTGATTCCCGGGAATTTTCCTGCGACAAAAAATTACCAAAACTTCATAAATAGTGCAATAAAGTTCAAGAATGATGATTTTGGCATTTTATTAAAATATTAGATAATTTTAGATATTTAATTAAAAATATAAACCGTAAAGCTCGGGTTAAATGTCTAATTACGCAGTTTCGGTGCGTAATCAGGAATTCACGTTGCATATCAACCCGATTAGAGATAGAGTGAACTCTCAAGGATTTAAACCACATCTCCACTTTACCCTTCAAAGAGGAAGGAAATAAATGAATTTAGTAAATTCATCAATTCCATTACCTCTACTAATTCTGGATCTTTTTTCTGAGCAACTTTAATCCTTTCCTGTAGAGTAGATTGCACCACTAAACTAGCAATACATACCTGAGGACCACTCTCGACCAACTCTATATCGAGTCTCTCTAGATCCATCACGATCGGATACTAAATCTCCAAAATTGCCAACACTGGTCCCCACAGACTTCCTGCTCAACACATTAGCTACCACGTTTGCTTTTCCTGGGTGGTAACTGATGGTACAATTAAAATCTTTAATAAGCTCCAACTATCTTCTCTGCCTCATGTTCAGTTCCTTCTGAGTGAAAAAGTACTTTAGACTCTTATGGTCAGAGAAGATTTCGCATGGTTCACCATACAGGTAATGTCTCCAAATCTTCAATGCATGTACTATTACAGCCAATTCAAGATCATGGGTAGGGTAGTTCTTTTTATACTCTTTCAACTGCTTGGAAGCATATGCTACCACTCTATCATGCTGCATTAATACACAACCTAGTCCCCTCAAGGATGCATCACTGTAGATAACATAACCTTCACCCCCTGACGAGATGATCAAAATTGGTGCCATGACAAGCCTTTACTTCAATTCCTAAAAGCTCTGTTCATAGCTGTCATCCTATTCAAATATGATATTCTTCCTAGTTAGTGGTGTCATAGGCCCTAATAATGCTGAGAATCCCTCAACAAAACGACGGTATTACCTAGCTAGCCCCAAGAAACTTCTGATCTCCTGGATGTTCCTCGGTCTATCCCAATTCACTACCGCCTCAATTTTATTAGGATCCACAGAAATTCCATTCCCTAAGATGACATGTCCCAAAAACACAACCTTCTCAAGATAGAATTCACACTTTTTGAACTTGGTATACAACTTCTTTTCCCTAAGCATCTGTAAGACCTGCCTCAAATGCGTCTCATGCTCCTCGTACCTCCTCGAATAGACTAGTACATCATTAATAAAAACAACAACAAACTGGTCTAAATATTGGTGAAAGATTCTATTCATTAAACCCAAGAATATCGTAGGAGCATTCGTCAGACCAACGATATAACGAGGAATTTATAATGCCCATATCTGGTCTTGAAAGTTGTCTTTGAGATGTCTTTTATCCTTACTTTTACTTGATGATAACCTGATCTAAGATCAATCTTAGAATACGCCCGTGTACCCTGGAGCTGGTCAAATAAATCATCTATACAGGGTAGAGGATACTTGTTCTTGATTGTTATTTTATTAATTTCCTTATAATCTATACACATCTTAATGGACCCATCTTTCTTCTTCCCAAATAACATTGGAGCTCCCCATGGAGATACACTGGACCGTATAAAACCCTTATCAAGTAAATCTTGCAACTGATTCTTTAATTCTGCCAATTTTGCTAACGCAATTCGATAGGGTGCTTTAGTGATCGGTGCTGTACGTTGAAGCAGATCAATAGGAAAATATACCTCCTGATCAGGTGGCAAGATCGGTAACTCATCTAGAAAAACATCTATAAAATCTTTTACTACTGGCGTACTAGTGAGTTTCAATTCATTCCCTGAAATTTCCTTCACAAATGTCACGAATACCTGACAACCACTCAGAAGCAGTCTCCTTGCCTGAATAGCTGAAACTAACTAAGGCAGGGTTGCACTCGTGACCATATAAACTTGAATTCTGATCTTCCAGGAGGTCTGAATATTACTTCTTTCGAACGAAATCTATACTGGCAAAGTTAACTATTAGCCAATCCATGTTGATTAATATTAAACCCGTGCATGTCAAGCACTACCAAGTCAGCAGATAAAATTCTCCCTAGAATATCGACTGGATAGTCTCGGAGCACCCTACTACACCTCACTGCAAACCCGATCGGTGTAGTTACTAACTGTTCAACATCTAATAATTGTATTTCTACCCCACATATTTAATACATCCCATAGACATGAACGAGTGTGTGGCCCCTGAATCAAATAATACCATAACTTTAAAGGAAAACATGCTAACCATACCTATCACCATGTCGCCGACTGTCTCAGCATCACCCCGCGTCAAAGCAAAAATTCTAGCTGGAGCCATATTCCTCTACTGGCCTCCACGTGGGGCCTGATTGCCTCCTTGGTATGGTCTGGGAATAGGAGCGATATTTGGCGGTGTAGGGTAGTCTCACACTAGATATTCATGTCTACCACATCGATAGTAGACAACTCTCCCCACTTGACACTCTCCCTAGTGTCTTTTCCCACAATTCTGACAGACAGGAAAATTCTGCACTGCCTAAACCTCACGACCTCCAGTCTCATGCCTCTGTCCTATGCCATAGTTTCCTTTCCTCCACTGACCCTGCCTAGATCCTTGTTGAAATCCTGAAGGCGTAGATCTCTTCTTCTGTCCCTACTTCTTTGCATCTATACGCTCACTACCTCAGCCAAGGCTGCTCTATCAACTAATTCAGCAAAGTCCAATATCTTTAACACTACCACGTGCTTGTATATGGCTCACCTTAAACCTCTTTCAAAATGTCTCGTCTTCTTGACCTTATCAGGAACAATATACGGAGCGAAGCGAAATAGCTCTATAAACCGCGCCACATATTGCTGGACCGACTACTATCCCTGCTTCAGATTTAGGAACTCTTCCACTTTAGCTTCTCTGACAGCGGCTGGGAAATATGTGTCAAAGAATAATTCTTTAAATCGGTCCCATGTCATAGCTATCGGCGTCATCCTGTGCTGCTCCAAAAGTATAACAGTAGTCCACCACCTCTTGACCTCTCCTGTCAATTTATAGGTGGCGAAAAGGACCCTCTGCTCTTCCGTACACTATAATATGACCAAGACTTTCTTGAACTCCTGCATCCAATTCTCAGCGGCTACAGGATCAACTCCTCCTGAAAATGCCAGCGGATTCATCTTAGTAAACTTCTCTATTGTGCACCCATGGCCTGCTGACGGGCCTCCCTACTCTTTGGAGCTCCTAGAGATCTCAACCATAACTTATTGAGCCACGCTACGTAGTACCGCATCAAAATCAGTCCCACCTACACTCGAGGGCCCTGCTCTATTACTACTGCTCGCATGGACACTAACTCCTCCTGGGTTTACTCTGAAAGACAATAAACATGATTTAGAGGCCCCATCCTTATAATTTACTCGCCTAACAGAATCCCTTATCTTAACATCCTCATCTTATTTCTAGTTTGAGTTCTACATTCTAGGAACATAACCCGACAATAGTTTACTATGATTTTCCTGAAATTGTCACCCCAGGAAAAACACTGAAACCACCATGGAAGTCTTGCTCTAGACTGTAGAATAAGACCTTAAATCATTTTCCTATACTCTGGTATTGTTTTCGCTGCACTCTAAAGTCTACAGAACCTAAAAACCTAGGCTCTTATACCAAATTGTAACGACCTACTTATTTTACCATTTTTTTTTTAATAACAGTCCTGTTAAATCATGATCCACTTGGGCCCATGGTGTCAGGGGTATACCTAGAATACATACTGATACCTAAGCAACGGGAAACGTGAGATAAAATACATATCAAACTACCATACAGCACAATACCAGATTTTACTACATTCCTCATATGATTACGCATAACCCAAAATATCTAAACCAAGTCCTACGGTTGTCGCCCAAAAATCCGTCTGACCTTAGCTAAGTGACTTACCCTTTAGGTAAGGTAGGACTATCGAACTCTAGCGTTACGGAGCTTTATCCGCTCTCCTATCTGGGGCTCCTGAAATATTTATATAATTTGGGGTGAGACACTTCTCAGTAAGGGAAATAAACTAATATCAGTGTGTGACAACATGAGCATTTTCGTGTTATACATATAATAGTACATAAGCATACTTAATAAAACTATCTGTACCATATATGGGAAAACATATATAATCATAACATGATATAACATACTGAATTCCATATGCATACATCATCTCATATAGTTGTACATAGAAAACATCCTGGATGGTTAGCTGGCTGGTGTCATGTCTTACCCCCACATGACTGGGTTGTGCGGGTCGAAGGCGGGACCTGACAATGGCTGGCCGACCACTGCCGAGTCAAATAAAAAAGTTTGTAAGTATGATGGGCCTGCCCCTCCTGGTCCGGACACCAAAGGGACGCCTACGCTACATTAAGCCACATCAACTGCCAATCTTCCACTGCCCCATATGGCAAGCGGTAGCACTAACATAATCATGATCGTGATCATACAGCTACGATACCGTGCGTCGTGAAAGCCTAAACTAAGCCAACTAGGTTTTGATAACATATAACCTACTTCCAACTAATGATACATGGTTATACATAATCATATCTGTCATGTTAATATTTTCATATAATTTTGCATAACATATCATAAAAATCTTCAGCCCTCACGCCGGCATTTATATTTTATAAATCGTGGCACGTATGCCGGTATTACATATCATAAAACCTTTGGCTCGTACGGCGGTATTTCTTAAAAATCCTCGGCCCGTACGCCAACATATTATATAAAATCTTTGACCCATACGTCGGCACATCATATAAAAACCTCAGGTCGTACGCCGATATATCATAGAAAAATTTTGTACCATTTTAACATTTTCCTGGAAGCGGTAAAAGCATAATATTCTATTGTCATAATTTTCCATGAGAAAATTTTTCTCATGCCACACAATTTAAGTATTAATCATATTTTTCAATCAACAACATTATTCCCAACATAATTTTACAATATACATATTTATCTGAAATTAAATGCTATAAAATAATAATTACATTTTCATAAGTTCCTGACTTAGTTGATCCCCTTTCCTGACTTCTGAAAAGACCCTACAACGTCTAGTCTGATACCCGTGGGGTTCCCCGTTCAACACCTTGAAAACAATATCCTCCTGAACAAAACTTTAGTATTTCTTCGAGTACTACATTTTTTACAACTCTAGGAAAGCCATAAACTAAATAAAAAACCTTACCCTGAATTTTGGATGAAGTTCAAGATAGCCTCACTAACGATCCACTCCAGTAGACTTGAAAAGAACTTTTCTAAGAGTGTCATGGTGGCCTCAGATCGTCAAATTGGTGAGAATATGGCCCATAATTTTAGAGAGAAAGAGGAAAAACCGAAGAGGAGAGAGAGAAACAGTATTTGCATGAAAAATCTACGCTGAAATCCAGATTTAGGGCTATACATACACTAGCCTTCGTCGATGAGACACGTCACTTCGTCGACAAGGTCACGAAGGAAGTTCATCGATGAACACCTATTCCTCGTCGATGAAATTTAGAACTGAATATAGTCTCTTAGTATCTTCTTGTCGATGAGACACATGTCCCCGTCGATGATCCCAATAAGCCACTTTGTCGATGAACTCTTCGCGTTTGTCAACGAGGACCTATTGCAACCCCCTTTATATTTTCCTTTTCTCCCTCTTTTATTATTTAAATACCATAATCCTTTGGGTCACTACAGATGCATTCAATGACTTCCGACTTAATGCATCTGCTACCACATTGGCTTTCCCCAGGTGATAGTTGATGGTGCATTTATAATCATTGATTAATTCTAACCATCTTCTCTGTCTCATGTTTAATTCCTTTTGCATGAAGAAGTACTTAAGACTTTTATGGTCTGTGAAAATCTCACACCTTTCACCATACAAATAGTGTCTCCAAATCTTCAACGCGAATACCACAGTTGCCAGTTCCAAATCGTGCATTGGATAATTCTTCTCGTATTCCTTGAGTTGTCGAGAAGCATATGCAATGACCTTTCCCCGCTGCATTAATACGCACCCAAGCCCTTTCCAAAATGCATTACTGTAAATCACAAAACCACTCTCTCTTGAAGGAATTGTCAGTATCGGGGCAGTGATGAGTCATTGCTTTAATTCTTTAAAGTTGTGCTCACATTCATCAATCCACTCATACTTCACATTCTTTCGTGTCAACCCCGTCTGAGGACTTGATAATTTAGAAAACCCTTCTACAAATTGGCGATAGTACCTTTCCAAACCTAAAAAACTCTTGATTTTATGAATATTCTTTGATCTCGCTCAATCCACTACTACCTTTATTTTACTTGGGTCCAAAAAAATATCATCCTTGGATATCACATGTACGAGGAATGCAACTATTTCCAACTAGAACTCACATTTCTTAAGTTTGGCATAGAACTTCTGTTCTCTTAGCACTTGGTGTACCAACCTCAAATGGTTCTCATGCTTCTCGGGACTCTTCAAATAAATCAAAATATCATCAAGAAATATGACCACAAATTGATCTAGATATTCACGAAAGACCCTGTTCATAAGGTCAATAAATGCAGTAGGAGCATAAATCAGTTCAAATGGCATGACTAAGAATTCATAGTAACCATATCTGGTTTGGAATGCAGTCTTTGAAACAACCTCTGATTTGACTTTCACTTGATGGTACCCTGATCGGAGATCGATCTTAGAGAAGACTTATGTTCCTTGAAGTTGGTCAAACAAGTCATCTATATGGGGTAGTGGATACATGTTCTTAATTGTCACCTTGTTTATTCCTCGGTAATCAATACACATTCTCATCGACCCTTCTTTCTTTTTAACAAATAGAACTACTGCTCTCCATGGTGACACACTAGGTCAGATGTACCCTTTGTCCAGTAACTTCTGTAATTGTTCCTTCAATTCTTTTAATTCTACTGGAGTTGTTCTATATGGAGCCTTAGAAATGGGTGTCGTTCCTAGAAGTAGATTGATAGCAAACTCAATTTCATGATTGGAAGGCAACCCAAGTAAGTCCTCTAGAAATACATCCGAGAATTCCATCACTATTGTGATATCCTCAAGCTTTAGTTCTTCCTTTGGTGCTTCCTTCACACATGCTAGGTACCACTGACATCCATTCAAGAGAATAGACATATTACATGTTACCACATCAACGGCATGTTCTGCATCTCCCGGAGTAAGAGAATAGACAAGTG
The DNA here is from genome assembly GCF_029873635.1 of Malania oleifera. Classification (NCBI taxonomy): domain Eukaryota; kingdom Viridiplantae; phylum Streptophyta; class Magnoliopsida; order Santalales; family Ximeniaceae; genus Malania; species Malania oleifera. The sequence goes on from NC_080418.1 coordinate 147,429,521, forward strand.
TCTGGGTGGTGTTCTTCTGATAGTTGTCTCGGGGTGCTTGATTGTTTCCCCAATATTGATTAGGAGTGGGTACATTATTCAACGGCATATGACAATCTTGTGCAATGTGGCCAAATTTACTGCACCAATAGCAGACAGTTCCTCCAATGTGGCATTCACCCCAATGTCTTTTATTGCATTTAGGACAAGGGGGCGTGGTGGATTATTTTGATAAGTTTGATTTCCCATTACTTGCCTTTGGCCCACATTATTATTGTTTCTCTTCTAAGGTCTTTACTCACACAGAGTGAAATCCTAAAGGCATGGACCTCTTTCTCTAGTTGAATAGTTCCGCACTTCTTTGTAGACTTTTTTCTACTACAGTTACTTTATCCACCAACTCGGAGAAGTCTTTGACTTGAAACGCCACCACCTGTTCGTAAATCCTCAAACTCAAGCCTTTTTCCAAGCCTTCCTTGATTCATCCGAAACTAAGTACGAGATGAATCGAGATAGCTCAATAAATTTGGCCACATATTGCTGAACGGTCAAGTTCCCTTGGATTAAATTTGTAAACTCCTCCGCTTTGCCATCTCTGGTGGAAGTGGGGAAATATCAATCAAATAAGATCTCCTTGAAGCATTCCCACGTAAGGATTGCTGGTTGTGGCCTTTGTTTCTAGAGAAGCTTTATGGAAATCCACGAGCATTTGGCCTCACCGCTCATTTTGAAAGTGGAATATAGAACTTGCTGCTCGTTTGTACAATGAAGGACTTTCAGTAATTCCTCCATTTCCTGAATCCAATTTTCTGCAACGATTGGATCAAATCCTCCTTCAAAAGTTAGGGGGTTCATGCAGGTGAACTGCTCAATTATACAACCCTTTTTAAGGGGGTGGACAATTCTGTCCCCTAGAGCTCCGCAGAAAATCTGTCATAACTTGTGGGGTAACTCACGTAGCACAGTAGTAGAATTAATGTCTTCTTCATTGGAAGCATTTATATTATTATTACTTCCTTCCGCATTACTATTGTTATCTATGGGGTCCATTCTAAAGAAAAAGAGACAAAAGTTATTTTAGAATCATAAATTACGACGTATCAAAATAATAGGCTAGCCTACCCATTCCTACCCTCATCATAATTCATTCTTATTTCTCTGGTAAAATTATTTGTTAAAGTCTACAGAACCTATCTCCTAGGCTTTGATACCACAACTGTGACGCCCCAAACCCAGTGGGTCCAGGGTGCGACTTTCCATAAATAATTTTAATGTAAGTAGCAGAAGTAATTTAAAATCTCAAATATTATAAACCAGAGTACTACATAACCATATTTACATGGGTATCAAATAACAATATTTACATCACATGGAATATAAAACATCTTTAACTATTATTACACAAACACTTATTCTAAAGTACATTTTCTAACCTCGCCCAGATGCTCGCTATACCTGATTTCCAGTACGTCTTGAAAAATGAAATAATTATTGGGGGTGAGACAACGCTCAGTAAGTATATGCTAGATTATTATCAGTGTGTGGCTAAAATGAGTTTTACAGTGTAAAAATAATTCATTTAATAATTTAACTGTTAAAAAACTGCATTTGAATATTTGTAAATCATTTTTATCCAAATAGACGTATGCATATAAATATATATACTTTCTTTTATACATTTCTTTCACATCATAATTTAGCCCTCTTACACGGGACTCTGTCACAAATACGTGTACACTTTCTTTTACTGAAAATCATCATGTAAGCCAATTAAATATGGACATGTAAAACTATATATATATACGCATATTTTTCCTTCAAATCATTATTTATGCCTAATAATTAGCCATGGTCACATAAATATATAAATATGTACAAAAAAAAACTCATTTTGGCCTATGCATGTCATGTTTACTCCCATGATCGAGTTGTGCGGTCCGAAAAACTAGACTAACTTAGTTTGATTGGCTGACCAAACTAAATCAAATTGTAACATGTCTGTAAATGCGATTTTCCTATCACATTTTGATCCGGAAGCAAGTGTGTACTTACGAAAAATCCACTATCCACCACCAACACTTACACAACACTTACACAACAGTGTGGTTACACTCATACTCATCTGTAGTTACGGTAGCGAGCATCCATCACATTCAAGCCATCAGGATTCTTAAAACATGCAATTCTAATTTATGCAATAAAAATAGTATAATAATCTCATCATTTTTTTCAAGATAAAATTTGTAATAAAATCTCAGCATTATTAGCAATAAATCATGTAATAAACATAATACCGCAAAAATCTCATACTTGCTCATTTATGTAATAAAATAAACTCATGCCATACGATTTGCCTGCTAATTATAATTTTATAAATTACATGAGAAAATCTATAATAATATACTCGCGTATATTTAGATAAAAACACGAGTATGATCAAATCTACATATTTTAATTTAACTCTGATATATTTAGTAAAAAGAGGATATGATCAAAACTGCATAATTTAATTTAACTCAGGTATATATTTAATTAAAACAGATTTAATTAAATTCACGTACTCAATTTAAATTAGGTATATTTTAAAATAAATTCTAATATAATCTAACTCACTTACTTTTCTCTATTCTGCTAAAGCAATAAAACAATTAATTCCCAAAATGAGTTTAGAAATAATAAGAGAGTAAGAATTTAAGTATGCAAAAATTTTTCGTCTACTATTAAATCTTTTTCCTAACTCTTTCCTTGAGTTTTCTGCTTAAAATTTTTTATGTAGATGAGTTCAAAATTTGATCCTATTTATAAGCTTTGGGGAAAGGGTATTTTAAAAATTATTAGCTTGCATGCGGAAACAACATGCATGTCTGGGGAGGATAGAATTTGAATGAAGCAAATATATGTTGGGGGAGAGAGAGGCGTTTGTCGTGCATGTAGAAACGTTTAAATGCAAGCAGGCGATGGGCAGAAGGAGCAAACTTGAATTAAATTGCTCCTTGTCACTGCTTCATTGAAACATTGAATGCTGCCATCATATCAATATATATATATATCTTTATACAAATAAATTTTATATTATTATTATAAAATTATTTATTTTATTTAATTAATTAATCAATTAATATAATAATAATTTTTTTCCCAGACTATCACACCTACATCGTCAACTCTCTCAAAAGACCGACCATGTTATTCATTAAGCCCCAATGACTCTAGTGGCCCTCAAACCAAACCCACCCTTATCTACACCAACCACAATGTTCTTTATGGTTTTTGGGCTGTTCTTTTTCTGGAAGAATCACATGCACTCAAGAAGTCCATGAGCTTCTTGTCTGTTATAGTGATAAGACTATCGACTTACGCACAACTCACACACCTGAGCTCTTCTCTCTAATTCTTTCATCGATCTTTGGCCGACTTTCAAATTATGGTAAGGATGTCATCGTTGGCGTCTTAGACAGTGGGGTATGGCCAGAAAGCAGGATCTTAAAGGACAACGATTAGGCCAAAATTCCAGCAAAGTGGAAAGTGGGCATGCCAAGAAGGAGAGGAGTTTAATTACTCAATGTGTAAGTTGAAGCTGATAGGTGTAGTGATTCCAAAATAATAATAATAATAATTATTATTATTATTATTATTATTAATTATATAATATAATATAATAATAATATACATAAAATAAACAATCTTGGATTAAAATTATATTTCAATCCTGAGAGCCCCCTTTTAATTCTCGGCATCTCTCTCTCTCTCCTCAACACACTTTCTCTCTCCTCGATTTCTCGGTAAAACCGGCATTGATTAAAGAACAGAAAATATCTCTGGGTTCCAAATTTAACCACCAACATTTTAACTAGAGTGAATTCTTCATTTGAGCGTCGTAGGCATCACTCATGTGATAAGATAAGGAAAAGAGATTATGTCAGACATATTTTAAAATATTCTCAATTAGATCAGAATATATGAATTTAATTATATTTATGTGATTTAAATATATGTCTGAGTTTGGGGATATTTTGGAATTAGATTAAATAGTGGGGATTTGATCATATTGGTGTTTTTAAATATATTAGAAATTAAATTTAAATATAGAAAGTGGATCATATCCACGTTTTCTTTAGAATTTAATCGGTTAACGGGAGTGTGTGAGCCTAAAGATGTTAGGATAGTAATTATCACGAGGTTGAGCTGATTAAACTAGGGTATGTGAATACAGGGATTTGTGCGAATGCCGCGGGTACTACTTTAGGATCTCTGCAGGCATTTCTTCAGGAATCAAGTAAGGGGATAGATTAAGTCATGTATTTTCAGAAAATTCACTGATTAATTCGTAGTATTTAATTACAGAAATGATATATATAAATTTTCAGAATATTCAGACATATGAGAATTATGATTATGAGTTATTATATTTTTGGAAAATGGGTGTTTGAGTTGAGTAAACCCCAGAAATTGATTTAATATTATTTTTCAACAAAATATAATCTTCCCAGATAGTTAGCATATTATAGAATAATACTCAAATTATGTGGAATGAGTATAAATATTTTACTGCAGATATTAGCATATTAGATTATTTTATGATTACAGAGAACAAGCACGATTTGATAATGATTTTTAGAAAACTATAAACAGTACAGAAATTATGATATTTTTTAGTATATCGTGATAATATAGCCGGCCTAGATGTCGTGATAATATATCTGGCTCAGTGCCGTGACAATATAACCGGCCTAGATGTCGTGGTAATATAACTGGGTCAGTGCCGTGATAATATAGTCGGCCCAGTACCGTGACAATATAGTTGGTCTAAATGCCATGAACAATATTAATATGACAGTTTATTCAGAAATCATGATAAGACATATTTTATATAGAAATATGCAAATGACATATTTTAAAAGGAAAAGTTTATGTTACAGTTATACTATATGATGTGTACTATATGATAGCAAAACCCTGATGAATCGTTTAGATATAGAGCACGGTACCGTTGCTATATAGAATAGACATCTAGTGCAACCACACTATTAGATATAGTGTAGGTGGATGGACGTCGATTAGCTATAGATGGTAGAGTTACCCCCTGGAGTTCGGACCAGTTGGGTAGGCAATCGAGCATACAGTAACAATTACAGTTACAGCTACAGATACAAGCATAGTTTGACTTAGCCTGATAGGCAAGTTAGAGTTAAGTCCAACCTTCGGGTTGCAAAACCCGAATCATACGGGGTTAATTCATGACTTAACCTTCCATCCAGGGGAAAACTTTCAGTACTATATAGATGTAGTAGATGATTTACATGTATATAGAAAGTTATTATGATACAGTACGTTTATGTTGAAAAATATGATTTTACCAGATTTATAACAGTATGAGTACAGATATACTTGATTTATCAATTACAGTTATTTCAGTACAGATGACTATATACAGTATATGTTTATAGCACACTAGAGCTCATGTTACCACCCACTGATAATAATTTATCCCATCTTACTGATAGGTGTCTCATCCCAGAATTCAAACATTTCAAGAAATCAAAACAGATGATGTAGTGACCCGAAGAATAATAGTTTTTTAAATAATAATAAGGGAGAGAAATGGAAACAGAAACAGAAGGAGGTAGTAGGCTTCGTCGACGAATACAGGGATTCATTGACAAAGGTCTTAAGGATCTCGTCAACAAGGTCCTATCTTGTCAACGAGAAAATATCGAGCAACGGATTTGGCTACTTTGAATTTCGTCGACGAAGGGTGAGGTTCATCAATGAATTTACTGAAAGACTCGTCGACGAGGTGACGTGTCTCGTCGACGAATCTGGCCCTATAAGTAGTGAAAAATCGGATTTTTATCACATTTTCAGTGCTCTCTCTCTCTCTCTCTCTCTCTCTCTCTCTTTCTCTCTCTCTTTCTCCTACGGTCTCTCTCCCTTCTCTCTTCGATTTCGGCCCCGCCAATCGCCGGATCGAAGATCCGAAGCCACCACGACGCCCCTAGCAAAGTTCTCTGCAAGTCTGCAGGAGCGAATTGTTGGTGAGACGAAGTTGGATTTCATCCCAAATTCAGGGTAAGACCTTTTAGTCCATTTTTGGCCTTATGACAGTTATAGGAAATAATGTAGACGAAGAAATACTGATATTCCGTTCTAGCAAATGTTGTTTTCAGGGTGTTGTGTAGGAGGCCCTGCGGGTGTTAGGCCAGTATACCATAGGGGCTTTCCAGTAGGCAGGTAAGGGAAATATGTTATGTTAGGTAATTTTAAAATATTATATATTTTATTAAATTATGAATATTATGTATTAAAGTATGGTGTGGCTTGAAAATATGAATATAGTATGGAGATATGTTTTACGAATTTCAGTACCATGATTTTACGAATTTCAGTATCATGATTATACGAATCTCAGTACCATGATTATACGAGTTTCTGTAATATGATTATACAGTTTTCAGTGTTATGATTATACAGTTCTCAATATTATGACGTGTGAATTACAATTACGGTTTATTCAGTATCATGGTTATTACGGTTATTTCAGAATCATGGTAAATTAGATAATTGTATATAGAGATATATTATATAGTATCGGACCTTGTTGGACCATACAGTTACAGACCACGGTACCGTTGCTACAGATATTTATGTCATGAGTGCAACCACCTATTTAGATAATACGTGGTAGTAGGTCGATCACCTAGGCGTTTGACGTGGACAGGCTCCCCATCAGATATGGGTTGAGGTGGGCAAATCAGACCGATGGAATATAGTGATTTACCCAAGTCGACTAGCCAGTGTAGATCCCGCCTACAAGCCGCACAACCCTGTCATGAAGGGTTAAATCATGACACACAGTTATCCTTAGGGAAAATTTTCAGTTACTATTACGTATATGCAGTTTTACAGAAACGGGGAACATACTTATGTACACTAGAAGTATTTTGAATAGTAACCTACAATGATGTTATGTTCAGCTACATGGAAATGGTGGTGTATTTTATTACTTGTACTGTACTTACGTATCCAGTTATACATGATTATATGGAAATAGACTTTCATAATATTGTAGCTTATTTGCCACACACTAGTAATAGCATATGTCGTCTTATTAAGCGTTGGCTCATCCGAGTGTTGATTCATTTTTCAGGTGATCCAGGTAGGGGAGCAGACCAGACTCGCAGATAGAGGAGTTTCAGTACTACCCTGGCAGTAGATAGTGAGTATGTTTGTGGAGGTTTTCGTATATCCAAACATAGTTGAGGGTATTTTGGGAAATAGATATATGTGTATATTTTGAGGAACATGTTAGTACTCTGGTATTTTATATATATATATATATATATATATTTATATATTTACATATTGTTATGTCTATGTGATTTCTACTTCTCGCTACTTAGGTTGATAATTGGGTTTAACTAGTATGGTATTAGAACATGAAGAATGTTATAGTATATAATAAAAAAAAAACCCCAGTTAATTAAGTAAGTCATTAGAGATGAGCGGAGCGAGTTCTGAGGTAGAGGAGATCTTAATACCTTAGTATTCAGGGTAAGTGTTTTAGAGTTGGGGATATGTTTTGTATAATCCCTAGAATATTTTATGGATTTTTGGGGATTTATATGTATATGTATAGAGGTTATAGCAGTCTGGTATTGTATATGAGACTTAGATACATTATGTTTTTCGCTACAGTGATAGTACGTACTATGGACAGGTATATTCCCGGTACCCCATCTTGGGTTTGGGTTGACTGTGTGAATATTATTATCGGTATCAGAGTTTTATATGATAATGAAAAAAAATATATAGTAGAAATTTTGGGTCGTGACAATAGGAGCTCAATATTTTAACAAAGGAGTAATGGTTGCAAACCCCAATGTTAAAATCCCATGAATTCAGCCAGAGACATAGAATGACATAAGACCCACGCAACACTATTATTGGGAACTATGTGGAATGTGCGTCATTATATGACTATACTAACAGAACAACTAAAGGAATCACGCCATATGCAAGGGTCTTCTTGTACAAGGTCATGTGGTAGGTGGAAGATCAAGGCTATGCGTTAGGTTTTATAGTAGTTATGGACTAAGTAGTGGTTGATGTAATTTCCATCTTTTTGGATCTTGGTAAGTTTTCACCATTTTTTGAGGACTCGTTTGCAATAACTTCCTTCGTATCTATGGAGGAACGGGTGTTAGTGTCATTTTCAGCTAGAAAATAAGTTGTCACTCAATATTATAAATAATGGAAACCCTTAGGCCTCGATCGTTGCTGCAAACACCATCATTCAACAATTTGCAATGCTAACCATCATTGGATGGACCATGTTCCTTGTGAGCGTGTTGGTCATGGACTTGCCTTTGGTACACAACAAGACCCTATCAACATGCAATTCGTCAGTTCTGTTAATTGAAGCTCCTAAAAATGTATCCATCATTTGTGATTGGAAAAGTTTAGGGAAAAGAAGATGGACTTGCATATGATATTTATTGACCTTGAAAAAACATATGATAAGATACTTAGGGAAGTTCTACAGTGGGTTTTAGAAAAAAATGGTGTATGTTGTAGGTATACCGATGTCATTAAGGATATGTACGATGGAGTAATGACTAGTGTAAGGATTATACATGGAAAAACTAGAGAATTTTCAATTACCATAAGTATACATCAAGGATCTGCTTTGAGTTTTTCGCTTCACTAATTTTACTAAGAACCAGATCTTCACCAGATGAAGTTGTTACAAGTGTTCAAACCATAATTCTAACCTCAATTATCCCTCATTATTGCTTTTCACAGCAACAATTCATCAACATATGCAATATTGGTTCAAAAATTTAATAGGACTGTAGCCAATGTGGGAGTAGAGGCAGCAACTTACAAGGCTGAGGTGACACCCCAAGATAATTCGATTGTCACAATCTTACCACAGATATTGGTCTTTAAAAACAAAAGAAGTATGAGAAGTAGAGTTATACATTGACTTTAAGATACAATAGCTCCAAAAATGGGATAGTTTCTCATGGATGGCTTGTGTGGGTGGAAAATTCTGGAGAGCACAAAGTGAGGATCCCAATGGTGTCGTCACAAATGGAGGGTGCTTGAGTAGCTAGCTTTTCACAATTGCAATTTGTAATGCTTATTTTTTCAATAATTTTTATCTTTAAAATATGTATTTTCCTAGGTTTAATATGGAATGATTATGCGAATCTAGTATCAATTTTTTCCTAACATTTGGTGTCTTTTAATGACTTGTATAATGGAATAAAAGAATCGGTCACTTTTTATAAACGCTTTATACACTATTATTTAATTTATCAATCATTTTTTTTTTTTCATTATTGTTACTATTTTTTTTTCGTTTCTTATGCTAACTATTATGCTTAAAATAATAATAATTATTTTAATTTTTATTATTTGTTGTTGTTGTTTTTATTATAGTAATAAATTTTTATTGCCATTGTAATTATTATTAATTGTTATTTTTATTTTTTTGTTATTTATATTATAACTATTAGCCTCAAAATAATTATTATTATTTTTCCTTTTTTGTTATATTTTTATTCTTTTTATTCTCTTAATATTAATAAATATTATTAGTTGTTATTATTCTTATTGTAATTATTATTGGCTGTTATTATTTTTATAAAAATAACAATTAGTATTATTACTATTTTTGTTTAAATATTATTTTTTATTATTTTCATAACAATGATTATTTAATTGTAATTATGGTTTTTATTGTTATTATTCCTATTTTTAATAATAATTATTTTTATTAATAGTGTTCTTGCTTCTATTATTATTTTATAATAATAAAAATTAATTATTATTAGTTGTTATTGTTTCTGTTATAATAGTACTAATAACTAGTATTATTAGTATTTGTTGTTGTTTTTAGAATATTTTTCATTATAAAATGAGTCTAATTTTATGAAATGAAGATCAATTCTAACCCATCTAAATTAAAATCACGATTCTCTCATTCTTAATAATTGTATTCTTATCGAAATACAATTTTAACTAAGTACAAATGTTTAAAATAAAGATATTAAAATGAGTTAGACGATTTTGGTGCAGTTATAAGTGAGTTACTCATTTAATTTTTTTTTAAAATTAAAATTTACTAACAAGTAATTGACTGTAGGGATTGGCTAATAATTGCACGTAGAATGGTGAGTCCACAACTCATAAGTCAAATGATCTAACTAACTCGATCACACCGTAAGTCCACGAACGCAATCGTAGATGCCACATTCCCAAACTTCGCTTCAGAGTTGGCCACTTCTCGTTCCCTGATCTCCGCTCACAAGCAGTGGGTCTCGTCGCTGATTTTAATATTATGTTTTTAGAAATAGATTAGTTATAATAAATTAGTTTCAATTAGTTGTACCAAAAATTAAGTTATCATAAAAAAAAAAAAAAAAAACTTTTTATGAATCCATGATAAGGAATAAACAAAAAAATCCCAAATTTTACCATATGAATGTTTATTTCTTATTACACGTTAAATGAAATAATAAGAAACAGTTATTCCTTCTAAACCCAAATTTCTCATTGTATTCCATTTTATTATAAGAAATAGTTATTCCGTAAATTAAGGTAACCTAAATCTCGAACCTTTTGGATCTCTATATCCCCTTGAGTACTCTTGGCTCTTGACCTCTTCAAACTTGAATACTTAAGTATAATGATGGGAAAATAAATACACTTCTTGAAGGTCCTTTTTTTTAACTTTAAACCTAAAAGTGCTTCTATATGTATGCGCGTGCATGCGTGTATTTGAATGCAAGTCTCCAATAGTTTTATATCATTGATATTTGATGTCCAATTAGCATAAGAAAACGTTTCAACCACTATAGGTTCTTAGAATAATACTATCATATTTTAAAATATTTTTAAATTTAACAATATTTAAATAAGTTGAGTGAATCAAGTTATATGCTACTCTCACGAAAGGCTGCATATAGTTTGAAAATATAATTCATGAACTAAATTCAATGTACAATCATTAACAAACAAGGCAACTTGTTGTATGGTTAAATTGATGTGACTTTGATGAACTACTAATATTACTATATGAGTAAATACCTCTGACTTTAACATAGATTTAGCAAGGATAAAAAATATGAGAATCTAATAATTATTATTAAAATAGATTATATTCAAGCATGCATCACCACCGCATCATCTGTGACAGTGAATTCCAAAAAAAATATTGAAACTAAGAAATAACTTGTATCAAAAATATTTTCTATAAATACTTTTACATAGATTATATTGTCGCAACGTCCTGGACTTGGCCAGAGAACCACTCTAACAAAAATGGGTGCGGCTGCAAACTGAGAAAAATGGATGTGAATTTTGAAAAAGTATTTTTCGTGGAAAAATAATGTGTGATGGAGTAATCTTTTGGAGTGCGGTTAGAACACTTGATTGTTACTCTATTAGGGATAGAATCAATCTACATTACTAGAGTGAGACTCACGAGTACAGTTATTCGAGGGAAGGTGTTAGCACCCCCTACACGTCCGTTCTTACGAACGATACCAGATTACTTGAAAACTATTCCAAAATAAATTTAATAAGTCTTGGAAAATTACTCCCTTTCAAAAAGTGTGAAGAAATGTACAAAATAAAATACTATAAAAGTATTCCCTCAGAATTGGGGCAATCCAATACTCCAAAGAGTCAATGCCCTTTGTTGCAATCATCGGGAAGGAAAATCAAGAAAATAGGATACAAAATACGCTCTCGAGGTTTTGAAATCTATAGGTTTTTCTAAGTATGAAAGTAGTATTTCGGGAGGTTTTTGGATTTTGATCGGGATGAAAATAATTTTTTGGGGCCTAGCAAACATTTTCGTGATTTTTCCTAAGTGTGAAAACATTTTTTTTATTTTTTTAATATTTTTTCCCGAATTCCAAAATAACACAAATAAAAACCATGGAAATCAAAGTATGAAAATATTTTTGGGATTTTCTGAGAATTTTGTGATTTTTTTTGTAAATTTTCTGAATATCTAAATAATAATAAACAAATGAAATGAAAAAAACTGAGGTGAACCGGTTCGAGGAAGGAGCCGGTTAAGTACTAACCAGTCTGGGGAAAAACCAGTTTAAGGTCTTGGTCGAGACCATTGTCAACACACAACGCCTATGGGGCGAGCAAATTAGCGTATGTTTTAGAGTGTGTAGTTGTATGTTTCAATGTGTACGTGCATGAAGTGTGTGGAAAATGTGTGTGCATGGAATGTGAAAAATGTGTGTGCATGAGTGATTTTAAAATTGATGGGTGATTTTAAATTGGCGGGTTAGTGGAGTGTGTATCAGTCTGTGTGTGTGTGTGATTTTAAATTGATGGGTGATTTTAAATTGGTGGGTTAGTGGAGTGTGAGTTAGTGTGTGTGTGTGTGATTTTAAATTGATGGGTGATTTTAAATTGGTCGGTTAGTGGACTGTGAATCAGTGTGTGTGCGTGTAGGTGAGTGTGTCAGTGTGTATGCAGGTGATTGTGTGAAACAACATGTGTTTTAGTGTGTGTAGTAGTGTGTGTGCGTGAAATAGTGTGTGTTTTAGTGTGTGTAGCTGTGTGTGTGTGCATGAAACAGTGTGTGTAGCAATGTGTGTGCATGAAACAGTGTGTGTTTTAGTGTGTAGCATATTATTGTGTGAAACAGCGTCTGTTTTAGTGTGTGTAGCAACGTGTGCGTGAAATAGTGTGTGTTTTAGTGTGTGTCCGTGAAACAGTGTGTGTTTTAGTGTGTGTAGCAGTGTGTGTGCGTGAAACAGTGTGTGTTTTAGTGTGCAAAACAGTGTGTGTGCGTGAAATAGTGTGTGTGAGTGCATAAAAGTCGTGAGGTGACGCTGGGTGTCATGGTCCGACTATTTTCACACCGTTGTGAAGGGTCGTGCTGCACTAGCTAAAGCACTCTTGCTTAACTAGCCAGCCTATCGTTTACCAACATTCATCCACGAAACACTTTCATTAACATTCTTTCAGATTGCATCGGAAACAGTAATCAATTCATGAAAATCGTAAGCAAGCAGTAAACAATGAAGCAAACGTAATTCACTAACAAATCCTCCATTGACATGGTGTACTTAGCGAGGGAGGCAAGTAGGCTAAGCACGTTGAGAATTGCTAGTGAGTTTTACAATGACTTATGAACACTCACCCTCCCCTAAAGAGGTTTTTATGTAATTATCATCCTGACACTAAGAAACATCAAAGTGACCGAGGAGTCATACTGCCTTATTTGGCTTATAAAGACTCTACTAGTGGAAAATAACCCTACACTAGTATTTACATGATGGAAACCCATCCCAAGCACACGAGGTAAGCGGTCACAAGCAAGCATAATGCCTTGAACAAGCTTAGCTCGTGACATTCTCCCCTACTTATGCGATCGACGTCCTCGTAGACTTTTGGCGGTAGGTACACTTCAAATGTAACGACCTGCTATTTAACTGGGGTTTTTTTTTTTTTTTTTTTTTTATACTATGATATATAACATACTCTGATACCATAGTGGATTGAACTCAATCATTAACCTAAGCAGCAAGAAGCGGAAATCAAATAAACATATCAATATATAATTATATACAATACAATACCAGAGTGCTAACATGTTTCCCAAAATACACATATTTGATTGTTCCCCCAATATCCTCAACCGGTGAGGGCTATACAAAAATATTTCCAAAATATACTCACTCTCTCTCTGACAAGGCAGTACTGAAGCCCCTCTATTTGCGAGCTTGGTCTGCTCGCCTACCTGGATCGCCTGAAAAATGATTCAACACTGGGATGAGTCAAAGCTTAGTAAGACAAAATATGCTATTACTAGTGTGTGGCAATTGAGCATCTATATTATGAAAATTTGTTTCTATATAGTCATGTATCACTGAATCTGTAAAGCACAATACTAGAAATAAAGTCTTCATCTTTTACCTGTTGCTTAACATTTCTGTACTTTAGGTTTCTATTCAAAATACTGCTAATATATGTATATATTTTTAATTCTGTAAAGTTGCATAAACATAATAATAACTGTAAACTTCCCTATGGATAACTGTGTGTCATGATTTAACCCCTCATGACAAGGTTGTGCGGCCCGTAGGCGGGATTTACCCTAACTGGTCAACCAGAAATAAATCACTATACTCCATAGTCTGATCAGCCCTTCTTAAACCATATCTGATGGGGAGCCTGTCCACTCGTGAGCTCTATGCGATCGACCTTTATACCACGTATTATCTGAATAGGTGGTTGCACTCTGTAAACTGTATGTAGCTACGGTACCGTGCTCTGTAACTATATGGTCCAACAGGGTCTGATACTATATAATACACCTCTATATACAACTATCAGTTTTACCATGATTCTGTAATAACTGTATAAACCATGACGTTATAGAAAACTGTATCTATATCAACTGTGTCTCTGTAATTAACTGTAAATATGTATGTCATGGTACTGCAAAACTGTATAATTATGGTATTTCTATAATTGCTATAAAAATACATTCACTGTCTATATATTCTGTAAAACACATCTCTGGAAATACTGTAAAGCATGTTTCTATACTATATCTATATTCTCAAGTCACATAGTAATTTTAATACATATTAATCACATTTGATAAACTGTATAAATCTCTACTATAAACAATACTTTGGTGGAACATTTATAATTTCATACTGAAAACATATTCATATAACCTAGCATAGCATATTTCCCTTACCTATTTCCAGCTAAAAATCCCCTACTATAACGGGTCTAACACCCGCAGGGTCCTCCACTCAACACCCTGAAAATCATAAATCTCATAACAAAACATCAATATTTCTTGGCCTACATCATTTCCTACAACTGCCAAGAAACCAAAAACTGAATAAAAGACCTTACCCAAGATTTGAAATGAATTCCAACTTCGTTTCACCAACGATCCGCTCCGACAGACTTGCATAGAACTTCGTCAGGAGAGTCATGGTGGCTTCGGATCATCGATCCGGGCACTGGCGGGGCTGAAATAGAAGAGAGAAGGGAGAGAGTCCGTTGGAAAGAGAGAGGAAAGAGAGAAAAGCCTAAAAATGTGATAAAAATATGATTTTTCACTACTTAGAGGGCCAGATTCATCGACGAGTCTTTCAGTAAATTCATCGATGAACCTTACTCTTCGTCGAAGAAATTCAAAGTAGCCCAAAATCCTCCCTCGGTATTTTCTCGTTGATGAAACGGGACCTCGTCGATGAGATCCTGAAGACATTCGTCTACGAATCCTGGAAATTCTTGAAATTATATTCTCCAAAATGCAATATCGTTGACGAAGTCTACTGCCTGCTTTTGTTACTGATTCCATTTCTCTCTCTCTCTCTCTCTCTTTATTATTTAAATACCATTATTTTCCAAGTTGTTACCTCAAATTTGTCCACGAACGGTTGACTATCTTCTGCAGAAATCTAGCTGATTTCTTTGTCATCAGGGCATTTCCACTTCACTAGGAACTTCTACCGCTTCTTCCTTGAGGATATAAACTTTTTATCAGCAAGGATCTCTTCAACTTCATGTCTATCAAGTTGCACTGTCTTTAACTCTGCGCTGTTTGACTGACTTCAGCTCAGGTCATTGGTGTTGGTGTTGAATGGCTTGAGGCAGTTGACATGAAATTACGGTCTTCTCTCCTGATCTGCCCATTTCTTCATTTGCTTAGAAGCTTTCTCCAGATAGGCTTGGGCAAACTCTGCATTCAGTCTCCATTCTCTAGTGAAGATGCACACCTTGGGACTCTTTCGTCTGTACGGCTTGCCCACTGTGTGAGGTAACAACAGCAGCTAGCCTGTAACAAGCTCAAAAGCTTCTTTGGGCATTGCCACAGAACGGAGCCACATCAAGTAGTTGCGCGTCATTCTTCTAGTTATCGTTGACAAAATGGCACAAGTACTCATCTAGCAGCTCTTTGAATCTCTTCATCTGTCTGTTGGTGATAACTAAAAAAGATGTCAAGATGTGACCTGAATATCCTGAAAAACTCTGTTAAGAAGTCGTCAGTGAACATTAACTCTTGGTCACAAATATTAACTTGGGGAAAACCCCAATATCTCACAATAGTCACAAGGAACAATTGTGTCGTCCTCTCTGCTAAACAATACTTTGGTGCGGCCATGAAAGTACCATACTTCTTCCGCTCCACCTTGTCTTGTTGGAAAATGAGACAAGTTTTGGTATAATTAATCACATCATCCCGCGTGTGCGGCCAATAATACCTCTCCAGTAGTCCTGTCATTGGAGTCATTCTTCGCGAATACCCCTTAACAAACTTCCTGCAAAGTTTAGTAAGGCCAAGAAAGGAACGTAACTCCTTCACTTTTGTGGGGATCTTCCGTTTTTGAATCATCTTTACCTTCTCCATACACCTCCGGATACGACCTTGTTCAACCACTTAACCAAGGAATTTGTTGCTCCGCCGAGCGAAAGAGAAATTTTCCTTCTTCACATCCAGACTGTTTCCCCTCAGCCTGTCGAATGCCTTCCGTAGATGCTCTTCACGTTTCCTCTGAAACAACACTAATGCTGCCAACGGTGTTTTGGAATGGCGAACACATCCCGCTTCCAATTCATCAAGTTGTTTCCCCAACTCTACTATCTCAAGAGGCGCAATCTGACATGGCCCTTTAGCAGGTGGTTTCACTCTTGATAACAACTCAATCTTATGCTCCACTGTCCATCGTGAAGGCAAATTGTGAGGCAACTTATCCGGCACACCTCCTTGTACTCATCCAACACCATTTGGATGGTCGTAGGCTCCAACTATTGGCCTACTTCTTTGTCTACCACCACCGTGGCTAGACATTTCTGCTCACCCTGACCCAATCCCTCATTGAGTTGTATGGCTAAAAGGGACTTCCCGTCATCTCCTTTCATTGCAACGACTTACACCATGCATGAGTGATCTCCCATCAGACACAGGGGACCAGCCGAAGGCATCAGCACTGCCCTCGTCCCTCTTAGGAACTCCATTCCTAGAATGACTGGAAAGTCATCCAATGGCACCGCTATGAAATTCGCATGACCTTCCCACTGTCCAAGCTTTACAGTCACTTTCTTGGCTACTCCCAGAGTAGGCTGGGCTACAGAGTTAACTGCTTTCATGCATCCTGTATCCTTCTCTAAGGATAAGTTGAGTTTCTATGCTTCCAACTGCGAAACAAAATTATAAGTAGCTCCCGTATCCACCATAGAGCGAGTACTCTTGCCATTTATCCTCAAGTCCACAAACATTAACCCTTTTGCTCGTGTAACTTTTGGTGTTTTTTCCTGCTTTTCCAATGCGCTCACCAGCCACACTGAACCCACCCTCGGCGCATCATCCTCTTCCTCCTCGTTTTTCGACCCTTTTCCCGAAGTAGAAGCTTGTAAGGCATGGAGTAATCTCTTGTGTTGACACTCACTCATTTTGTGAGATCCACCACACAAGTAGCATGAAATTTTACTCTTCCCCTTTCCATTTGGTGTGTTGGACCCTTGAGACGACGAAGCTTCCTTTGAAGTTGATGATTTAGAGTCAGCTCCCCCACTCTTGGGTTTGCCATTCTTGAAAGACTTTCCACTGTTTGCCTCTCCGCCAAACCATTTGGATGAAGCGGTATCATCACCAACGTAGTCAGTCAAGCGTTCTGCAGCTGCTTGTGCAATTGACAAGTCTTGAACCCTTTGCCTATAAAGTTCAGTTCTTGCCCACGGTTTCATCCCCTCAAGAAAATAGAACAACTTGTCCTTCTCCGACATATCCCGAATATCCAACATCAAAGCAGAAAATTGTTTCACATATTCCTTGATTGAACCCGTATGCTTGAGATCTCTCAGTTTTCTCCTTGCATTGGGCCTTGAGCTCTCTCTTCAAGTCTGCCCAATTATCGATTACACAGCGTCCAGTTTCAATCTCTTGGTACTTGGTACGCTACCATAGTTTGGCATCACCAACTAAGTACATGGTCGCAGTATCAACCTTTGCCTATTCTAAGGCCATCCTCACAGCGCGAAAGTACTGCTCCACATCAAATAAGAAGTTCTCTAACTCCTTGGCATCTCGGGCACCCCCCATACATCCTGGGTTCTAGTACCTTGGTTTTGCTAACTCTCGGAGTGTTGGAGTTCCCCATAGCAAGAACCATCAGATTCACCTTTGCATCCAGATCAGCCATCCGCGACTACAAAGTTTCAACTGTGTGGCGAAAGTCCTCTGACATGTCGCCTATCGAACCTGTTTGATGTTTTTGTGATCCCATCACCTCATCAACAAGTTCTCTCATCTGGGCCACCTCCGTGGCCATAGTGTTGGTTGTTGTATCAACTTGTGCCTCCAGCATGCTGATCCTCTCAGCAGTGTTTGGTGCCATGGTCACTTCCCAAAGCTTCCCAAATCCAACAACGAAGACAATTGAATTCACGTAGCAACTCAACCTTGGGCTCTCACCAAGTGTCACCGACTTGGCTCTAATACCAAATGTCACGGACCAACTATTTTCACACCGTTGTGAAGGGTCGTGCGACGCTAGCTAAAACACTCTTGCTTAACTAGTCAGCCTATCGTTTACCAACATTCATCCACGAAGCACTTTCATTAACATTCATTCAGATAGCAATGGAAACAGTAATCAATTCATAAAAGTCATGGTAAGCAAGCAGTAAACATTGAAGCAAACGTAATGCATTAACAAATCCTCCATTGACATGGTGTACTTAGCGAGGGAGGCAAGTAGGCTAAGCATGTTGAGAATTGCTAGTGAGTTTTACAATGACTAATGAACACTCACCCTCCCCTAAAGAGGTTTTTATGTAATTATCATCCTGGCACTAGGAAACATCAAAGTGACCGAGGAGTCATATTGCCTTATTTGGCTTACAAAGACTTTACTAGTAGAAAATAACCCTATACTAGTATTTACATGATGGAAACCCATCCCAAGCACAAGAGATAAGTGGTCACAGGCAAACATAATGCCCTGAACAAGCTTAGCTCGTGACACTGGGGGAGCGGGTGCGTGCAGGCCATGGGATAGTGTGGTTGGAGTTGGGTTGCCAGAGTTGATCTGCTGGTGTGGGGCTGCTATGGTGCCATGATGGTTGAGTGAGTGGAGGTTGCTGGGAAGAGTGGTGGTTGCGATGGTGGCCGTGGAAACTTGCAGGTGGTCACAGAGGCTTGCGGCTGGTGATGTGGGTGGTTGTGGCTAAGGGTGACCTCGACTGGTGTCATAAGGACGAGAGGGAGAGCTACTGTGTGTGGCCTGCGAAGATGTCCGAGAGAGGTGTTTGGCTGGAGCAGTTGGGGCTAGGTGGCTATTTGGGTATGGTTAGAGGTACATCAGTCGTAGAGGGCTAACGACCGGGTATGGCTGTGAGAGAAAGGAGGCTTGGAGTCGGCTTGCTTGGCGGTTTCGGAGGATTCGGTGAGCACTTGAACCATCTATTTAAAAGAAGTGGTGTCAGCTTGGACGAAGGTCGTTGGGTATAGGTTTATTTCGGATCGGGTTATGGGTTTGGGGGTCGAGGGTGAGTGGTGAACTCCTATAAAATTCTATTTGGGTCTGCTTACGATAAACACTTTCTTGCACACCATTAAACAAGGCAACGCATGGTTGAGCTCTCTATGAACTCTATATAAATGGAGCATGTTCCTAAATATTTTTTCTTCTGCAGTCTGTCAATAAAAAAAAATATACATTTTGTATTTAACAAAAAGAATTATCTATTTCTTTGTATAGCCTTTGTATGAAAATTTGCTAGAGGATGGCAAAAAAATGTATGAAACTTCTTACTTCTTAATGTTATAGGTTCACAATTGAGGTATTATTTATTTGTTTTGTGGGCTTGTTTCAAACTCTAAGATATTGATTCGGTTTCGATTTGTACTAGTCCTGAATGGACAGTTACCCAAATCAAACTAATAAATATATATATGTTTAATTAAAAAATAAGATACATGGATCTAACTTATTGATAGTTTAGGACTTTAGTAATTAAAATGTGTGCGGCAGTAAATCAAAATTCAAAAAAAAAATAAAATTAAAGTTAATTTAATTTAATTTAAATTTAAGTCGGTTGGTTTTTTAGGGGAAACCTCTGAAGGAAAGTCTATTTATGTTTATCTGAGTGTATTGTGACAAAGAAGAGAGATCATTTTGAGAAGTGTATTGTGTACTTTATAATTTCTTAGTGAAATTGTTGTGATGATTGCTTTTGTGGATGTAGGCACTGCTAAACCACGTAAAATCTTAGAAGGACGTATATACAGAACAATAACTCAAAGGGTTATGCTATTTTATTATTTTCAATAATAAGTTAGGAAAAGTTACATTGATAATAAATTTATACAATCATATTCTTTTGACAAATAAAAAAGAGTACATAATTTTAAATTAATTTTTAATTTTTTGTACACTTATATATATATTAATTACCCTATACTATTAATAAACGCAAGTGATGGATGTCCAAATGAATTATCAAACGGCCCTAATTATTGTAAAGCAACACTTAATATTTTAATAATGTTAACAATTTAATTTTGATTCATTAATAACTTACCATAACTACCCAATTAACTTCCTTGATGACGAATTCCCACGTGGCATCTCAATAATTTACAAATTACAATAGATTGTAAATTTATGCAAAATCGAAAATTTTTGTAACAAATTTTATAAAAAATAGAAATTAAAAAAATAAAATCATACTTAGAACGTGTGTGAAAGGCTAGAAATGTGTAAATGAAAGATATCAAATAATAACAAACGATTTAAAAGATACTTTGCAACCCTAACAAATCAAATACTTTGCAATTTCATTGCATTTACGAAGGAATAGTTCAAACTAAACATATAGTTTGTCTATATTCCTTAATATTTTGTTGAAGAGTTCGAATTTCAACTAAGGCCGGCCCGTTGGAACTTGGAAAACAATAAAGAAATGAAAATATGAAAGAACCCACATTTTTCATATTTGGTTATAAGTGAGAAAGAAAATTAAATTTGAATTCACGACGAAAAAGGATGCCAATTGAGGTGAAGTTTATAATGGGAAGGATCTAATTGAAGAAAAGACTAACCCGTTTGATTAGAAATTGTGTTAGAGAGACAATAGAAATGACAAAAACATTGTGGTCGAGGGATTCAACTCATATTCGAGTTTTAACAGTACGTCTAAAAATCCCAATTTACCACTATATACTTGTATTATGATTTTAAATAATTACTGATTTAGGTCATTACATTTTTTTATTACTCTAATTTTCAAACATGCTTGTTTTAAATATATCAATATTTTTTTCTAAACAAAATTAATATATCATGCATTAATAAATATTTCTTTGAAAATCATCCATAGACTATGAAGAGAGAAACCCTAATAAGCTAGAGGGGAGGGGCCTTAAATGCAAGACTCAATATTTCCTTCATGCATCTCCATGTTTGGTGGCCATTGTATGATTCATTAAAAATAATAATGGATACAAAAAGAAGATATTGGTGTTTGGTGGTCCAATGCAATTTCCCTATTAGGGTTTGTTGTTTATTTTGTTTCAAATACTCAAATACTAATAGATTGCTAAAAAGAAAAAATGTACGAGAAATGTTTATATTTTTTATATTTTTTTAAATATATAAATAAATGTCTTAAAATGAGAACTAAATGAGGCATTAAACTTTTGACACACATGCCTATTTACATAGTCATAATTAAGTTCTTTTGACTGACAAAAGAAAGCGAAATAATTTCATGTTCAATTTTACTATTATGCTGTGGTTTTACATTTCATGAAATAATTTTGCCAAAAAAAGGCATAATGATCAAACTTAAAAGCTTTTCAGAATTTTTTTCCCAATATAAAAGTTTTATTGTATGGTGACAATTTTATGAGACAAATATCATTTCACTACAAACAAAAAAAAAGTTTTATTCACGAAAAAGTGAATTGTTTTACTGCAAATAATTAAATATACGATTTATTTAGATGACAGAGAAACAAAATTACTATCAAAGGTTGAGAGAAACGTTTAGTCATGCATGCAAAATAAATATTTATAATGATGTGTTTACTTTGATAAATATTAATTTGTGTTTGTAAATTATTTTGTTGAATCTAAAGCTTTCGAGTTAGCTTCTAACAATTGGAATAGGTACAAATCACACTAAATACTTTTACTTTTTGAAAAGAAAATTCTGATTTTATTTTTGAATACAAAAAATATTTTCAAATGATGATTAAATAAGTTAGGTAAAGTCATAAACATAATAAATTTATACAATCACATTCTTTTGACAAATAAATTAATTTTTTATTTTTTATTTTAAATTAATTTTTAATTTTTTGTACATTTACATATATTAATTATCCTGTACTATTAATAAAGGAAAGTGATGGATGTCCAAATTAATGAATTATCAAATGCCCCTAATTATAGTAAAGCAACACTCTATATTTTTTAATAATGTTAACAATTTAATTTTGATTCATTAATAACTTACCATAATTGCCCAATTAACTTCCCAATGACAAATTGCCACGTACCATCTCAATAATTCACAAATTAAAATAGATTGTAAATTTATGCAAAATCAAAAATTTTTGTAACAAGTTTTATAAAAATAGAAATTTAAAAATAAAATCACACATTAATCGGGTGTGAAAGGTTAGAAATGTTATATTTTATTTCTTTTTTAAAGGAAAAATAATATATTTTTACCAAAAAAAAGTAAAAAAAAACAGTAAACTCACTTGAGTTTTATTTTTTTTTTTTAAATTTGAAAATTTTCAAATACCTCGCTCGAGGTTTCGAAAATTTTATGACCTAT
Organism: Malania oleifera; assembly: GCF_029873635.1. Classification (NCBI taxonomy): domain Eukaryota; kingdom Viridiplantae; phylum Streptophyta; class Magnoliopsida; order Santalales; family Ximeniaceae; genus Malania; species Malania oleifera. The sequence goes on from NC_080418.1 coordinate 147,452,357, forward strand.
CTTGAAATTTTCTAGAAAAATACAAATCTTCTCTTACGTTTTATAAAAAGATAAATATTTTGAGAGGGCTTTTAGTCTTTCTAACAAATATTAGTAGAGATATGTAATATTTTTGAATTCTTAAAAAAATTAATAAAAAATTTTAAAAATCGAGCGGAGATCATGTCTTTTGTTTAGAACAAAATAGGTAGAATTAAAGTTTTTAATTATTATTCGTAAGTAATTTTTAAAAGAAGCAAAAATAATGAAACCTATTCAAAAAATAATAATAATTTATTTATTTTTTATTGGAGATTAAGAAAGGCACTTTAACTGTTTAAAGTTTTTGTCGCGGAAAAGTACAGATTTTGTTTTATTTTATTCTTATAAATTTATTTGGTCCGTCGTTAAATATTTTTAATCTGTTATTTTCCGTCTCCTAGCAGTCTAGCGGAGATAGGCAATTAGGTTATGAATTGACCGCTGCCCTCCGCCACTAAAAAAGGCACCGAGGCACGACAATCGTAGATATTTTTGAATTATTTTAATAATAAAACATCCCAACTGGCAACTGGGCAGAGATCCTAGTCGGAGAGAAAATTTTCCCAATCTCACTCAGCCAAACAAACAGAGAGAAATGTTGAGAGAGAAAGAGATAAATGTAGAGAGAGAAAGAGACAAAGAGAGGAGAGAGGATAGAGGAGAGAGGAGAGAGAAAGGGGAGAAATGTTCCTAGCTGGCACGAGTAGATATTTTTGAATTATTTTAATAATAAAACTTGCCAACTGGACGGAGATCCTCGTCGGAGGGAAAATTTTCCCACACCCTCCGGCCCCAGCCAAACAAACAGAGAGAAACACGGAAACAGGAGAGAGAAAGAGAGAAGAGAATGTAGAGAGAGAAAGAGCCGAGGACAAGAGAGAGAGAGAAAGAGCCGACGAGAGGAGAGACAAAGAGAGAGAAATGTGGACAGAGAAAGAGCCAGAGAGAGAGAGAGACGTTCCGAGCTAGCCACGAAAACCAAGGCAGGCGGGTCACGCGCAGAGACCATCGGGGTATCCTCCGTTTGGCTCGCGGAGGCACGCACGGTCCCTGTGCGCGAGTGGGTGTGCTGGGCTCGAGAGCTAGGGGCAGTTTCGTCATTGCACCCAGTGCAAATTACCTAATCGAGTGCCCGCGAGCACGGGAAACTTTCCTGGTCAAGCACGATCGCCGCCGTTCGTTGGTCGATCTGAGATGGACCATGCTAATTGCTAGGTCCAAGATTTCGCCCCTAACTTTTAGCTACTACACCGTCATGATTTTTCGGGTTACGTACACTCTAACATGTTAATACAATTGCAATAATTAATAATAGTTTTAAATTTTATTTATTTTATTAATATTATTAAATAATTAATTTCAATAAAAAAATTATTTGCATAGCACTCCTAATTTTAGGTGAAATTTTCAACACAATAAATCACTAATAAGGTTTATAGTTTTAGATCATCTCATCATATTTTTAAAATTTTAACCTTAAATGGTACAATACACACTAATTTTTAAAATTGAGATAGAGTGGAAATGGTCTTTGCATATAATTCGAATCTTTGAATGAAAATATTCTTATACTATCTTTGACTAATAAAAAAATACTTTAATATTATTATTTTTTATTGCTAGTCCATCAAAGGATACGGTTTAAAATTTTAATATATAATTATATATATCTTAAGTAATATGCGGAGATTTCAAGTTTATGCTTTTAAATCATTATTTTATTGACTAAAGGTAAACATACCTTTGCTTTATATATAGAGGTTTGAAGTTAGACGATATATTAAATTTTATTTAATTAAATTTATATAACTTTAAATATATGACTTAAAATTTATATTCTTTATTATGAATAAAGGAAATATTAAAAATAGGGTAAAAAAACATTAATCTTTAATGAAATTTGCTAAAAAAATAAAAACCTCTCTTGAGGTTTTAAAAAATCCTAAAATCATCTATTGAGATTTCAAGAATTTTAAACACCTCTCCATAGTTCGCTAATAAGATACAAATATTCTCTTATATTTTATAAAGTGATAAATTTTTTTATGAGAGGTTTATGTTTTTTTGATAAATTTTATAAAATATTTGTGACATTTTTAAAATTTCAAAAAAGGAATCTATCTTTTTCCCAAATGCATGTGAGTGTCTTTTGTTTAAAAAAATAAAAAAATAAAAATCTAAAACCTTTCTTAAGATTTAGTGAAGAGATTCGAACCTCTATTGAGGTTTAAATTTTTTTTCAAACATAAGGTTTCAAATATTTGACATACCTCTTACAAAGTTTATCTCCTTCCTAATTATTGTTGCACGGTCAAATGCTTTTTGTTCAAAGTAAAAATAAAAAATAAAAAATAAATATTTTTAAATGAAGAAGATGAAAAATTGGATATTCATGTTCATATACATTGCTGAGGCCATCCACTTCTGCCCTCGGAATTCGCTTCGTAGCCAATAGAACTCCGCCACGTAGGAGACAAGACCAAGCTTAGGTCCAAGCGCTCCGCAACGAAATCTCATGGGGTCCACTTGTCTGGCTAGCCGAGAGCTTAAATTGAGGGCCTGTGACTCTGTAAGCGGGCAATGGGACGGTGAAGAGGCTCCCTCTCTCTCTCTCTCTCAGGCACGCACAGAAAAAAGCAGAGAGAAAGAGAGAGAGAGAAAGTGAGAGAGAAGGAGCTCTTGGGGAAGAGGGAGAAAGCGAAAGCGACTCGTTCATCCCGAGGTACTTCCATCTTCTTCTTGTTCTTCTTTTGTTTTTCTGAATCGTCTGCTTCCTCTGGTAATGTGTATGGAATTTTCTTTGGATTCATAACTGGTAGATCTACAACATTTTTTTTTGTTAAGAACTTTTCGAAAAGCGGAATGGGTCTCTAGGGTTTGGGGACCCAAGACTTTGAGATCACGCCATGCTTAGAACGATTGATCTGAGTTGGCGCGTGGCGGATTTCCTGACCAGCTCGCCGGCGGACTCTGCCTAGCTTGTGGACCCTTTTTGTCTTTTCTCTAACCATTTTCAAGCTTATATTTGGATTTGATGTAATACAATGGCATTTAATTTCTGTTCAAATCCGATGAATCTAAATCGAAAGCCATGTATACTTTTAAACACACTGAAAATTTGCTTGAACCTTGTGATGAGTTTCTGGTTGCCACCGCCCAATAGTTTAGATCTTCTTTAGAAACTTTGATTGGTTTGAGCGGGTTTGGATAAAATGTAGTATAAAATTGAATTGATTTATTCAACTTTGCATCAACCCAAGCCGAGATTCGATTCCACTCGTAAATGCAATCTTTGGATTTATGCGTCTCCAGTGGTTTCTTATTTGAAAACGAACCTGCTGTTGGTGTTTATGGCGGTCGAAAATTTTCCACATTGCGTTTGTTTCTCTGAAGAAAATACTACTTTCATTCGTTATCCAAATGGAGACGAAATCTGAAACAAAATGAAGGAAAAATTATGTTTACAAATAAGAAACATTGTAGGCTGTCTGGCTGTGAGGCCCGTGGGACTAATCCTGCAAATTCCTCTTCAAACTTTCATTCTAAAGCTTTTTTGAGCTGCACATTTTTATTATTTAACCTTCACATGGATAAACAAACGTATTTGTTTGGTATTTTGCTTAGTCATCAGATTATTCTAGCTGAAGGACAATTTTCTTTAGATTGTCTTCGCTGCTGTAGTCCATTGAAGTCTGCTCTGTATATGTTTGGTGAAATTACGGAGAAACTTAGTTTTTTTCATTGACATCTTTGGATTCCTCTGTTTATGAGACAAAATGGTTTGTTTTTTTTTTTTTTGGGAGGGGTTCAATTCTTCATTTTCCTGATTTTGCCTTTTCCTGGTGTATTCTTCATAATTTTAAAATTTATTTTTAGACCAATATTGTTCAAGTTTTGAAGTTTGAATTTTGTTTCTCATTGTTTAATTTACTTCTGTGGTTAAAGAAAAGTTGTGAACAAAAGTAGATAATTTTTAAAACTAGAATGTTTGGTTTGTTCATTGAATACAAGCTGTATCATTTTTATTTTTATTTTTTCCATAAAAAATCTGCAGCAGCCCTTATGAAAATTTTCAATGCCGAGAAAACACAAGGGAACGGGTTATATTAATCCCACTTTGAATTCCAGCTCTCTATCTCCCTCATAATCATTTTACTTAAACAGCTATCTGTAGTTCTCTCAACAATCACAAAGCTTAAAAAAGTATGATACTGAACGTAGGACATTGAATATAACCATTTCAAATTTGGAGATGCCTTAAGCCGCCATTGCAAGGGCAGAGCATGAGTGTATTCCATAGCTGTTCTTCATTGGTCATCAATCGTCGTGTTTGGATTGCAGAGTGGTTTTGGGTGGGAATGTTATGGAATTGAAAAAATTGTGTGATGATTCATTTTCATTCCATTTGATTTGTTCTCATTCTGACAAACTGAATCCATAGTAAATTATTTTGAACAAATTGGCATTATCAGGTATGTGAGTTAAAATTTCTTTCTATGTTATTGTCAGATAAGTAGTTGCCGCACACAAATATTCTGTAAAATAAAATTTTCCCAAATGGAACAGCTTTTTCATTATCATTGCATTTTCGCAACATGTGAGACGAATATTTTGCTATTTGCAACATTTGAATGACCCTAGCCGTGCTTACCTTTGATTTCCTGTTCGTGGCTCAGCAATTATGATTGTTGGAAAGTAGACGCGTATTTTACAATTATAGCGCCTCCCACAAATATTCTACAAAACAAAATTTTCCCAAACGGAATAGCTTTTTCATTATCATCGCATTTTCGTAACATGTGACACGATTATTTTGCTATTTGCAACATTTGAAATGACCCTAGCGGTGCTTGCCTTGTTCGTGGCCCGGCAATTATGATTGTTGGAATGTTGTGCTCTCTGTGTATCGCATTAGCATATTTTTCCTGTTTTTGTTTGTTTAATTATTTTCTAGATGATTCAATCTCTGTTTTTTATTTAATTTTGCATGATTTAATATGTTCTTCTTCTTGAACGGGTGCCACATCAAGGAGTATACCTAAGACGGCTGTTGAATCACAGACAGAAGCTTGGTACCTTCTTGAGGTCAGTAATTTCTATTTTGTATGTTCATTCCTTTGTGAATCGTTGCATTTTTTTTTTATGTGGATGATAATATTCTGCAGGGAATATACATAATGACATTATTTGATAAAGATGTATGCAGGAGTAAACAATTAACAGCAGCCAATCTTAGAAACGTAGATTTTGTCATAAAAATTAACTAGTACTACAGAATTATTTGGATTTTTGAATTGTGAGACTTGAAATTTCCAACTTCTCAATTTATGGTGCAGTTAATGCCCAGCTGTGCTGTATTTGTGTTTTTAGTTGGGAGTTGGGACTGCGTTGTGCTTGTATGGTTTCATATAGTAATACAAAATTACTCATATAACATAACAGCAAATCAAGTTTTATATTTTAACCAGGTCAAGTTACATAAACCCTTTTTAGCTAATTTACTCAAACATGAACAATTGATGCCTAGCTGTGTTGTATTTGTGTTTTCAGTTGGGAGTTGGGACTGCATTGTACTTGCATGGTTTTATATAGTAATACAAAATTACTCATATAACATAACATGACAGCAAATCAAGTTTTAAATCCTAACTAGATCGAGTTACATGAACCCATTTTCGTTAATTTACTCAATCATGAACATTTTCTTCTGATGATTTCAGGATTATTAAATTTTTACTTATTATCTCATTTGAAGTTAATTTAAATCTATCACTATCTTTTCTACTATCTAAGGACTTCACTTCTCCTCACAAATCCATTTTTTGACCTACTCTGCACATTTACCGCAAATATGTCTATTTTTCTTAATTGACTCGTGTGATAAAATAAAAAATATAAAATTACTCATAATTAATTGACATAATAATGCAAAATTAAATCATTTCACATATTACATAGAGCTCTAAAAATTTTTAAATGGTAGTGTGTCTACAAGTTCTTTATTTATACATATATTTATAAATTATATATTATTCATAAAAATAAAAAAGTTAGGCACCATGTCTTGCAAGTATTCTCAGAATGGGTATATGTCATGGAGCACGCATGGGGTTGTTTTGGCATGCGCGTAGGAGGTGGATAGCAGATAGCTTAAGCGATTCCGCTTTTCTAAAAGTCCTAACCCTGCCGAGCACATTGGGACCCCTTTCTTTATTCCTCTGTTCTTGGCCTCTCTGCCCTTCCGCTGCTTCCCTTGCCCTTCGGATTTTTGGCTTCCCCTGTTTTCTGTTATTTATACATTTAAGCGTTTTACCTTTACGAATTACAAATGTTTATTTATATTTATTTATTTATTTGAACAATATTTATATAATTTTACATATAATAATAATAATACATTCTCCTTTATTCTTTTATTTATTTCTTAATTATTTTTTGAGAGCCAATGAATTCTTACTTTATTCCTGCGTAATTTAACCCTGTCTAGGTTTTGCTCCTTTGATGCTTCAATCATGTCTACATTGCCCCCATATTATTATTTCACAATCATTTTAATGTGCTGAAGCACACATTAGTATTTGAAGGTTTGAGACTTAACCTTATATTTTAATTTGCATGAACTTCAACAAAATATAATATAAAATTATATTCATATTCATCAAATTTACATAAACCTAGAAAATTTTAAATCTAAATTCATGTTTTAAAAAATAAATTTACGCTTTACTTGGATTGAAGATTTTTTTTTTTAGAAAAATAAAATAGAAAGAAAAGTTAGTTTCTTCCATAATTTCTTTTATGTCAAATACTCTTTAGAATCACGATTTGTTAAAAAATAAAAAAAAAGACGCCCAGTGCACAAAGGTTTCGCGTATGCAAGGTCTGGGGAAGAGACGAATCCCAATGAGTTTATAGTACGCAATCTTACTCTGTATTTTTGCAAGAGGCTGATTTCACGCCTCAAACTTGTGACAATTTTCTTGTGAGAAAATGCTTATAATTATAGTTTGATCTTACAAGAATTCAAAAATATCTACAGTGAACTGTCATTTAGTTTTCCGCATGAGTAGTTTCTATTTCTATGTATACTTCTTCAGTAGTCATTTGGTTCAAATTATTTCTGAGCATTCCCAATAAATATGATTGGAAAATCACATTTAATACTGCTAACTAATATTACAAAGAAGTTTTATTTTTGAGACTAATAATTTAATAGGTTTCATATGCTTTTTAAGTGGTGAAACTCACAATATTAATTGTAACAATTTATCACACACAAAAAGGAAGGCCTCCATATATTATAAAGCAGTATACACATTTGTTATTAGAGTGAAATAAAATAAAATGAAATAAAATAATTTTTTTATGGTTTTCACATGTTCTTTTTTTTTTTTAATTAAAAAAAAGAAATTTCCAATTCGTTTCCAAACTTTTCATGTACAGTGAGTGAGAAACGCTGTTCATGAAATATTAAAAAAATGTTTCTTGGCGATTGGTTTTCATTTAGGTCGTGTTTGTAAAATTCGTAAAACGTGCCACTGGCACAGAGCCACTTGCCTGATGCCTCACGGAACAGTGACGTGAACAAGCTTTTGGCGCCACTCCTAGAATTAGAATGTTCTGTTGCGTTTGTTTTGCCCATTTCATTTTCCAAAAATAGATTTTTCATTTTTCCAAGCTTAAGATTTAATTCAGGGTGCCAGTTTCTTCCCTTTTCAAAGTTTTGATTCAACAACGGTGGACGGTAGTAGTTTCACATTTTTAGGAGTTAAGTGCTATAGTTATATTGTTTTGTTTAGTGTTTATGAATCACAAGAAAGTGATTAGTTGTCAAACACATGTTTTATTTCTCAAAGTTATTTTTCATGTTTCTCTCTCTTAGAACACCAATTCAATTCTACTAGTACACGAGCCAATCATCATTTCAATCTGATATCCATCAAATCCATTACCAGCCAACCAGATTTATTATTATTATCAAGTAGTTTCACATTTTTAGGAGTTGAGTGCTAAAGTTATATTGTATTGTTTAGTGTTTATGAATCACCAGAAAGTGATTAGTAGTCACACACACATGTTTTATTTCTGAAAGTTATTTTTCATGTTTCTCTCTCTTAGAACACCAATTCAATTCTACTAGTACACGAACCAATCGTCATTTCAATCTGATATCCATCAAACCCATTATCAGCCAGCCAGATTTATTATTATTATTATCAAGTCACATGCAGCCAATTCTTGAATTTGGACATTTTTATATGTTATGATTGGCTCTTGAGTAGATTGCGAGTATTTCTCTCGTGTCCATGTTTCATGAAGCTTTTAAAAGTGTACTTGGCATTACAATTAAATATTCATTTTTAATTTCTGTGTTTTAATTATCATTGTTTCAATTAGATTTAGGAGACAAATTTGCGTGTGAAATGAATTTTAAGGAAGTGGAATTAAGCAAATAGGAGCAAGGGAATATGTTTTATATTTATTTAGAATTATTTATTTCAAGAATAATAAATTACGTAAAATAAAAGTACATTATATTAAGAATTAAGAGGATACTTAGTATCTAACATGTTTAAAAAATGAAATAAGATAAAATGAATGGTGATAACAATTAATGACTAAACTTCAAAAGTCATTAACATAAACATAATTTGAAAACAAAAGTCGGGATGTTGTTGTAAAAAATATTTCAATATTTGTTTTGCTCTTATTTTTTTCTTTTTTCCTTTTTTTTTTTTTTGGGTTTATATTTTCTTTCTTGAGGATTTAGTATCGTTGCTATGATTGTACATTCTCTTCCTTAATATATCTTCTTTAATTATCAAAAACTATATATTTCAGTATTTGAATAAGTATGTTGACGAACAGCATATGCTAGACACAATAGATCTTTTTCCCAACAAACACAATTAAAAAAAATAAAAATAAAACTGTGCTCAGTTTGATCAATCGTAGATGCTGTGCTTGTGATTTTATAAACATAGAGATTTCAATAAGGATTCTCAAAAAATCCCCACAAATTTACTATCCAACACATAAATTTACCAAATAAAAATTTAAAAGCCAGTTGTAATGAAATCCCCTTTCCAGTAATCAATTAAAAACGCAATTCGGTGAGGAGTGAAACTTCCATGCATCAACAGCTTTCAATCATCGTTTTCCCAACCCTCCTCCTTTTGGGGAAAGGACGGGATCAATTTCCTTTGCCTTTCGGTAGTATAGCTGTAGAAGCATATGGAATCCAGCTGCCTGCCAAGATGTCCTACTCGTGCATTCATTCAGAATAACCCATAGCAACTTGCAATTGGTTTTGGACTACCTACTTTCCTACTTTTCATTCCGGTAACCGTGTTGGTTGATGCATTAATGCTTTCTCACACGATTCAATGCCAACACTCACCTTGTTTGTACTTGATTTCCTCATCTAATCTATGTGATATCAATGGCGTTGAAAACACCGTCTCTTCATGTACGTGCTTCCCCTTCCCTGTTCCCCGGTTGAATTTTGCTTGCATTCATTAAGATTGCCTAATTTTCTGCTGTACCGAGATCGACATATTTGCACAAGTTAAATGTATATATAACACTTGTTGCAGGTTCAGCAGGAAGAAGAAGAAAAACAACAATGGGAGCCGGTGGCAGAATGTCTCTCCCCCCATCCAAAGGCAGTGACGAACTGGAAAGCAAACACCGTGATGCTTTGCTCCGAGTTCCCCACTCGAAGCCTCCCTTCACGCTCAGCCAAGTGAAGAAAGCTATCCCACCCCACTGCTTCCGGCGCTCACTCCTCCACTCCTTCTCCTACCTTCTCTATGACCTCGTCCTGGTGGCCCTCTTCTACTACATTGCCACCACCTACTTTCACCACTTCCCATCACCGCTCTTCCACCTTGCGTGGCCCCTCTACTGGGCTGTGCAAGGCTGCGTCCTCACCGGCGTCTGGGTCATTGCCCATGAGTGCGGTCACCACGCCTTCAGCGACCACCAGTGGCTTGATGACACTGTTGGCCTTATCCTCCACTCTGCCCTCCTTGTCCCCTACTTCTCCTGGAAGTACAGCCATCGCCGCCACCACTCCAACACTGGTTCCCTTGATCGGGATGAAGTTTTCGTCCCCAAGCCAAAGTCCAAAATGCCTCGCTACTCCAAGTTTCTCAACAACCCACCTGGCAGGGTTCTTTCCCTTTTCATCACCCTCACCCTGGGTTGGCCCCTCTACTTAGCCTTTAATGTCTCTGGTCGCACCTACGACCGCTTTGCATGTCACTACGACCCCTATGGCCCTATTTACTCTGACCGTGAACGTGCACAAATCTACATCTCCGACGCAGGGGTTCTCGGTGTCGCTTACTTGCTTTACAAGCTGGCTCTGTCCAGGGGTTTAGCCTGGGTTTTAGGGGTGTATGGGGTGCCATTGCTAATTGTTAATGGCTTCCTGGTGTTGATAACTTACCTGCAGCACACACACCCAGCACTGCCACACTACAACTCATCGGAGTGGGACTGGCTGAGGGGGGCACTGGCCACGGTTGACAGGGACTACGGGATACTGAACAAGGTGTTCCACAACATCACAGACACGCACGTCGCGCACCACTTGTTCTCGACAATGCCACATTACCATGCGATGGAGGCAACAAAGGCGATCAGGCCGGTGCTGGGAGAGTATTACCAGTTGGATCGAACCCCAATTTACAAGGCAATGTGGAGGGAAGCGAGGGAGTGTGTGTACGTAGAGCAGGACGAGGGTGACCATAGCAAGGGAGTTTTCTGGTACAAGAACAAATTTTGATGAGGCTGACAAGGATGATGAGTAGTACTTTTTTTTTCCCTTGATATTAATTATTGTTGTTATTATTGTTGGGGCTGTAATATGCCTTCCTTGATTGATCAAATTGATCAGTACTGAGGGTGTTTTTGTTTCTAGTAGTGAATCAGTGGAGAGGAGAGGTGTAGCTGCTAGAGACTGCACATGCCTTTTTTGGTTCTAGTCTTTAACCAATTGTTATATGATCCTCTGCTGGTTTGCTCAATGTTGTGCTGGTAAGATTTTTTTTTTTTTTTAATTTTAATGTTGAAAGGGGAAACAGTGAGGGGAGAAACCCGGAAAAAAAAAGAAGAAGAAGGGAGAAAGCATTTGTTTGGTTTGGGTGGAGGGATGTGAGATTGAGAGAAGAGAGTATTTAAGCCTCCTCAAAGTTCAAATAATTATATGTACAATTCCTGTTATTGATAGTAATTAGTGTTAGAAGTATTAATGCATGGTAAAGGATGGGTGGGTGCTCATATTTAGCTGCTTTATGCCTTCAAATTAATTTATTTATATTTTGGTTTGCATTTTAAATTAGGTTGAAAATAAAGTGGAATAAAATTTTAAATAGAAAAAATTAAAAAAATAAAATCATGTAATAAGTTTAATTTTATATTCTCCAATTTTATTCCAATCCTTTGTACTAAAACCATGTGTAGCTAATGTTAATTTGAGGCAAGGACCACTCTACGCTTAGGAGGAGGCCACTTCCAAAATGACCCAGTTAATGATTCAAAATCATTTTTGCACATTTCACACCATGTTTTTTCTTTGCCTAAGAAAATAATTTATTGTGAAAAATAATCTTTTAACAGGGGAAATATGACTTTTCACTCTTTTATTATAATACATACATACATACATATATATATATATATATATATATATATATATATATATTCTTTTTCCTTTGTCCCAACCAAAAAAATATGAAAAAAAGGGGTACAATTTTGTATTATATTTTTGTTCAAATTCATATGAATCCAAATCCAAATTCTGAATTTCCTATTCTCACACAGTTAGCCTCAATGTAGAATTTAAAATATGTAAAGATTGGGATTGTAACGCAAATTTAATTTTAACATATATATTTGGGTCAAGTAGATATGGTTCAAATATATGCATTCACTAATTTAAAAATTGATCATTTGAACATATTAAAACCTATACATTTGAATGAGAATTGCAAAAATAAAAAAATGAAATAAATATATTGGGAATCAAGAGACCAAATTAAATTGCATGCATGTGTGAACACGTGGGGTTTCAAGTTGGATATGATATTATTAAATAGTTAAAAATATAAGATTACTGTAAAAATATCATCGAGAACAAATTTAGCTCTTTATTAATTAAAATTAGTCTTTTTTTAATATAAATTTTAAATTAGTTGTGATGATTGTCTTGATAAAAATAAAATATGCAACAATGAGTACAAATATATGAAAAATTCTCCTAACAAAGAGCTTGAATGGCCAACATTTTATAGGGACATGTTACAATCGATAAACCCATTATTGCTTCAAAGATATTATTAGAATAACTCTCCTTGCTAATGTAAATGTGCACTTGTAAACACAATTCACAAATAAATGGGAAATTCCCCTAGCAAAGGCTATCACATCCTCCTCTTCCCATGAAAATCGATGTTTTTAAAGTTCTTAACGAGGAGAAAGTTTCATTGAGTCCAAGGTGTGGTGCTTACCCCATCACAATCAATAAAAAACGAAATAAAAAAGAAAAAGACAACTAAGTAAACAAGACTGGGTGCTGCAGTCTTGGATGTTGGTGTTGTGGATCTCATAGTATACTCATCTTTTATGAAAATTTCCACTTCTTAAAGTAATGACCTTCACTTGCTCTTTCGGGTTGTTTTCTGTGGTGCTTGGGAGTGATCCTTGAGGTCATTTGAGCATTAATTTTACCAATTGACCAACCATCTTTTCAATGCTCCGCATAGTGTTCTCGTTGTTCTTTAGAGTAATGTACCTTGAAATCTAGCATCCACCTTGGCCATAAATTGTGCCATTACCTTGTCCATATTCAGCTTCTTCTCTTGTTGTTAATTTTGAAATCCCGGCGGAGCCTTGGAAATATTTTGGGAGTTGCTCCATAAGAAATTTGGGTAGTTTCGCCATCATAGATTATAAGTGTTGGAATAAGGATTGTTTTGTCGTTGGTAATTCGACACAATGTTTGCTTGCTCAAAACTATTGTTGGTGAATGGATTTTCCACTTGACAATCTACCCCCATATGATTCCCTGCACAAAATTCACAAATTATATTAGTGGATTAAATGGCACTCATAGTGATATTGTCTAATTTATTAGAAAAAGTTGCAACTTGTGCAGCTAAAGTAGAAAAAGAATCAATTTCATGAACTCCTTGGGTTCTTTTAGATGTCACTCGTTCCGCTGGCCATTGGTAATTGTTGGTTGCCATCTCCTCCACCAACTCATACGCTTCTTTAGGTGATTTCTTCATCAAAGTCTGTCCGGCTGCTGCATCAATCATTATACGTGTGGTAGGCTACAACGCATTGTAGAAGGTTTGCACTTGAATACAAATAGGTAGTCAATGATGTGGGCACTTTCCAAGAAATTCTTTATACCTCTCCCAAACTTCATAAAGCGACTCTGTATCAAATTGAACAAAAGTGGTGATATCATTTCGCATCTTCACGCTTTTGGCTAGGGGAAAGAACTTTGCTAGAAACTTTTTAGCCAAATCGTCCCATGTAGTTATAGTTAGCGGTGGAAGTGAGTTTAACCATGTCTTTGCCTCGTCTCAGAGGGAGAATGGAAAGAGTTTCAATCTAATAGCATTATTAGAAACTCAGTTATGTTTAAAAGTATCACATAAACTCAAGAAAATTAGTTATGTGAGCATTTGGATCATCATGTGGCATGCTACTAAATTGCAATGTTGAGGCCACCATTTGAAGAATAGCTGACTTTATCTCAAAGTTATTGACTTGAATGGCAGGTCATCTAATGCTAGAAGTAGCTCTGGTGACCAAAGGAACAACATAATCTCCCAAAGCCCTATTTCCACGTTGATCTTCTATTGCTTCGTTCTCGGTTGTGGAATCCTTCTTCTTCTCCTTGTCTAGACATTGAAAGGTGCGTTCAATTTCAGGGTTAAAAGGTGCTAGATCCAAACTTCGAGTACATTACATGCAAACCTCGGGAAGCCAGAAAATAAAAAAAATTAAAAAAATTAAAAAAAAAAAAAAGCAAAACTAAAAATTAAGACTAAGATTATATGTCTCACGTCGGTTGAAAGATTATAAGAAGAATTACCCTAACCACGATCTAGAGCTGGCGGCAGTAGTGTATGCACTAAAGATTTGGCGGCATTATCTTTATGCGGGTAGGTGTGAAATTTTTACTGACCACAAGAGTTTGAAATATTTTTTCATGCAGAAAAAGTTGAACATGAGGCAGAGGAGATGGTTAGAGCTAATAAAGGATTATGATTGCACCATTAGTTACCACCTGGGAAAGGCGAATATGGTGGTTGATGCCTTGAGCCGAAAATCCATGGGCGCATCAGTATCTGCAATGGAAATCCAACATTCGATTCAAATGGATCTAGAAAGAATGGGAGTAGAACTCGTAAAGGGTGATCATCAAGCATTTATTGCCAATCTAGTGTTGCAACCGACTCTACGGAAAAGAATTAAAGCGACACAAAGGAGTGATGCAGAACTGGTAGAGCTAATAGAGAAAGTATAGGATGGTCTGGAGGAAGATTTCAATATCTCATATGATGGGGCCTTAAGGTTTCGTACCAGGTTATGTGTACCTGCTGATCTTGAGATTAAGAAAGTGATTTTGGAGGGAGCACACCGATCCTTGTATACGATACATCCTGGTAGCACTAAAATGTACGGGGATCTTCGGGATTCGTTAGCAGAATGAAAAGAGAAATTGTCGAGTTTGTAGCACAGTGTTTTTCATACCAGTAGGTGAAAGCTGAGCATTAGAGACCGGTGGGGTCATTACAGCCTTTATATATTCCTGAGTGGAATTGGGAGCATATAGCGATGGATTTTGTCACTGGGATACTGCCGGCGCTTCACGGATAGGATGCCATTTGGGTAGTGGTGGATCGACTTACGAAGACTGCCCATTTACTGCCTATCAAAGTTAACTACTCCTTAAACTGATTGGCAGAGTTGTATATTTAGGAGATAGTGAGAATGCATGGCATGTCTATGTCCATAGTTTCAGATCGAGACCCATGGTTCACATCTCGCTTATAGAGGAGTTTGCAAGAGCTCATGGGTCTCAATTGTCATTCAACACTGCATTTCATCCTTAGATAGATGGACAAGCGGAGAGGATGATACAGATATTGAAGGATATGCTACGTGCATGCGTGCTGGACTTTGGGGGCAGTTGGTTATGGTTTATACCATTAGTCGAGTTTGCATATAATAACGGTTATCGAGCCAGCATAAGGATGACACCGTTTGAGGCATTGTATGGTAGGAAATGTCTATCCCCATTGTACTAGGATGAGATTGGGGAGAGACAGATACTGGGGCCAGAGTTGATACGGTAAACTTAGGAAAAAGTTAGACTCATCAAAGATAAAATCAGTGCAGCGCAGAGTCGGCAAAAGAGTTACATTGATACTCGCCTATGAGAGTTGCAGTTTGACATAGGGGACCATGTGTTCTTAAAAGTGGCACCATTGAAAGGTGTTATGAGATTCGGGAGGAAGGGTAAATTGAGCTCTAGGTATATTGGACCATTTAAGATTCTTGAAGAGTGGGTCCAACTACTTATAGGCTGGCGTTACCACCGATTTTGTCAAGAATTCTCTACGTATTTCACATATCTATGTTAAGGAAATACGTCCCAGATCCCTCTCATGTGATCAGATATGAGGCACTAGAGCTTAGTGATGCTTTGTCATATGAGGAAATGCTAGTGCAGATTTTGGATTGGAAAGAACAAGTGCTGCGTACAAAAAGTATACCATTGGTAAAAGTTCTGTGGCACAACCATGCAGTATAAAAGGCTTCTTGGAAGTTAGAGGAGCAGATGCGCCAGAGATATCCACACCTGTTCGGCAGGAATCAGGGTTAAGGTATGTAATTTAAATTGTATAATATAGGTTAGGTAGTGTTTAGATTTTAATGGTTTTGAGGAGAAATTTATTTCAATGGTTGTAATCTCCCAGAACCCTTTTGTAACCACAGTATTCCTCCACCATAAGTGAGGGTAAGTAATAAAATAAGTAGTCAATTTTCCTCAATGGATGGTGCACAATACAAATAATAAATTTCGAGGATAAAATTTTTATAAGGAGGGGAGAATGTAGAGACCCGAAGAATTATAGTACTTAAATAATAAAAGAAAGGAGAGAAATGGATTTTCCAAGGGGAGCTCAGCAGGGTCTCATCGACGAGCATGGAATTCTTGTCGACGAGTATCCTTCTTAAGTATGTCGACGAGGACATGTGTCTCGTCGACAAAAAGATACCAAGAGGGTGATTTCATGGCCTGAAGCTCGTCAACGAACGTACAGCCTTCGGCGACAAACTCCCTTCTTAGACTCGTTGACAAGGGGTTGTGCCTCGTCAACGAGGCCACGTGGACAGCACTCTATAAATAGGCCAAAACACGTTTTTCAATGAGAAACTTCACATGCAAACCCTCTCTCTCTCTCTCTAAAATTCTTCCCTTCCACCTTCTCTCTTCATTTACGGATTCAATTCTCGCTGGATTGACGATCGGAAGCCGCCACGCTACTCCTAGGAAAATTTTCTTCAAGTCTGCTGGAATAGTCCGTTAGTTAGGCTAACTTAGGCACCATCCCAAAATTTGGGTAAGTTGGTTATTTTAAGTTTTATAAAGTATTTGGTATTTCTAGACTAAGGAAAGTGTTATAGATGGAATAATACTGAAGTTTTTTTTTAAAAAAAAAATGTAAATTTTAGGGTGTTGAGCTAGGAACACCATGGGTGTAGGTTTGGATTAAATTGCGAGCATCTCAGTAAGTCGGGTAAGGGGAATAAATTATAGCAGATATTTTTGTGAAATACTAGGTGAATTATAAGTGAAATGAATTATTGTATTTTCCCTGATGTTATTATGATATGATTAATAAATGAAATTTGTGTGGCATATGATCATATGAAAATGATGAAATGATAATTGTGATTTCTGGATAATAATGAAATGGAATAAAAGGATGTATGGAAATGATTTTTATGAAAATAGTGAAAGCATGAAATACTGATATTTGTGTATATAGAGAGAAATGTGGAATTATGTGAAATATGGAAAAGGTTTTAAGAAATGAGGTAAATATGAAATATTGATATGTATATACTGGAAATGATGAAACATGTGATATGTAATATATTTTCATATATATATGTATGCATATTGTTATTGAAATACTGAGAATTTATCGATAGACAAATGTGAATTTATTAGGAATATTGAAATGTGAACATTGCAACTAACAATTGCAATAAATATTGAATTTGGAAATGCTGATATGAGAAAAATGAAATAGTGGAAAAGAAAACTCTTATGGAATGGATATGTAAACCCCAACGATGGGTTATGATATCGAGCACGGTACCGATGCTAGTGGATGAAAAGTGCAACCACACGGACTTGTGGAGCGTGTGGCAAGGCAGTACAAATGGACCAGAGAAGGGTTGTATATTGCCCCTTGGATTCTGGATCAGGGTATAAGGCAGGTCATTCGTTATTGCAAACAAGTATATGGTATTATTTGATCTAATCGGGTCAACCAACCGCGGTTAGATCCAGCCTCCGGGCTGCACAATCCTGACCATAGAGGGAAGCATGGCGTGGGGAAAACTCCTCAGGGCAGCCATGAGTTACAGACATGGGTGTATGGGTTACCAAGGATACTCATGTGTTAGATATGGAAATAGAAATGGAAAATGGAAAAGAAGTGGGAATATGGAAATGAAATGAAGACGAGAAATGATACTGCGTGAGTTAATAAATAATTAAAGCGAAGTAAGACACACCGCCTGAGGGCTTACTAAGTAAGTTTAGTGCTCTGATAAGTATCCGTTATAGCTAAACCCGAGTTTATCAGGTTAGGCTGCAAACGATTTTAGGGCAGAGGGAAGCTGTTTGTATGGGCGGGTAAGTTTCCCTATTCTCAGGACTTTGCGGGTAAATTTGGATTACAAACAAATGATTTTGGAAATGGAAGTAAAAGCTTATGAAAGATTGTGTTGTATATTTTTATGATTATGATTATGGAAATGATATATTTTCTTAGAAGATACTATCACTGATATGCTATATGTTATGAAACAATGAATCTCATATTGCCACACACTGTAAATAATTTATTTCATCTTACTGAGATGTGTCTCACCAAATCATTTAAATATTTCAGGTAATCGAGATCGAGCTGGTGTTAAAGCTCCCAGATAAAGGGGAGCTGCTACCCTGACATACAAGGTGAGTGTGTAAACTAGGGATGGATAATTCCCTTAGAGTTTTGTTATTTTGGGATGTATGTTGATGTATAAACTTCTGGATGGTTGACACTTTGGTATGTGTATTCACTGTGATGTATATATATATTTTGGGACTTCCGCTGATAGGAATACTGATATGACCGTTTTATCCTATACCCACCCTAGGTCGGGTCAAGTCATGCTTAAATGGTGTCAGGGTGGTGACATGGCCGATCTGTTATGTATGCTAATACATGAAAAAAAAAATGACATGAAAAATCGGGGCGTCACACTAGAGTTCCTGAGGATTGAGGAGATTACAAGCCCATAACATGTAACGCCCCTTTACTCTGATACCGTTTATGACTTTGCCCTTTTTATATGGGTGTGGCCATAACTGATACTTATCAAGGCACTCACGTTACTCAGCAAGCCCTCGGGCAGAGAGTCTTACTTCACCATAAACATTCATGCAATTTAATTCACATACATGTACTTACACACATTCAATATCAATCATACCACAGAGATCCATGTGTACACGCATCATACCTCATATCAGAACACATCAATATTCACAACACATTCAATTCACCTACGCGTACTCACACCCACAGTAAACAATACACAAATACTTCACTTCTGCATTTCACTTTCGATGGTTCTCAGGGCATCCCTCCCCATCGTTCCCTCTACGTACTTAGCATCCCTCCCCATCGTTCTTAGCACGTACTTCACTTCGGACATGTTACACTTTCACATTGACCTATTTGTGGTAAATCAGTAAAACGGCCTCCTTCCCTGCCACGTTTTACCCCATCTATATAAATGACAATATAACGACCTCCTCAAGTCCTGCCAACGTTATATTGTGATTTATATCATGGATAATATAATGATCTCCTCATAGCTTGCCAGCGTTATATTTTGAATTACAAGAATAACCACACAATCACCCAAATACACAAGCTTAGATACCATGGTGACTCACAACTAGTTATTATGAAGAATTAATCTCATGCCACACGGTTTGAGTGTCAACCATTCTATTATATATGATTGATAGATAATATATCCTACTCACATTGGTTTTTACCCAAATATGAATTATAATAAAAAAAACCATCAATTTCAATTGCTTAATCCATTTAGAAAATCATACATATAAACACGGGCTCATATACTCGAATTTGATCGGTTCAAACTTAATAAAATAGATTTCATTAAGTGTGCCAAGTAGTATAAGCATTCCTATAGAAAAATAATGTTAAGGCATATATAGTGTTCATGAACCCTAAGAACAAGTCATATCTATTAATAGATCCATAAAAGTAGAATATGTTGTTCATGGCTTTTAGAAGAACCTTAATACTCCAAAATAAAACAGATATGATGCATATGAATCCATAAGATATTTAATTTAATGCTTTTTCTATAAGGATGGAGCTCATGCTCCCCTGTATGTTCTTATGCACACATATATGCATTTTCTATCAAGGATGAAGTTCATTTATCCATTCATCATACAATCATCCTTTATAATAACATTCAGCATGTAGTCACATGCATATTACATTCCAACCAGCATACGATAGCAAACAAGGCTATACTCAAACATCATGCAATAACTATGCAATGACCAACATTAACAATCTAGTATGCAAAAAAAAAAATCATCATTCAACATTGTGCATAATAAAATTCAATTAACATGCAGCAGCCTATTTAACTATTTAGCATGCAATTTCCATCATAGCGATATTCATTTGAAAAAAGTTCAACCAGCATGCAATAGTTTTCAAATCAGACTTAATCATCATGCACTATCTTTAAGTATTCAAAAATAACAATATACATGCAACAATCAGCATCCAACATGTAGTATCTATGAGTATTCAATATTCATACAGTTGTCTACATCCAACATGTTGAAGCTTTCCTATTCCTATCTAACCAGCATGCAGAGGCTTACTTTAACCATTTAATCAGCATACAATGCTCAATAGGCAGTATCCATAAGTATGCATTCAACAATCAACATGCATAGGCAATAATCAATATAAGCGCAATCATGCATGAATGTGAGCATAAAGCCTATTCTGGTTGTACATAAGGTATGTTAAGATATTTGGATTCCAAATGAGGCTTATATATTGTTAAGTTTAGATTTTTCAGTTTACACATAGGATGAGATTCATTTGTGCATTCAGTGTTCAGAATTTAGCATAACAACACTTTAATTTATTAAGCATCATCCTAGTGTCAACTAAGCAGCATGCAATCACAAGTTTTGCATCAGCCATGTAGATGACATTCAATTCAAACAGCATGCAAATATCCTAATCAACTACTAGCATGCAATCACAATTTCTGCATCAGCCATGTAGATGACGTTCAATATAACTAGTATGCAACAACATAGTGATCTCTATAACATGCAATTCTCAAGTTTCTGCATCAACCATGCAGATGGTATTTAATATAATCTAGTATATCCCAATAATAGTTCATGCCATAATAGAAAATGATTTGCCATCCATCAGATAAAATAAAGCATTCATCAAATTATGGACAATAATTTAAAGCATAACAGTATAACCAAAAAGGATAGTGAGTGTATTTAATTTACAGACCCGTAAGATCAAATTGTTTATTAGACAAATTTAGAGTTGCTGCTTGTTGGAAATGGTGTGATCCCAAGAGGGGGGTGAATTGGGTTTTAAAAATATTTTGACTAAATTAAATATATTTCAATTCACCACAAATCATATCTCATTCAATGTAATAGCATGTATGAAAAATGATGAAACTATACATTCAAACATACACGTGCGGCAAATGTCATTTAACTCAAAGTGTGCATGCAAATAATTATAACTATAAATGAAAGCATACACATGCAGAAATTAAAGTATGTAAATTTAAATGAGAGAGAGAGAGAGAGAGAGAGAGAGAGAGAGAGAGAGAGCGACATAAGATTTGTTATTAAGGTTCGGCCAAACAAACCTATATCCCCACCTTGGGTATACCCTCCAAGGATTACACTATCCCTACTCACTTAAAAGGGCGGAGTAAAAGCCGTTACAACCTCTCCTTACGGGGCGAGGTAAACCCCAGCTTAATTACCAGGCTGAGCCCAACTGGTCACTCTTAAAGGGCGTAGACACCCTAGTTCTATTTCTGGTTTGAACCGAACTAGTCTCACTTACGGGGCTGAGATTCCCCAGTTCAATTTTCGGGCTAAACCCAATCGATACAATAAAATCATTTTTGTACATAAAAATGCTTTTGAAAAATACAAGTAGAAATGTACACATTTAAGCTCAATACATGCACTCTTTAATGATATGAAATGTGCTCAGTAGAGTAAGGGAGTTTTTCTCAAAAACATATTTTCAACCTTCGAAAAATAACGTATACGATATGCACAATAAAAATTTAAACCCAAATGAATGTCTCAAAAATATTTTTTCAATTCAAATTTGTAGAACAAAGGGTTTTGCTTTCAAAGACATTTTGCAAACAATGATCTTTGATGTGAGGTAAAATAAATTAAGAACCTCAAAGATCAACTGCTATAAAAATTTTCTCCAACAAAGATTTACAATAAAACTTGTTTGGAGAAGTTAGGATTTGTGCTTAGAAAATGTTTTTTCAATAAACACAAAAACAATTGCCCAAACAAAATACTCTCTTAAAAATATTTTAACGAAAGAATCAAAGAGAGTTTGGAGTGTATAAAAATTATTTGCCCCAAAGGAAATATTTTTGCAATAAAATAAGTTTTAAGGAACTTTGACTAACAAGAGATTAGAGAGAGTTTTTGAGTTAATCAAAGTTGCTAATTTGGAGTAATGAGGAGGTATATATAGATTTTCAAGAAAATATGACCATTCGGGACACGCTAGATATTTTTAAAAATATTTAATTAAAAATTAAGCTTGTCTAAGCACTGAAAATAAACCCAACCCAAGAGGTTCAGTTGCCCAACGCCTAGGGTCGGTCGCCCGAACACCCACAAAGAGTAAAAGTGATTTTTCGAGTTTGATTGACTGCGGGCAACAACCGATCGATTAAAGCTAAGGCGATTTCCCAACTTTCGTAGGTTCGAGCACTTGATGCTTGGTTTAGGTTGCTGATTCTAGCTATTCAGTCACCCGGAATCATTTTAAACTAAAGGTTTGGGCGGCCGAGGCTGGTAAAAAGTGTCAGCATTCAAGGTTCGGTCGACTGTGGAATTTTAGTTCAAATATGGGTCAGTCGCCCAAGCAAAATCAAAGAATTGACTTTTTACCAGTTCCGTTGACCGAAGCATTTTTAACGCCCTATGTTTGGTCGACCGAAGCCCTTTCAAAGCTCAATTTAAGTCTTGATTTTTATTAGAATTCACTCTTGTTAATAATGGTATACTTTTAAGTTATAGGAGATTTTCCATGAAATGTTTATGGGGACCTAAAGTCAGTCTAAGGTCTATCTGAGCATTAAGTCATATCATGTAGAATGTATGCATTTATCACAGAACAAAATATGAAAACCAAATGCAATTACAATTGAAATAAACAAATGACTTCTTTCTTCTTTGCCATTCTCTTCATGGAATATGCCAATGTGATGTGAGCTTTAAGTCCTTTCTAGCTTCCATCTTCCTCTTTTGTGTGTGCATTCTGAATTGTAAACTTGTTTGATTACGCGCCTAAATTGCATAATTAGGTGTTTTAATTCATGCATTGAGACTTATATTTTTAATTAAATGCCTAATTATTCTTAATATTTTAACATTGTGTTCTATTTATAATATTTGGGTTTTATTGAGTAATTTATGAATTTTTGGTATTTTGTTATCGCATGCTAAATATTGGAAGCAAAAATTGACATTACTTCGTATTTTGGGCATAACTTTCTCGTTAAAGCTCTGATCGAGATGATTCAAAATTCTGAAGAAATCTGAGGTAGTGCTTTACAACTTTTGTGTTTTGATCTTTGAGAGATACGGAATCTAGGAGAATGAAACTCAGGCTTGTTCACAGGGAAACAAAAAAAGGAGAAACAACAAAAGAAAAGAAAATTTGTGATTTAACCCAGCCATGCACTCGGGTCCTCTTGTGCTGGGCATAGGGCTGGGGTGTTATGCCTCGAACCCTATAATGGGACACAGAGATGAATTAGTAACCTAACATGTCCCTATATCATACAAAATATCCATGATACACCATAATAAATTAGGGTCCAGCCTCGTGGGGTTCCCAAGAGCCCTATACACATTCACATACAAAACGTATACGCAGTGGAAAATACTCTTTCAATATATACCTTGTATCATACCAAAGTCTATACAAAAGGATTCTAGATTCCATAATACAAAACGTAAACCCGGGAGTCAGCCAAATATCCCAAAAAGATCACCCGATACGGTCCAAGTACTTACCCAAGTACTTCCCTCAGTTCACCAACCACTACGCTCCCAACACAAGGACACTAGTTTCGGTTACTTAAAAGACCTGAAAAATATGTACGTACGGTAGGGGTGAGACACCTCTTAGTAAGGCAGATCCAGGTTATATCAGCGTTTAGCATATGAGTGTTATCATGACATAAAACATACACAGTTCAATGCAATTCCAGTATTTTCACAAAACTGTTCCCGTATAGTGCATATCACACACACACACATGATCAAGTAACCCGATGTTGTCACGCCCTTCGGCTCAAAGCCGTCCCACGTTACACGGCGTCCCTGGCACATGGCATAGCCCCAGGCTCCCATGGCATTGTACCGGTACAATTGGTGGATCCACACCCTTTGATGATCAACTGGTAAGTCTCACGCCCTCGAATATAGAGTCAAACACTCTTACCAAACATAGCAGGTGATATTTCACACTCTCGAATATAGAGCCGAACACTCTTTCAGTACCTGGAACAATTCAGAACCCCGTTCCTATTGCATTTCAACGAAACACAACCATGCATGCTTATATAACCAAACAAACCACACCCATTTGGTAATCTAAAGTCATGATTTTCCAAAGATATACAGTTCAAACAAATCAAGGTTTTTTAGCAAAACCAGAGATTTAACCCAATGCCTTTTTTTTCCCAAAACTGTAACATGAAAACCCCATAATTTTACCCGTTAGATTCCCCCAAATGAGTAACCAAAATGCACATAGGACCGTGAACCACAGTTCTATGGAGTCCGATTTCTAAAATAATCGACATAAATAGAATCCCCTTACCTTTCCCAAAAAATTCCAAACCCGAACTCTACGTCCCCTAAACTGCAAACCGAGTTCCCAAAACCTATAAACCACAATACAGAACATACTCACAATTCTATTCTCCACACAACTACCAAAATAGAATTGAAAATCGAGCCTTACTTCGATTTCGAGCCATAACCCGAAAATGCCTGAAACGAAGATCCTTTCCACAAATCTTGAAGATAATCCTTCCCCGATCCTCATGGTAACGTCGGATCGACAATTCTAGCAATGTATGGCAAAGAAATCTAGAGAGAGAGTGACTTTAGAGTTCCTAGAGAGAGAGAGAGAGAGAGTATTTTAGATTTCTTAGTTGAGAAGTAATGAAAATTGATATTTATAGCCCTCTGACTCATCCAACCTCGTCGACGAGATGGCGTCTTCATCAACGAGTCACTGAAGACAATTCATTGATGAGACGGTGACCTTGTTGACGAGCTTGAGATTTTGGGTTTCTCAAAATCTCTCGATTTCTCCTCATCAACGAGCTCCTACATTTCGTCACCGAGCAACCTAAGGCCTTCATCGACGAACTCGGGCCTCATCGATGAAGCCTGCTTAATTTACCATTTTACCTTTCTCTTAATTAAATTATTCCATATATCACGATTCGGGTTCTTACAACCTCCCCTCCTTACAAAAATTTCATCTTCAAAATTTGCGATCTCTTATTCACGAACTCATTCGTACAATCCAACACACACTCGACTCTAGAAAGAAAATCGGCGACAGCTATAACGCAGCCTCATCACAATATATACATACCCTCACTTATGGTGAAAGAATACCGTGGTTACTTACATAAACCGTCTTAGGAGTTTACAATAATACACACTCCCAACGACTAACCACATATTCCAATACAAAGCAGGGTAATGCACACATACTCACAACAACTGTGGATACTTCTGGCGTATTTCCACTTCCAGTTCCCAAGAAGCTTCCTCTATCCCGTGGTTCTACCACAATACCATCACTAACGGTATGTCCTTGGTACATAGCTCCTAAACTTTACGATCTAGAACCTGAATAGGTACCTCCTCGTACGCTAAAGTATCCCTAATCTCCAAATCCTCGTAACTAATAACATGCGATGGATCCAACATGTACCTGCTCAACATGGATACGTGAAACATATCGTGGATCCTCGAGAGTGCAGGGGGCAGTGCAATCTTGTAGGCTACCGAACCCACTCGCTCAAGAAGCTTGAATGGTCCAACAGACCTTGGGCTCAACTTGCCCTTCTTCCCGAATCTTATCACCCCTTTCATCGAAGCGATCCTCAGGAATACCTTACCCCCCCCCCCCATTTGAACTCTAACTCATGGCGGCAAACATCTGCATAACTCTTCAGCTGACTCTGAGCCGATTTAATCCTATCTCGGATCAAACCCACTTTCTCAGGCGTTTGCTGTACAAGTTCAGGTCCTAACACCTGATGTTCACCAACCTCATCCCCATACAAAGGAGATCGACACCTTCGACTAGGGGTGAGCATAATTCGTTGAAAACCAAATTAACCGAATTAACCGGCTGAAATTGGTCGGTTCGGTTCTGGTAAAAAACTTGGTTCGGTCAGTTCAGTTGGGTTTTTACGAAAATTCGGTTAATCGGTTTCGGTTCGGTTAACAACAAAAAATAATTCGGTTAACCGATTAACCGAATTATTAATTAATTAAATTTTAAATATAAATTATGAATATAATTGTTTTTTATTATGAACATGGATATACCTTGTGGAAATTAATGTTGTCGTCGAAGGGGATGACGACGCCGACAATAATTTTTTTCAGTGAAATTTTTTTTATCTTTTTTTATTTTCAACGTTTCAATAATAACAAAAACATCGCCTTCTTTTTTATTTCCACTTGATTTGTGAAGACCTAGAATATATAAATAAATAAAAATTATTACACCTCAAAATAAATAAGCCTATATGATAGAGTAAATGCATTGACACAATTATTAAAATAAATTAGTTATGAAATTTTTATTTAATGTATACTTGAATAAATTCAGTTAAAATTGGTTAATCGAATTACCCGAATTGGTAATTCGGTCGGGTTCGGTTCGGTGTGATTCAGTAGTTCGGTTGGTTCAGTTAACAACCGAATTTTTTGGTTAATTCGGTTAATTACCCGAATTTGGCTGAATTGACCGTTTGCTCACCCCTACCTCCGACCATACAGAGCCTCGAACGGTGCCATCTCAATACCCGCTTGGAAGCTATTGTTATAGACAAACTCTACCAGTGGCATAAACTGTATCCAGCTACCACCAAAGCCCAACACACAAACCCGTAACATATCCTCTAAGATCTGTATTGTGCTCTCCGACTGTCCATATATCTAGGGGTGGAACACTGTACTGAAAGTAAGTTTCATCCCTAGTGCTTCCTGCAAGCTCGTCCAGAATCGAGAGGTAAACCTAGGGTCTCGATCTAACACAGTGGACATCGGAACCCCATGCATTCTGACTATCTTATGCATGTACAAGTCTGCTAGCCTTCTCAAAGGGTAGCTAACCTTCATCGGTAAAAAGTGAGCAAATTTCATCAACCTGTCCACGATCACCCAAATAACATTCTGCTCGTGAAGTGCTAGCGGTAATCCGGTCACAAAATCCATGGAAATAGGCTCCCATATTCACTCCAGAAAAGCTAAGGGTTGTAACGGCTCTGCCGGCCTCTGATGTTCAGCCTTCACCAACTGACACGTCAGACACTGCTCCACAAACTAAGCAATCTGCCTTTGTATACCACTCCACCAGAAGGTCTCGCGCAAATTTCGTTACATCTTCGAACTACCCAGATGTATCGTATACAATGAATGATGCGCTTCCTCTAGAATCGTCCTTCTGATCTCATCGTCGTTTAGAACACATAGTCTGGTTCAAAACCTCAATACACCTCCCTCAGAGATTTTGAATTCTATAGCCAACCCCTGTTGTACCTTCTCTACAACCTCCACCAACTCCGCTTCACTAACCTGCATTGTAACGATTTGAAGAATAATGATATTTAGTTAATAAAGAGGGAGAGAAATGGAAATAGTAACAGAAGGAGGAAGCCGACTTCCTTGTCGAACGCGAAGACGACATTGCATTTTGGAGGTAAAATTTCTAAGAAAATTTCCCACACCTCGTCAATGAGGTCCAGTCTCGTCGACGAGAAGATAGTGAGAAGATTTTTGAGAAGTTTGAAATTTGTCGACGAAGGTGCAGGTTCGTCGACGAACTTTCTACAGAACTTGTCAACGAGGTGACGTTGCTCGTTAACGAATTTCATAGTATAAATAGCTCTAAACTGATTTTAATCAGTGAAACGCAGTCTTTTTCTCGCTCCTTACCCTTACGGTTCCTCCCTATTATTTTTCCGATTTCGGCCCGTCGTCGCCGAGCAACAGCTGAGCCACAACGACGCTCCGTAGAAAGTTCTTTTTTAATCTACCGGCGCGGACTCGTTGGTGGAACAAGTCATTTCTTCCCTGAATCATGGTACGGCCTTTTAGAGAGGGTCATTTTTTTTGGTTTTGTGTCAACTGTAGGAAACCGATGTGGCAAGGAGATTTGATATATCTTTTATAAAATGTTGTTTTAGGGGTGTTGAGTTGATAGCCCGACACCCCGTTGTGTAGGATGATTTAGCATAATCAGGTAAAAGAAATATGTTATGCTAGGTTATTATGGATATGATTTCGTACAGAAATTATAAATGTCTACTAAATATTTTTCAAACACAAGTTTTACGTTTTATCAGTATGAGTAATAGGTTTTCAAAATTATTGTCTTGAAGAAATATAGATATCGACAGAAACTACTTTATATAGTATTTTTTCAGAGATGGGGTTGTATAGATATACGACAATGGATATATTTTCCAACAATTCACAGAATACCATGATTTATGAACGTTTTATAGTCCCATGACATATAGATTTAACAGTTAATTGCAAAACAAACAGTTGATATTTCCAATTGTCTACAGCATCATGGTTGTAGCAATTATTACAGAATCATGGTAAACAATATTCGTATTAAAACTGTATTATATAGTGATCAGCCCCTGTTGACCATACAGTTTACATAGCACAGTACCAGAGCTACATACAGTTTTATAGAGCGCAACCACCTATTCAGATAAATACGTGGTATAAAAGGTCGATCGCATAAGCCCACGAGTGGACACTCCCCATCAAATATGGTAGAGGAGCTGATCAGACCTATGAGTATGATCTTAATTCCTTGTTGGTCAGCCATAGTAGATCCCGCCTACGGCCACAACCCTGTCATGAGGGGTTTTAAAATCATGACCACCCACCCAGTTCTCCACAAGGAAAAAATCGTTTCTTACTAGGTTTATACATATTTACAGAGGACGAAATATATATATTTTATAGACAGTACTTTGAGTGGGAATCCTAAAGTATAGAAAGTTAGCCAAATAAAATATGATGATTTATATTACTGATATTGTACTTTACCTATTCATTGATACATGATTAGATATAAATAGATTTTCACAGTAGTGTACTCTTTGTCACACCCTACGCGATCGCAATTTTCGTCTATCGAGCGTTGGCTCATCCCAAATATTTAACATTTTTCACAGTGATCCAACGTTGGTGAGCAATCAGGCTTCTAGGTCGAGGGGCTCTCACTACTAACCCTGTCAGTAGAGAGTGAAGTATTTAGTTTTGCATATTCTGTCGTCCTATCAGACTAAGGTCTTTTGGGGAACAGTCGTGCTGTCTGCGTTGGGCAAACTTTTAGTACTCTGGTATGGTATATATTACATATGTTTATGTTGTTTGATTTCTGCTCTCACTGCTATAGGTTGAGGTTGGGTTTAATTCAATGGAATAAGGGTATTTAAAGTTAAAATAGAGAGTTGTGGAAAAAACAAAAAACCCAAGTGAATAGCATAGTTTTTCAATTTGCTATGAAAGCCGAGGTTTTAAGGTTCTGTAGACTTTAGAGTGCAACGAGCAATACCAGAGTTAATAAAGGACTTGGTTTGTTCGTTGTTGTCTGATACGAATTTTGTTTGTTTCTATGTTTTTTCTGGGGTGACGATTCATGAAAACCATAGTAACTATTATCGGGTTGTGTTCTTGTTACGACTGGATATTGAGTTTAGGGTTCAAGAAAGGTTAATTAATTTTGAACATTGGTATAGATTGGGGCTGTCTACGGCGATAAGTCTTAAGTGTGTTTCTTATTTTGAGAATGGCCCCAGAAGTAGGTGGCACGAAGCGGGGAGGAGCGGCTAGTACCTTCCCACATAGTGGAGGGATATAGATGGTTTTTGTACTGCGTATCGTCACTTAACAGTGATTGGCTGAGATGGCCAGACTTTGGGAGCGTGACCTGTCGAGTCGATAGTTACCGCAATGAAGCCCCCATCCTTTGCTACAGGAGATGACCCGATTATAGCTAAAAATTGGGTCCAGGATATCGAAGAGACACTGGTTGTGCTTCCTTGTACGGATGAGCAGAAGGTAGTATTTGTAGTATTTAAGTTGACGAGGGAGGCGAAGCGCTGGTGGACATCAGCGCTACTGATAGACGAGCAGAGGTCGGTTCCAATACCAGTGATGTGGGATCGATTTAAGGAATTATTCTTCGAGCGGTATTTTCCTACTATCGTTCAGAGTGCGAAGGCAGTAGAGTTATGCATCTGGTATAGGGGCAGATGACCGTATCCCAGTACCTGGCTCGATTTATCTAGTTGTCACGTTTTGCTCCGCATCTAGCACTTGATGAAGAGAAAAAGGCAAGGAAGTTTGAGGAGGGACTAAGGCAGAATTTATTTGAACAGGTGATTGGATTCAGAGCTCAGACATTTACGGAGGTTGTAGATAGAGCTACAGTCATTGAGAGTGGTATATAGAGGGGTGTAGCAGTTCAGAGTCAGAGGAAGAGACCTGCGCCTCAGGATTTTCAGGCTGACTCCAGTAGGGGTCCATAGAGAGAAGGCCACATTAAGGGAGATCAGAGGTAGATGGAAGGACCTTAGGGGAATCAGGGTGCACCGATCATCCTAGTATGTTAGACATGAGGGAGACATCATCCAGAGGAGTGCCGAGTAGGGAGAGATGTATGCTATCGTTATGGGAGACCCGACCACATGGCACGTGCATGCCTAGGTCCGCCAGACCAGGTCCTAGCTCCCAAGCCCTATCGGGGAGGATATCAGGTGCCTCGTGGAGGACAACAGAGGAATGTGGCCCTAGCGAGGATTTACGCGTTGACGCCGGGTGATGTTGAGGCTGTCGTGGATGTGGTGACAGGTACTTTCACAGTTTTATCATATTCCATTATTGTTTTATTTGATTCAAGTGCTACTCATTCCTTTGTCCCTGTATCATACGTTAATTTATCGGGAAGTGAGACTCAGATATTAAATAGATAACTATCAGTAGCTACGCCGTCAGGGTCAGTGTTGAGGTGCAAAAGGGTGCTCAGAGGCTATCCTATAGAAATTCAAGGGAGAGTGCTACCAGCAGACCTGATTGTGTTTGAGATGTGCGGGTTTGATATAATACTGGGTATGGATTGGTTAGCTGTCAATCATGCCAACATTGATTGTCATCAGAAAGAGGTAATTTTCAGACCCCCTGATACATAGGAATTCAGATTCGTTCGTTCACAGGTACGTGTTCCAACACAGTTGGTGTCGCCGTGCAGGCGAGCAGATTACTCCTGGACGGAGGTCAGGGGTTTATAGCGGTTGTGAAAGAAGTATCTGAAAATGAAGTGAAGTTTGATAGTACCCCGGTCGTACGAGAATTTCTAGATGTTTTTCCAGAGGATCTACCAGGGTTGCCTCCCAAACACGAGGTGGATTTTTCTATAGATCTATCTCCAGGTACGACATCGATTTCTAAGGTTCCTTATCATATAGCTCCAGCCGAATTGGGAGAATTGAAGGATCAATTATAAGACTTACTAAATAGAGGGTTTATACGACCCATTGTATCGCCATAGGGAGCTCTAGTGTTGTTTGTAAAGAAGAAATATAGGTATTTGAGGATGTGTATTGATTATAGAGAAATCAACAAGGTTACTATTAAGAATAAATATCTTCTACCCCGTATAGATGATTTGTTTTATCAGCTCCAGGGTACATGGGTATATTCCAAGATCGACCTCTGATCCGGGTATCATCAAGTGAGAGTAAAAGCAGAGGATGTAGTAAAGACAGCTTTCAGGACCAGGTATGGACACTATGAATTCCTCGTTATGCCATTTGGTTTTACGAATGCCCCAGTTGTGTTCATGGATTTGATGAATAAAGTTTTTCACCAGTATCTTGATCAGTTTGTAGTAGTTTTCATTGATAATATACTAGTGTACTCGAGGAGTTTTGAGGATCATGAGGTGAATTGGAGGCAGGTGCTGCAGACACTCAGGGAGGAGAAACTTTATGCCAAGTTTAGTAAGTGTGAGTTCTGGCTTGAGACGGTTACATTTTTAGGCCATGTGATCTCAGGAAACGGTATAGCAGTCGATCTCAACAAGATTGACGCGGTGGTAAATTGGGTCAGGCCGAGGAATGTGCAAGAAGTCAGAAGTTTCTTGGGACTGGAAGGTTATTACCGACGATTTGTTAAGGGGTTTTCAGCTTTATCAGGACCTCTCACCCGTTTGACTAAGAAGAATGCCAGATTTGTATGGGATGAAGAGTGTAACGCCCCGAACCCTTAAATCTGAGTCCGGTGCGTTAAACCTAATCATATCCTAATAAATCATAATCCATAATATACGTAGCGGAAAACATAACCATAATCTCCATATAACATAATACCAGAGTTTACTAATTCTAACTACCAACCATAATATATTAATCATCCACCAGTATTCAAATATATACATGTCTCCAAAACATTATCCACTAATACCAGTATGTTTCACAACCATCCATATCTTATAAAATTTAAAACATAAATCATAAAATATAAAATATACATATCAAAATTAACATAACAATATACCCTTTTTCTTATATCATCTAAAAATGTTATAAAATCTCGAGCTCTCAAAGCTCGATCTTGAGAAATCCTGAAAAAAAAAATGAATTCATATTCGGGTAAGACACATCTCAGTAAGGGAAGAAACAATATATTAAACTCAGAGTGTGGCCATCATGAGATTATACATATATTTGCAAATCACTAACATAATTTCCTGAAACCATTTTCTGATCCTAAACAAACACATGCAAATGTTTAACCCACGAGATTACCTAAGGATAGGGGTGATTACCTGCCCATACAAGTAGCACCTCTCTGCTATGATATTTAGGCAACCCAAAAGTCGCAGTTAAAGCATACCAGGGCACTCACCTTACTTGGTAAGCCCTCAAGTGATAAATTGATCTCGTACTCACACCGTTCAACAATAGCTTACCAGCAAAGGCCCTAAGGATAGGGAAATCTACCCACCCATACAAGTAAGTTCCCTCTGCCCTAGTGCGTTATGCAGCTACTCCCACATCTGAAACTATTAGTGCACTCGCCTTACTCAGTAAGCCCTCAGGAGAAGAGTATGCCTCGCCCAATCGTAACATGTTCTATGTACATAAATACTTCTAATATCATAATACATCGTTCTTTCTATCATTATTTAATCATACACATTTCTTCATGTTCATAACTTAACATTTTCTTGTGTTCCACTTTAAATGACTCTTTCCCATTTGTATCATTCACATTTCACATTTCTTTTCATTGCATTCATTTCCCTTTTCATTTCATTTCATTTCATACCCAGCATCTTTCAACTGTTTTACCCAGCATTTTTCAGCTATTATTCATTTACCCAGCCACTTTCAGCTATGACACGTTTACCCAGCCACTTTCAGCTGTGACACATTTACCCAGCCACTTTCAGCTATGACACTTTTACCCAACCACTTTCAGCTGTGACACATTTACCCAGCCACTGTCAACTGTGACACATTTACCCAACCACTTTCAGCTGTTACACATTTACCTAGCCACTTTTAGCTGTTTTACCCAACATATTTCAGCTGTTTACCCAGCATGTTTCAGTTGTTTACATAGTTGCATTTAACATACATAGGCAACATTGTCCATATCATATTTTATTTTCATTGCTTTACTTATTTAGCCTGCATCTCATACATTCAACATATAATTTGCATAGATTCTCATACCACACAATTTAATAGTAAAATTCATACATATTTCTCATAAAATAAGCCAACTCACATTTAACATTTATATGCTCAAAATACATTTCATTTCTTATTTAATTCATCAGAAGATTCTTTTCACTTTCATTCGTTCACTTTCACATATACATAACTATATCGACAATTTTAGACTCAAAAAACATAAATTTCATGGCTAGAATTTTAATAATTCACACCAAAACATACATATAATATAACATAAATTATTGCCTTTAATTTCATAAATTCTGATTTAATATATAATTTCCCCTTACCTGGTTTCTTGAACTACGCCAACAGGGACTCCGAAAAATACATGCGGCGCTCACCCAGACCCTGAATAAAAAATTCCTAACTCCAATAAATTATTCCTGAATAAAATATTATTTAAATATTTCCTAGGGTTATAATTCCTAAATAAATAAATATACCCTTAAATTTAGCCAAATTGCCAAATTTTCCAAATCCCACTCTCGCTTTGGAGTAGAGCCTAGAAAACCCCAATTGAAAAATTACCTATGCCAAAATGATGACAACGACGATTAGGACCCGGTGGTGGTGCCTGATCGCCGATTTAACAGCAGATTTAATCAAAAATTGAGAAATTGGGGAAAAATTACCTTTTCCCAAGAGCAGTGCTTAAGCTGTTCCCATGACAAATCTGCTCTAATAGAAATGTCGGTGGCGGAGTTAGGAATCCAACGGCACTTTCCATTTCCCGATTGGTTGAGTATTCGTTGAGAAATGAGGGGAGAGAGAGGCGGAGACAGACGAGTGGATAGACAAGCAGGAGATAAAGAAGAAGATTGAACCAAGCGTAGACTCTGAGAAGATCCTGAGAGGTAAGATTGACTTGGATTTCAAATTGAAATCCAATTCATTTAATTCTATCTTTACATTATTTTATATTATATATATATATATATATATATATATATATAGATATATATACTTATTACTTTAATCATATATATACATTATCCTTATATATACCCATCACATAATTTATTTAATTAATTTAATTAAATAACGTTTAATTAATTTAATTTAATTTAATTTAAATTTACTATTATTATTATTATTATTATTTCATACTATTTCTTTTACTTGTTTATTTAATACATTAATTTAATAATGTTTAACTGATTAACTAATCGATAATTACTTTTAATTTTATTTTATTTTTTAAATATTTAATTTTTTTTTTGGGTTATTACAAAGAGTGCGAGCAGAGCTTCCAAGAATTAAAGCAGTGGCTCATCACTGCACGAGTTCTGACGATTCCATCAGGAGATTATGGGTATGTGATTTAAAGTGACGCGTCTTTGAAAGGGCTCGATTGTGTATTGATGCAGCATGGTAGGGTGATAGCATATGCGTCCAGGCAGTTGAAGAATATGAAAAGAAATACCCTACTCACGATCTGGAATTAGCTGCAGTGGTTCTCGTACTAAAGATCTGGAGACATTACTTATATGGTGAGAGGTGTGAGATATTCTCTGACCATAAGAGCCTAAAGTATTTCTTCACACAAAAAGAGTTAAATATGCTGCAGAGGATGTGGTTGGAACTTATCAAGGATTACGACTGTACCATCAATTACCACCCAAGTAAAGCAAATATGGTGGCTGATGCTTTGAGTCGTAAATCATAAGACACAGCACAATTAGCAGCGGTAGTTCAGCATCCAATTCAGATGGACTTGGAAAGACTCGGTGTGGAGTTAGTGGAAGATGATCCTCAGGCACTTATTGTCAGTTTGGTTGTACAGCCTACACTTTATGAAAGAATTAAAGTTGCTTAGAGGGATGATCCAGAGTTAGTGGAGGTACTCGCCAAAATACAGGATGGTCA
Organism: Malania oleifera; assembly: GCF_029873635.1. Lineage (NCBI taxonomy): Eukaryota > Viridiplantae > Streptophyta > Magnoliopsida > Santalales > Ximeniaceae > Malania > Malania oleifera. Next base: position 147,487,970 of record NC_080418.1, read on the forward strand.
GGGGAAAGAATTTAGCATTTCTAACGATGGGGCTTTGAGATTTTGCACTAGATTATGTGTGCCTGCAAATGATAGTATCAGGAGGATGATTTAAGAAGAGGAACACAGATCTCTATACATTGTCCATCCTGGAAGCACGAAAATGTATAGGGATTTGTGGGAGTATTTATAGTGGAGTGGCATGAAGAGGGAGGTAGCAGAGTTTGTGCAGCAGTATTTGACGTGTCAGCAGGTTAAAGCTGAGCACCAGAGGCCGGCAGGACAGTTGCAGCAACTTTTCATTCCTGAATGATAGAGGGACCACATATCCATGGATTTTGTTACGGGGCTACCGTCGGCACCACATGATTAGAATGCCATCTGGGTAATTATTGATAGGTTGACAAAAACAACGCACTTTCTGCCCATTAAGGTTAGCTACCCTATGAATAGGTTAGCAGAGATTTATATACAGGAGATTGTTCGAACCCATGGAGTGCCAGTATCCATAGTCTTGGACCGTGATCCACATTTCACATTGCGATTTTGTAGGAGTTTATAGGAGGCACTAGGGACTCAGCTAGCATTTAGCACCGCTTTCCATCCTCAGACTGATGGTCAGACTGAAAGGACCATTCAGGTACTCGAGGATATGTTGCGAGCGTGTGTTTTGAATTTTGGGGGTAGCTGGACTCAATATATGCCATTGGTGGAATTTTCTTTCGACGACAGCTATCTGGCAAGCATAAGTATGGCTCCTTATGAGGCACTTTATTGTAGGAAGTGTCGTTCCCCTTTATACTGGAGTGAGTTGAGTGAGAGGCGAGTTGTGGGGCCAAAAATAGTACAGCAGGCATATGATAAAGTTTGACTCATTCGAGATCGAATCAGTGCAGCACGGAGTCGGTAGAAAAGTTACACAGATACTCACTACCGGGAACTAAAGTTTGGAGTAGGTGATCATGTATTTCTAAAAATCGCACCATTAAAGGCCTAGGTTCTTGAGTTAGTTGCCTATCGGCTGACTTTACCACCATCTCTATTTAGGATTCACGATGTGTTTCATGTATCTATGTTAAGCAAATACGTCCCAGATCCTTCCCATATCATCAGCTATGCGGAATTAGATCTCAATGGTGATCTAGCATATGAGGAAGCTCCAGTACAAATCCTAGATAGAAAAGAACAGAAATTGCGCAATAAGAAGATACAGTTGGTAAAAGTCTTGTGGAGGAATCATACGATAGAAGAAGTCTCGTGGGAGCTCAAAGATGAGATCGGACAGAAATATTCCCACTTGTTCAATGAATATAGCAGTGATGTATGATTAAAGTAATAGTGATTTTATTTTGTTTAACATAGTGGAATTGTAATGTAGTATATAGGATAGGTTGTGTTTTGGTTTTGGGGGAAATTTTCTTTTATATTTGTAATCTCCCAGAACTACCCAGGTAACCACGGTATTCCTCTGCCATAAGTGAGGGCAAGTAATAAAATAAGTAGACCATGTTGTCCTTAAAAGATGATGAGGTATACGAATAGTAGCTTTTGAGGACGAAATTTTATAAGAAGGGGAGAGTGTAACGATCCGAAGAATAATGATATTTAGATAATAAAGAAGGAGAGAAATGGAAACAGTAACAGAAGGAGGCAGCCGACTTCGTCGACGAATGTGAATTTTTTGAGGTAAAATTTCCAAGAAAATTTCTTAGGCCTCGTCGATGAACACAAGGGTTTCGTCAACGAGGGTACTTCAAGATCTCGTCGACGAGGTCCAGTCTCATCGACGAGAAGATACCGAGAAGGATTTTTGAGAAGTCTGAAATTCGTCGACGATGATGTAGGTTCGTTGACGAACTTTCTACAGGACTCGTCGACGAGGTGACATTGCTCTTTAACGAATTTCGTAGTATAAATAGCTCTAAACTAATTTTAATTAGTGAAACACAGTCTTTCTCTCTCTCCTTACCCATACGGTTCCTCCCTCTTATTTTTTCAATTTCGGCCTCGTCAGTCGTCGGATCAAAGATCTGAGGCCACCACGACGCTCTTGGAAAAGTTCTTTTTAAGTCTACTAGAGCGGATCGTTGATGGAACGAAGTCAGATTTGTTCCCAGAATCAGGGTAAGGCCTTTTAGTCATTTTTTGGCTTTGTGTCAATTGTAGGAAATGATGTAGGCAAAGAGATATTGATATTCTATTCTAGTGAATGTTGTTTTCAGGGTGTTAAGTGGAGAGCCCTACCCCGTTGTAGTAGGAGGATTTTAGCATAAATCAGGTAAAGGAAATATGTTATGCTAGGTTATTTGGATATGATTTCAGTACAAAATTATAAATGTTCTACTAGAATATTTTTCACAACAGAGATTTATACAGTTTATCAAGTATGAGTAATATGTTTCAAAATTATTGTGCTTGAGAATATAGATATAGTACAGAAACATACTTTATAGTATTTTTCAGAGATGTGTTTTATAGAATATACAGACAATGGATATATTTTACAACAATTACAGAAATACCATGATTATACAGTTTTATAGTACCATGACATATAGATTTACAGTTAATTGCAGAAACACAGTTGATATATATACAGTTTTCTATAGCATCATGGTTTATACAATTATTACAGAATCATGGTAAAACAGATAGTCGTATATAAAAATGTATTATATAGTATCAAACCCTGTTGGACCATACAATTTACAGAGCACGGTACCGTAGCTACATATAGTTTATAAAGTGCAACCACCTATTCAAATAATACGTGGTATAAAGGTCGATTGCATAGAGCCCACAAGTGGACAGGCTCCCCATCAGATATGGGTAGAGGAGGGCTGATCAGACCTATGGAGTATAGTGATCTATTCCTAGTTAGCCAGCCATGAGGGGTTAAATCATGACACACAATTATCCACAGGGAAGATTTCAGTTGTTACTATGCTTATATAGATTTACAGAGATAAAAAATATATATATTTATTTGAAGTATTTTGAGTAGAAGCCTAAAGTATAGAAATGTTAAGCAATAGATAAAAATGATGATTTATACTATTGGTATTGTACTTTACATATTAAGTGATACATGTATATAGTAATAGATTTTCACAGTATTGTAACTCATTTGTCACACACTAGCTATAGCATATTTCGTCTTACTGAGCGTTGGCTCGTCCCAAATAATTTAACATTTTTCAAGTGATCCAAGTAGGCGAGCAGATCAGGCTCGCACGTAGAGGGGCTTCAATACTACCCTGTCAATAGAGAGTGAGTATTTGGTTTTGAAGTATTTCTGTATAATCCTAGCCAACTAAGGGTATTTTGGGGAACAGTCATGCATGTATACTTTGGAAAACATTTTAGTACTCTGGTATTGTATATAATTACATATGATTATGTTTATTTAATTTCTGCTTCTCGCTGCTTAGGTTGAGGATTGGATTTAATCCAGTATGGTATTAGGGTCATTTTAAATGTTAAAGTATATATTTGTGTAAAAAAAAAAAACCCAAGTTAAATAGCAGGTTGTTACATGTGCGGCTTTGATACGCTCAAACAAAGTCGGCTGAATCACAAGGCAAGCAAGGAAAGTATGATGATCTCCCAAAACCAACTCTATACGCAAGCTCTCCAAATCCCGTCAGATGTGATGCTGAGCTACAACTGCAGACACAGCCGCATGTTCTGACTTCCAACTCAACGCATCGGCTACCACATTAGCTTTCCCCGAGTGATAACTGATGGTGCAATTGTAATCCTTGATCAACTCAAGTCGTTGCCTCTGCCTCATGTTCTGCTCCTTCTGCATGAAAAAGTACCTGAGACTTTTGTGATCTGTGAAAGTCTCACATTGCACACCATACAAGTAGTGTCGCCGGATCTTCAGTGCATATACAACAGCAGCTAACTCCTGATCATGCGAAGGGTAATTCTTCTCATATTCCTTTAGTTTCCAAGAAGCATATGCTATTACCTTATACTGCTGCATAAGCACATATCCCAGACTCTTTAGAAACGCGTCTTTATAAATCATAAAACCGCCATCCCAAGAAGGAATGGTCAAAACTAGAGCAGTAACCAACCGGTTCTTCAACTCCTGAAAGCACTGCTCGCAATCACTGGTGTGATACCCCATGGATGAAAGACTTAAAAGATTAGATGTTACTACCTATATCAACAAGGTGTACCTTTCTTTTCGAGAGCCTTCCTATAAGAATTTTATAGTTAAGCGTGCTTGGCTTGGAGCAATCTTGGGATTGGTGACCACTTGGAAAGTTTTCTCAGGAAGTGTGTGAGCGAGGATAAAATACACTGAAAAGGACACGTGTTGGTTTATGGGGCCAATCATTAGTCCGATAAGGCCCCCCCTTGTTGTCTAATCTAGGTGGAGGAGGAGAGATGTAGTGCTTCCTGGCAAACCCAAGTTGGGGCGTTACAAATGGTCTCAGAGCCAACACCCAGCCGAAAATGTGATGAGATTCACATCGCCTGAATTTGGAAATGTGGGTTCGCAACGAGGACGTTGCATTCTATAAATGGGGGAGAATGTAATACCCCATAGATGAAAGACTTATAAGATTAGATGTTACTACCCATATCAACAAGGTGCAACTTTATTTTCGAATGCCTTCCTATAAGAACTCAATAGTTAAGCGTGCTAGGCTTGGAGCAATCTTGGGATGGGTGACCACCTAGGAAGTTTTCTCAAGAAGTGTGTGAGTGAGGACAAAACACACTGAAAAGGACACGTGTTGGTTTGTGGGGTCAGTCATTAGTCCGATAAGGCCCGTCCCCCCTATTGTCTGGTCCAGGTGGAGGAGGAGAGACGCAGTGCTCCCTGGCAGACCCAGGTTGGGGCATTAGAAATGCTCTTATATATATATATATAAAGTAAAAGTTAAAGAAAGAAGAAGAAGAAGAAGAAGAAGACGTCAGAGACGCAATTTCCCCCCCCCCCTGAATTTCATTCCTGCGTGCCGCGCCTCTCCGTCTCCGTCTCTCTCTTTCTCTCTCAATTTCTCAATGAGTTTGCAACGAATTGGGAAACGAAAGGTGTCATTGGATTCCTAGTTCCGCTGCCGACATTTCTACTGGAGCAGATTTTTTATGGGAACGACTTAAACACTGCTCATAGGGAAAAGTAATTTTTTCCCATTTTTTCAATTTTTTTGTTAATATGCAATTAAATCGACAATCGGGTACCACCACGTGGTCCTAATCATGGTTGTTGTCATTTTGGTGTAGGTAAACTTCCAATTGGGGTTTTCTAGGCCCTACTCCAAAGCGAGAGTGGGATTTGAAAATTTTGGCTAAATTTAAGGAGATAATTATTTATTGGGTATTTAAAGGTTTATGAAGTATTAAATAAATATTTTATTTAGGTTTAATTTAATGGAATTACGATTTTTGATTCAGGGTCTGGGTGAGCGCCGCAGGTATTTTTCAGAGTCCTTATTGGCATAGTTCAAGAAATAAGGTAAGAGGAAAAATATATATTAAATCAGAATTTTTATGAATTTAATGGAAAAATAAATTGTATTATATGTACGTGTGTATGTTTCAATATGGGTAAAATGCCAACTGTTTAAATTATATTTTTTCGAGTTTAGGGTTGTTTATTAGATATGTATATGTGAAAATAAACTTATGAAAGTGGAAAAATATTTTCAGAGTATTTATGTAAGAAATGAAAGGTATTTTCAGTATATAAACATTAAATGTGGCTTGACTTATTTTATGAAAAAATATGTATGAATTTTACTACTAAATTGTGTGGCATGAGAATATGTGCAAATTATATGTTAAATGTATGAGATGCAGGCTAAGTAAGTAAAGCAATGATAATAAAATGTGATATGAACAATGTTGCCTGTGTATGTTAAATGTAACCATGTAAATATAAGATAGCTGAAAGATAGTCATGTTAGTAGATCTAGCTCATTTGTACGTGGACTAACTGATGACAATTAAAAGGAGCTGTGTTAGATTCTAACGCATTTCTATGTGAACTAACTGATGTTGGCTAAAGAGCAGTTGTTGTACAAAGGAATGAAATAACAACATTATGCAATGAAATGACAATGCAATGAAATAAAATGTGAAACGTGAATGATACAAATGGGAATGAGTCACTTAAAGTGAAATGTAATGTAATGTTAAGTTATGAATATGAATAGATGTGTATGATTGAATAATGGTAGGAAAGAGTGATGTATTATGATATTAGAAATATGTACGTATGTAGAATATGTTATGATTAGGCAAGGCGTACCTTTTTCCTGAGGGCTTGTTGAGTAAGGCGAATGCACTAGTAGCTACAAATGTGGCAGTAGCCACATAACGTACTAGGGCAGAGGGAACCTACTTGTATGGGCGGGTAGATTTCCCTATCCTTAGGGTCTTCGTCGATAAACTTTTGTATAAACTGTGTGAGTACGAGATCAATTTATCACTTGAGGGCTTACTGAGTAAGGTGAGTGCGCTGGTATGCTTTAGTTGCGACCTTTGGGTTGCCTAAATATCATAGCAGAGGGGTGCTACTTCTATGGACGGGTAATCACCCTTATCCTCGGGTAATCTCATGGGTTATACATTTGCATGTGTTTGAATAGGATCAGCGAATGGTTTCAAAAATTGTGTTAACAATTTTTTTAAAATATTAAATATTAAGTTGATTATAAACTCATGTTGGCCACACACTGTTTTAATACATTATTTCTTCCCTTACTGAGATGTGTCTCACCCGACTATGAATTTTTCTTTTTCAGGATTTCCTCCTGATCAAGCTTTGAGAGCTCAAGGTTTTTATAACATTATTTGGAAATATAAAAATAAAAGGGTATATTTCTATGTTAATTTTGGGATGCAAATATTTATGTTTTACGCCCTTATATTTTAAGTCTGTGGAGAAAAGAAAGTTTGTGAACAAACTGAAATGTTTTGGAGATATATGTAATTATGGAAATGCAGGTGTTGGATGATTTATTATGGACTATAGTTAGAATTAGTAAACTTTGGTATATTGTTATATGGGGATTATATTTATGTTTTCCGCTGCGTATGATATGGATTATGGATTATCAGGATTTTATAAGATATAACGCGCCAGTCCTAGGATTAAGGGTGCGGGGCATTACAAATGGTATCAGAGAAAAGGGGTAGTTACCCCTGATCCTCGGGAACTCTCGCTTATGAATGATTGTGGCGAAGTAAGACTCTCCGCCCGGGGGCTTGCTGAATTGAGGGATGGCGATACGTAATGCCTCAATCTCAGTGAGTGCTCTGACAAGTACCCGTTGTTGCCACGGGCGCAAGGCTCCTAAGCGAAAGTGACAACGCCCGAAAGGGGGATCGTTGCAAATGGTATCAGAGCCAACACCCAGCCAAAAATGTGATAAGATTCACATCGCCTGAATTTGGAAATGTGGGTTCGCAACGAGGACGTTGCGTTCTATAAGTGGGGGAGAATGTGATACCCCATGGATGAAAGACTTAAAAGATTAGATGTTACTACCCATATCAACAAGGTGCACCTTTCTTTTCGAGAGCCTTCTCATAAGAACTTCATAGTTAAGCGTGCTTGGCTTGGAGCAATCTTGGAATGGGTGACCACTTGGGAAGTTTTCTTAGGAAGTGTGTGAGTGAGGACAAAACACACTAAAAAGGACACGTGTTGGTTTGTGGGGCCAGTCATTAGTCCGATAAGGTCCGCCCCCCTGTTGTTTGGTCTAGGTGGAGGAGGAGAGACGCAGTGCTCCCTGGCAAACCCAGGTTGGGGTGTTACAACTGGTCCAATCAAACTTCACCCTCTTCCTAGTCAATTAAGTTAGAGGCCCAGACAACTTAGAGAATCCGTCCACGAATCGACGATAATAACCCACTAGTTTTAAAAAACTTCGAATCTCTTGTACACTCTTCAGCCTCACCCAGTCAACCACAACTTCGATCTTGCTAGGATCAACTGAGATACCGTCACTAGACACCACATGGCCTAGGAATGCAACATGATTCAACCATAACTCACACTTCTTTTGTTTAGCGTACAACTTCTTTTCCCGCAGAATTTGTAATACTAACGTCAGATGGTTTTTGTGCTCTTCTGAACTCCTTGAGTATACCAGAATATCATCTATAAACACCACTACAAACTGGTCCAGGTACTTATGGAAAACCCTGTTCATGAGATCCATGAACACTGTCGGAGTATTCGTCAACCCAAAAAGCATGACTAAGAACTCGTAATGGCCGTATCTGGTTTGGAAAGTAGTCTTCACCACATCCTCAGATCTAACCATCACCTGATGAAACCCTGACCATAAGTCGATCTTCAAAAAGACCTACGTCCCCTGTAGCTGGTCAAAGAGATCATCGATTCGAGGCAATGGGTAACGATTCTTCACAGCCACCTTGTTGATCTCACGGTAATCAATGCACATGTGCATCGACCCATCCTTCTTATTTATGAACAAAACTGGAGCTCTCTAGGGCGTTACACTAGGTCGAATGAATCCCCTGTCCAATAATTCCTGCAACTACTCCTTCAATTCCTGAAGTTTCGTTAGAGCCATCCGGTATGGAGCTTTAGAGATCAGTGCCTTGCCAGGCAGCAACTCTATTGTGAACTCCACCTCACGATCCGGAGGTAAACTAGGTAAATCTTGTGGAAACACATTCGGGAACTCGCTGACTACCCGAATATCCTCGAGCCTCAACTCATCCTGCAGTGATTCCTTCAAGCAAGTTAGATACCCTTGACACCCATCTAAGGGTAACCTTTTTGCCTGTAGTGCCGATAGAACCTGTGGCATCGAATGCACACATGATCTTACCAACTCATACTCTTGCTCCCCAGGAGGTGAAACGACCTGCAAATAAAATAAAATGTCCTTTGGCATCGAATGCACACACAATCCTACCAACTCATACTCTTGCTCCCTATGAGGTGAAATGACTTGCTAATAAAATAAAATGTTTTTCCCTAGTTTTTAAGTTCAATCATTTACCTAAACAGCGGAAGGCCAATCATATAAAATAAATCCACACATAATACAATACCAGAGTGTCACATCAACCCACAATATACAATCGACACTATTCTCTCGAAGTTACCCTTACTAATACTAAGGGTTTACAAAGACGTGCCACTGAAAAATAATACTCACTCTCAAAAAGGGCAGTACAACAACCCTACTACTTGCGAGCCTGCACCACTTGCCTAACTAGTTCACCTTAAAAAAAATTCAACACTAGGATGAGCCAACACTTAGTAAGACAAAACATGCTATTACTAGTGTGTGGCTACTAAGTTATATTTCTATATAAATAATCTGAATTAAAATATATATATATATATATATATATATATATCATGGATAGCTGAAATTGCAAATGCTGGTATAAATAACATATATTAGACTATATAAATTTACTTTTCATAATATTACTACTATTTCTAAAAAATCTACTTATACCTATAATATTTGAGAAAATTTCCCTAGATAGTTGTATGTTATGATTTAATGCTTCATGACAGGGTTGGGCCGCCCGAGGGTGGGACCTATCTTGGCTGGTCGACCAGGGTAAGTCAACTAAACTCCGACAGTCTGATCGGCCCCCTTAATCCATATCTGATGGAGAGCCTGTCCCAATATAGGCACGATCGACCTCACACCACTTACTATCTAAGTAAAGTGGTTGCACTTTGAATTGAATATCTGTAACTACGGTACTGTGCTTTGCTGTATGATCCTATAAGAACCAAAACCGTGCTATATGGGTTTAAATAATTAAGAGAGGGGTAAATTTGGAATTTGAACAGGCTTCGTTGACAAAGCCAGAATTCATCGACGAAGGCCTTGTATCCCTCATCGACGAAGTTCAGAGGCTCTTCGAAGACCTTATTCTACTGCGTATGTTCTGTTATGTTTGGATGTGTATAGGGTGCCTGGGAACTCCATGGGGTCGGACCCTTATCATTTGTCCTGTATCTTGGATGTTTTGTATGGTACAGGAATTGGTTGGTTTACATTTTCACCCCTGGGTCCCATTTTCGGGTTCAGGGCGTGACAATTTGGTATTAGAGCTAACCAAGTTGTTAGGTCTTGTAGACTTGGTTAAGCTTAGCTGTGAGTACAAACCAGAGTATAAGATGTTGGATATGGGTAGAGTTGGTTGAGGGTTGTTCAGTTGCTAAACCGAGATTTTTTGACGATATTTCGTGTTTTTCCTGGGGTGACGATTCTAGTAAAAGCAGGGCAGATCATTGATGACTTTCGTGTTGGTGCGATAAGATAGACTTGGACCTGGCAGGGAGTGGTTAACACGATTAATGATAGATCATTGTGTTAACTATATGTGTTGTAGGGATATTGGTAGATTCCTATTGTGATGCAGAATGGAGTCCAAAGATAATGACCCGGGAAGTGGCTCCGAGGAGACTGCGAGTGATGAGTCTCCTTCTGTGCCTCAAGGTTTGACAAGGCAGGTGTTACAAGAGATCGGGGGGAGTGTGAGGAGACGCAAGCGCTCTCCTATTGCTGCGGGGTGCACCATTGAGAGGTTCACACGCATGCATCCTCTGACGTTCTCCAGAGGACCTGACCCAACGATAGCAGAGGACTAGATTGTAACGCCCCGACCCCTTAAATTCGAGTCCGGTGCGTTATACGTGATAAAATCCCTAATAATCCACAATCCATGATATTCACAGCGAAAAACATAAACATAATCTCCATATAACATAATAATCATAATCAATATTACTAGAGTTTACTACCCCTATATAACATCCTTACTATTCATCCATTACCTGCATTTCCATAAATCTACATAACTCCCAAAACATTTCAGTATTTTCACAATCATTCCTTACTCAACAGCCTTAAAACATAAAGACATAAAACATAAATATTTACATCCTAAAATTAGCATAGAAATATACCCTTTTATTTTTCTATTTCCCAATAATGCTATAAAAACCTCGAGCTCTCAAAGCTCGATCTCGAGGAAATCCTAAAAAAGATAAATTCATATTCGGGTGAGACACATCTCAATAAGGGAAGAAACAATATATTAAACACAGCGTGTGGCTAACATGAGGTATATAAATATCATTTTAAATACATTTGCAAATCATTATCATAACATTAAAACCATTTTCTGAACCTAAACAATCACATGCAAAGATTTACCCACGAGATTACCCAACGATAGGGGTGATTACCCGTCCATACAAGTAACACCCCTCTGCTCTGATACTTAGGTAACCCTAAGGTCACAATTAAAGCATACCAGAGCACTCCCCTTACTCAATAAGCCCTCAAGTGTAAGATTAATCTCGTACTCATACAGTTCAACAATAGTTTACCGGCAAAGGCCCTAAGGATAGGGAAATCTACCCACCCATACAAGTAGGTTCCCTCTGCCCTAGTACGTTATGCGGCTACTGCTACATCTGAAACTACTAGTGCACTCGCCTTTCTCAGCAAACCCTCAGGCAAAGAGTACGCCCTGCCTAATCACATCATGTTCTATGTGCATAGGTACTTCTAATATCATAATACTTTATTCCTTTCCATCATTATTCAATCATACACATATGTTCATGTTCATAGCTTAAGCACTGCATTTCATTCCACTTTAAGTGGCTCTTTCCCATTTTACATTGTTCACATTTCACATTTCACATTTCATTTTCATTTCACTTATTTCCATTTTCATTTCATACCCAGCATCTTTCAGCTATTTTACCCAGCATCTTTTAGCTGTTTTACCCAGCATTTTTCAGTTGTCATGCATTTACCCAGCATCTTTCAGCTGTCATACATTTACCCAACATCTTTCAGCTGCTTTACCCAGCATCTTTCAGTTGTTTACATGGTTGACACACACAAACAACATAGTTCATATCATATTTTATTTACAATGCATTACTTATTTAACTTGCATCTTATACATTTAACATATATTTGTACAGAACCTCATGCCACACAATTTAGCAATAAAATTCATAAATTGCCTATAAAATAAGGCAACCAACATTTAACATTTATATACTAAAAATACCTTTCATTTCTTATATAATTATCCTGAATATATTTTTCCACTTTCATCAGTTCATTTTCGCATATATATATATATATATATATATCTAATAAACAACCCTAAACTCGAAAAAAATATAATTTAAATGGTTAGCATTTTAAATTCATGCCGAAACATATATACGTATATATAACACAATTTATTTTCCATTAAAATCATAAAAATTCTGGTTTAATATATATTTTTCCCCTTACCTGATTTCTTGAACCACGCCAACAGGGATCCCAAAAAATACTTGCGAGGCTCATCCGGGCCCTGAATCAAAAATCCTAATTCCATGTAATTAATCATAAATAAAATATTATTTTAATATTTTTTAAACTCATAAATTCTAAATAAGTAAATATACATTTAAATATAGTCAAATTACCAAATTTTTCAAATCTCACTCTCGCTTTGGAGTGGGGTCTAGAAAACCCCAATTGAAAAATTACCTGCACCAAAATGACAACGATCATGACTAGGACCCCATGGTGGTGCCTCATCATCGATTTAACAGCAAATTTAACAAGAAATTGAGAAATAAGGGGAAAGGTGTCTTACCCTAGGAATGGTGCCTATGTCGCTCCCACGACAAATCCACTATAGTAGAAATATCGGTGGCGGAGTTAGGAATCCAACGACACCTTCCGTTTCTTAGTCGGCACTCGTTAGGCCGACGAAATTGAGGAGAGAGAGAGATGGAGGCAGAGATGGAGAATCTGTGAGAATTTCAGGAGGCTTCTATGTTTTAAATTGAAAATGGATTTCAATTTGAAATCCGCCCAGTTGCTTCTTTATTCTTTCCTTTCTTCTTTTTTTCTTTTTCTTTACTTACTTATCATTTAATAATATTATATTATATATATATATATATACACACACACATATATACTTTAACCATTATATATCATATTATTTATTTAATATATCAGATTTAATAATACTTAATTTATTAATTAATTCATAATAATTTTTTAAAAAATTTATTTATTTATTTATTAAATTTAATAATATTTAAATAATTAATTAATAATTACTCTTAACTTTTTTTTTCATACTATTTTTTTATTTGTTTATTTAACACATTAATTTAATAGTGTTTAACCAATTAATTGATTAATAATTTTAATTAATTAATTTTTAAAAAAAAAATTAACTTTTTTTTTTAGGTTATTACATGGATGGAGAAGACTGAGAGGATCTTGGAGGTCCTACACTGCACAGATAGGCAGCGAGTCCTCTATGCTGCCTTCCAGTTATCTAGGAAGGCGGGTCGATGGTGGGCTACGGTGAGTCTGCTGGAGAAGCAGAGAGACGGTCCTGAGGAGATGACATGGAACCGTTTCAAGGAGATGTTCTTTGATAGATATTTCCCGGCTTCAGTACGTGACGCGAAGGCAGATGAGTTTTTTGCTCTGACTCTGTGGAGTATGACGGTGCAGGGGTATGTAGCTTCGTACATAGAGTTGTCCCGATTTGCACCGTGTTTGATCTCGAGCGAGTATAAGAAGACTCGGAGGTTTGAGAAGGGCCTGAGGAAGCATATCCATAAACTAGTGGTTATGCTTCAGATCTGCAAGTTCCCGGATGTGTTTCTAGATGATTTACCTAGTTTACCTTCGGATCGAGAGGTGGAGTTCGCTATAGAGTTACTGCCTGGCAAGGCACCGATCTCTAAAGCTCCGTATCGAATGGCTCCAGCAGAACTTCGAGAGTTGAAGGAGCAGTTACAGGAATTATTGGATAGGGGTTTCATTCGACATAGTGTTTCACCTTGGGGAGCTCCAGTATTGTTTGTGAAGAAGAAGGACGGGTCGATGTAGATGTGCATTGATTACCGTGAGGTTAACAAGGTGACTGTGAAGAATCTTTATCCTTTACCTTATATAGATGATCCCTTTGACTAGTTGCAGGGGACGCGAGTCTTTTCGAAGATCGACTTGAGGTCAGGATATCATCAGGTGAGGGTCAGGTCGGAGGATGTGGCGAAAACTGCTTTTCGAACTAGATATGGCCACTACGAGTTCTTGGTTATGCCATTTGGGTTGACGAATGCTCCGGTCGTGTTCATGGATTTGATGAACAAGATTTTTCATGAGTACCTGGATCGATTCGTGGTGGTATTCATTGACGATATTCTGGTATACTCAAGGAGTTCGGAAGAGCAAGAGGACCATTTGAGGTTAGTATTACAGATTCTGTGGGAGAAGAAGTTGTGTGCTAAATTAAAGAAGTGTGAATTCTGGTTGAGTCAGATTGCACTCTTAGGCCATGTGGTTACTAGCGATGGTATATCAATTCATCCTAGCAAGATCGAAGTTGTGGTCGACTGAGCCAGGCCAAAGAATGTGCAGGACATTCAAAGTTTTCTGGGACTAGCGGGTTACTATCGTCGGTTCGTGGAGGGGTTCTTTAAACTGTTTGGATCTCTAACTCGATTGACCAAGAAGGGGTGCAGTTTGAGTGGACCAGTGATTTCGAGCAGTGCTTTTAGGAGTTGAAGCACCGGCTGGTTACTGCTCCAGTTTTGACCATTCTTTCAGGGGATGGTGGATTTGTGATTTATAGTGACGCGTCTCTGAAGGGTTTGGGATGTGTTCTTATGCAACAGGGTAAGGTAGTAGTGTATACTTCTCGACAACTAAAGGATTATGAGAAGAATTAACCTACGCATGATTTAGAATTGGCTGCTGTTATATATGCACTAAAGATCTGGCGACACTATTTGTATGGTGTGCAGTGTGAGATCTTCACTGATCATAAGAGCCTCAGGTATTTCTTCATGCAAAAGGAGTTGAATATGAGGCAGAGATGGTGGCTTAAGTTGATTAAGGACTGTGATTGCACCATCGGTTATCACCCGGGAAAAGCTAATGTGGTGGCTGATGCGTTGAGTCAGAAGTCGGGACCTACAACTGTATCTGCAGTTGTAACTTAGTGTCACATCAGACGGGATTTGGAGAGTTCGGGTATAGAGTTGGTATTTGGGGATCATTGGGCTTTCTTTGCTAGTTTGGTGGTCCAGCCGACTTTGTTTGAGCGTATTAAGGTCGCGCAGGGTAGTGATGCGGAGTTGGCAGAGGTTATGGAAAAGGTACGGCAGGGACTGGCTACAAAATTCAACATCTTTGAGGGAGGTGTGCTGAGTTTTGGGACCAGATTGTGTGTTCTGAATGATGATGAAATCAGAAAGACGAATCTGGAGGAGGCGCATCGTTCATTATTTACTGTACATCCTAGTAGTACAAAGATGTATCGTGACTTGCGCGAGACCTTCTGGTGGTCTGGTATGAAGAGGTAGATTACTCAGTTCATGGAGCAGTGTCTGACGTATCAACAGGTAAAAGCTGAACATCAGAGGCTGGCAGGGCTGTTACAACCTTTGCCTATTCCGGTGTGGAAATGGGAGCATATTTCCATGGATTTTGTGACTGGGTTGCCACCAGTGCTTCACAGGCAGAATGCTATTTGGGTAATCGTGGACAGGATTACGAAATCTGCTCATTTCATACCGATGAAGGTTGGCTATCCTTTAAGTAGGCTAGCAGAAATGTACGTGCATGAGATTGTGAGAATGCACGGAGAACTGGTGTCCATTGTGTCAAATCGAGATCTGAGGTTAACTTCTCGATTCTAGATGAGCTTGCAGGAGGCATTGGGGACGAAGCTTACGTTCAGTACAGCGTTCCACCCCCAGACTGATGGACAGTCGAAGAGGACGATATAGATTTTGGAGGATATGTTGCAAACTTGTGTGTTAGACTTCGGTGGTAGCTGGATACAGTTTATGCCACTAGCAAAGTTCACTTATAATAAAAGCTTCCAGGCTAGTATCGGGATGGCACCGTTCGAGGCTTTGTATGGTTGGAGGTATCGATCTCCTTTGTATTGGGATGAGGTTGGTGAACGTCAAGTGTTAGGACCTGAACTTGTGCAGCGGGCGTCTAGGAAGGTGGGTTTGATTTAGGAGAGGATTAAATCAGTTTAGAGTCGACAGAAGAGTTACACAGATGTTCGCCACCGTGAGTTAGAGTTTGAGGTAAGGTATTTTTGCATATCACTCCGATGAAAGGGGTGATAAGATTTGGGAGGAAGAGCAAGCTAAGCCCGCGGTATATCGGACCATTCGAGGTACTTGAGCGAGTGGGTCCGATAGCCTATAGGATTGCATTACCCCCAGCACTCTCGAGGGTCCACGATGTGTTTCACGTATCCATGTTGAGAAGGTACATGTTGGATCCTTCACATGTTATCAGTTATGATAAGTTGGAAATTGGGGATACTTTAGCGTATGAGGAGATACCTGTTCAGGTTCTGGACCATAAAGTTTTGAAGTTTCGTACTAAAGAGATACCGTTAGTGAAGGTATTGTGGCGAAACCACGAGGTTGAGGAAGCTTCTTGGGAACTAGAAATGGAAATACGCCAGAAGTATCCGCAGTTGTTTTAAGTACTTGTATGTTATCCTACTTTGGGTTGGGATAGGTGGTTAGTCATTGGGAGTGTGTATTGTGAACTCCTAAGATGGTTGTATATGAACCACGGTATTCCTCCGCCATAAGTGAGGGTATGTATGTGCATGTGTATGATGGGGTTACGCTGTAGTAGTCACTAGTTATCTTTGGAGTTGTATGCATGTGTTCAGTTGTATGTATGAGTTTGTAAATGAGAGATGGCAAATTTCAAGGATGAAATTTTTGTAAGGAGGGGAGATTGTAAGAACCTGAACTGTGATATATGGGTTTAAATAATTAAGAGAGGGGTAAATTTGGAATTTGAACAGCCTTCGTCGATGAGGCCTGAATTCGTCAACAAACGCCTTGTATCCCTCATCGACAAAGTTCAGAGACTCATCAACGAGGAGAAGCCGAGGGGTTTCAAAAAATTGGAGATCCATGACTCGTCGACAAGGTCTTGGTATCATCGACGAGAAGACTATAGAGCCTCGTCAACAAGGACGCAATTCGTCAACGAGAAATGGCCAGATCAAGGGGCTATAAATTGAAGTTTTCATTACTTCTCAACTAAGAAAACTAAATCCTCTCTCTCTCTCTCTCTCTCTGTCTCTCTAGAACTCTCCCTACTCTCTATCTCTCTAGATTTCTTCGCCGTTCATTGCGAGAATCATAAATCTGAAGTTACCACAAGGATCGTGGAAGGATTCTCTACAAGTTCTACGGATCAAAATCCCGTTTCAGGGATTTTTGGGTTTTAGCGTAAAATCAAGGTAAGGCTCAGTTTTCAATTCTGATCCGATAGTTTAGTAAAGAACAATGTTGTGAGTATATTTTATACTGTTAATTGAAAGTTTTGGAACTCGGTTCACTGTTTAGGGGCCTTAGAGTTCGGGAATCTCTCTTGGGGGAAAGGTAAAGGGAATTGTGTTTATATCGGTTATTTTTTAAATCGAACTCGGTAGAACTGTGGTTAACAGTCCTGTGTGTGTTTTGGCTACTCATTTGGGGGGATCTAACTCGAAAAACTATAAGTTTTTCATGATTACAGTTTTGGGAAAAAGAGGGTGACGGGCTGCATCCCTAGTTTTGTTGAAAACCGAACGTACATGTTGATTTATACTGTGTTATAGGATGACTGTGCCTTGACTTGTTTAAACTATATTTTTTGGAAAACCATGATTTTAGATTACCAAATGGGTGTGGTTTGTTTGGTTATATGAGCATGCATGTGTGTGTGATTGGTTGAAATGCTAGTAGGAACGCGATTCCGAATTGTTCTAGGTACTAAGAGTGTCCGACTCTATATCCGAGAACGTATGAAATTGCTAGCCATAGATTGGCAGAGTGTCCGACTCTATATCCAAGGGCGTGCGCCTATTTCAGCAGATCAGGCCGAAGGGTGTGGATCCACTAGTTTAGTGCCGGTACGATGCCATAGGAGTCAGGGACTAGCCATGTGTCGGTGGCGCCGTGTTACACGGGCTGGCTATGGGCCAACGCCGTATGTCACAAGCTGGCTTCGGGCTAATGGGTGTGACGACACTGGAATTGCTGATCATGTGTGTGTGTGTGTGTATATGCACTGTGTAAAATTAGTACTAGAACTACATTTAACTGCGTGTATGTTGCATCATGATAACACTCAAATGCCACACACTGATATAACCTGTGTTCTTCCTTACTAGAGGTGTCTCACCCCTATTGTACGTACATTTTTACAAGTCCTTCGAGTAACCAGAATTAGCAACCCGGTGTTGGGAGCGTAGTGACCGATGTATTGCGGTTAGCACTTGGGTAAGTGCTAGGACTGTGTTTTGATGGGTTGCCATTTTGGGATGTGTAGGGCGCCTGTTTGTACATTTGTGATAGAGCCTTGTTTCAACTCTTGTATAGACTCTGGTATGGTATTGTATGTATTTAGTAAGACCTTATTCCGCTGCATATGTTCTGTTATGTTTGGATGTGTATAGGGTGCTTGGGAACCCCACGGGGTCGGACCCTCATCCTTTGTCCTGTATCTTGAATGTTTTGTATGGTACAGGGACTGGTTGGTTTACATTTTCACCCCTGGGTCCCATTTCTGGGTTTGGGGCGTGACATATCCATCATGGTCTGATACTACATAAGTAACTCATATATGTAATATGCTGTTTTTATTGTAATTTGTAAAATAACCATAACCTCATAAAATTTATCTGAAATTCTGAATAAACTGACTAAAAATTCGATTTATATATAACTGAACTGCTGTCTGAATGTCTGTATATCGGGCCGTTATGGTACCAATTAACATGTTATTCTGGGATTACTGAAAATGCATATTTCTGAGTATTCTGTACACTGAAAAATTCGTCATTCTATAAACATGCAAATCTCATGGTACTTACAAATTCTAAAAATATAGTATTGTTTCTATTATCAACTCAAGCCACACAAGTAAATATTAATATTATCAAGTTCTGGAAACTGTAAATATATATATATATATATATATATATATATTCTAAATAATAATTTGATAAAAATATATAATTCGTGCTGAATTGGTAAAAGAGTTTCCTAGCATAGCATATTTCCCTTACCTGACTACTAGAAAGCATCTACTGAATATTGGTCCTACTCGCAGGGTTTCCCACTCAACTCCCTGAAAATCACATTCACTAGAGCAAAACATCATTATTTATATGTCTACTTCATTTCCTACAACTGCTGGAAAGCCTGATTTCGAATAAAAGACCATACCCTGAACCTGGGGAGAAATTCAACTCGATCCCACCGACGATCCGCCCTGGCAAACTTGAAGAGAACTCTGCCAGGAGCATCATGGTGGTCTCAGATCATTGATCTGGCGTCTGATGGGGCTGAAATCTAAGAAAGAAGGGAGAGGAACCGTAGGAGAGAGAAAGGAAAAAGAACGATGCTGAATTTCTGCGTTAATCCGAGGTTTTGCACTATTTATATTGTGGCCTTTGTCGACGAGCCATGTCATCTCGTCAAAGAGTCTAATAGGAAATTCGTCGATGAACTCTCCTCTTCGTCGACAAAATTCAAAATCGCCCAAAACATTCTCTCGGTTTCTTCTCGTCGATGAAACATGCCCTCGTTGACGAGACCCTCTTATACCCTCATTAATGAATCCCTTGTGTTCGTCGATGATGCCCTAGGAAAATTCTTGGGTTATTTTATCCAAATGCAATGTCGTTGACGAAGTCTGCCTCCTTCTATTTCTGTTTCCATTTCCCTTCCTACTTATTATTTAAATATCATTATTCTTTGGATCGTTATAGGAGGTCTGAACACTACCACCTTCCTACAACAGTCAATCACAGCATAACTGGAGAATTAGCCAATCCATCCCCAATATGACATCAAACCTCGACATATCGTATACCACAAGATTCGCCGGTAGCAGCTTTCCCTAAATTACCATTGGGCAGTCTTCTAACATCCTCCTACAGAATGATACCCTCCCAGATGGTGTAGCTACAGACAACCCTTCTTCCATGACTTGGGTCTCCACCCCACACAGTTTTACAAAATTAATAGATATGAAAGAATGAGTCGCAACCGAATCAAATAAAACCACAGCTCTATTTAAATGTAACATCAAAGTA
Source organism: Malania oleifera (assembly GCF_029873635.1). Taxonomy (NCBI): domain Eukaryota; kingdom Viridiplantae; phylum Streptophyta; class Magnoliopsida; order Santalales; family Ximeniaceae; genus Malania; species Malania oleifera. The sequence goes on from NC_080418.1 coordinate 147,508,106, forward strand.
CCTGTCACCACATTCCCTGCATGCTCAGCATCCGTTAAAGTAAGCGAGTATACCCTTGCCAGAGCTGTGTTTGCCTGATATGTTCCCTAGGATACCTGATTACTTCCCTGATTCTGACTAGAATAAGGCATACCCCTCTTCCGTGTGTGACAATCCTGAGCCATGTGACCTGACTGGCCACAGTTGTAGTAGTTACCCTCAAACGACTGGCATTCACCGCTATGCCATCTGTGGCACTTGATACAATGATCACTCGCCTGACTCATCTAAGAACCCTGATGCTTAGTATTTTAGCGGTAACTTGAGCCCCTGTTCTTCTTCTTTCATGATCCCTGGAAAGATCTAGACTGAGAACCAGAAGGTACTAGCCTCTTCCTCGGCTTCTGATCCACTTCATCCTTTCGGATACCGATCTCGATCACAGTGGCCTTATCCACCAAAACCAAAAATTCTCAGATCTGAAGCATTCCTACTAACCTATGGATGTATTTCCTCAAACCCTTCTCAAACCTCCGAGTCTTCTTGTACTTGTTCGAGATCAAGCATGGCGCGAAACGAGATAGCTCTATATACCAAGCAGCATACCCCTACATCGTCATGCCTCCCTGTGTTAGAGCTGAAAACTCATCCGCCTTAGCGTCACGTGTGGAAGCCGGGAAGTATCTTTCAAAGAACACGTCCTTAAAATGGCTCCACGTCATCTCTACAGGACTGGCTCTCTGTCTCTCCAACAGACTCACTGCAGTCCACCATCACCCTGCCTCCCCAGACAGTTAGAAAGTAGCATAGAGGACTCTCTGCCTAGCTGTGTAGTGTAGGACCTCTAAGATCCTCTCAGTCTTCTCATCCTAGTCCTCTGCTATCATCGGATTGGATCCTCCTGAGAACGTCGGAGGGTGCATGCGTGTGAACCTCTCAATGGTGCACCCCGCTGCAATAGGAGAACGTTCGTATCTCCTAACACTCCGCTCGATCTCCCACATGATCTGCCTCGTCAATCCTTGAGGCACGAAAGGAGACTTATCACTCGCCTTCTCCTCGGAGCCACTTCCCAGGTTGTTATCCTTGGGCTCCATTCTGAAAACACAATAGGAATCTATTAATACTCCTATAACACGTACAATTAACACAATTATCTACAACTAATCATGTTAACTACCACCTCATGGGTCCAGGTTTGTCCTATCACATCAACACGAAAATCATCAATGGTTTGTCATAATTTTACTCTAATCGTCATTCTAGGAAAAATACAGAACACCGCCGACGATTCCTGGTCTAGCAACAAAATAACCCTTGACCTACTTTACCCATTTCCTACATCCTATACTTTGGCATCTACACATAGTTATGCCTAACTAAGTCTACAAGACCTAACAACCTGGTTACCTCTTATACCAAGCTATCACGCCCCGAACCCGATAATGGGACCCAGGGATGAATTAGTTACCTAACCTATCCCTGTATCATACAAAACATACATGATACAACATAATAAATGAGGGTCCAACCCCATGGGGTTCTCAAGCACCCTATACACATTCACATACAAAACATATACACAGTAGAAAATACTCTTTCAATATATACCTTGTATCATACCAGAGTCTATACAAAAGGATTCTAGCTTCCATAATACAAAACGTAAACCCGAGAGTCAACCAAATATCCTAAAAAACCACTCGATACAGTCCTAGTACTTACCCAAGTACTTCCCACAGTACACCAATCACTACGCTCCCAACACAAGGACGCTAGTTTCGGTTACTCGAAGGACCTGAAAAATATGTACGTACAGTAGGAGTGAGATACCTCTCAGTAAGGCAGTTACAGGTTATATCGGTGTTTGGCATACACAGTTTAATGCAGTTCTAGTATTTTCACAAAACAGTTCCCGAACAATGCATATCATGCACACACACATGATCAAGTAACCCGATGTCATCACACCCTTCGGCCCGAAGCCGAACCGCATTACACGATGTCCCTAGCACATGGCATAGCCCCAGGCTCCTATGGCATTGTACCGATACAACTGGTGGATCCGCACCCTTCGGTGATCAGCTGGTAAGGCTCACGCCCTTGGATATAGAGCCAGACACTCATGCCAAACATGGCAGGTGATATTTCATACCCTTGGATATAAAGTTAGATACTCTTTCAGTACCTGGAACAATTCGAAACCCCATTCCTATTGCATTTCAACAAAACACAACCCTACATGCTTATATAATCAAACAAACCATACCCATTTGGTAATCTAAAATCATGATTTTCCAAAGATATACAATTCAAACAAGTCAAGGTACAACCATCCCTATAACATAATAAATATCACAATATATTCACGGTTTTCCAACAAAACTAGAGAGGCAACCCAATGCCCCATTTTTCCCAAAACTATAACATGAAAAACCCATAATTTTACCTGTTAGATTCCCCCAAATGAGTAACCAAAACGCAAACAGGACCGTGAACCACAATTCTACAGAGTCTGATTTCGAAAATAACCGACATAAATAGAATCCCCTTACCTTTCCCCAAAAATTCCAAAGCCGAACTCTACGGCCCCTAAACTGCGAATTGAGTTTTCAAAACCTATAAACCACAGTACAGAACATACTCACAATTCTATTCTTTACACAACTACCAAAATAGAATTGAAAACTGAGCCTTACCTCGGTTTCGAGCCAAAACCCAAAAATGCCCGGAACGAAGATCCGTTCCATAAATCTTGAAGAGAATCGTTCCCTAATCGTCGTGGTAATGTTGGATTGACAATTCCAGCAACGTACGGTGAAGAAATCTAGAGAGAGAGTGGCTTTCAAGTTTCGAGAGAGAGAGAGAGAGAGGATTTTAGATTTCTTAGTTGAGAAGTAATGAAAATTGATATTTATAGCTCTTTGACTCGGCCAACCTCGCGGATGAGACGGCGTCTTCGTTGACGAGTCACTGAAGACAATACGTCGATGAGATGGTGACCTTGTCGACGTGCCTTAGATTTCCAGATTCCTTAAACCTCTCGGCTTCTCCTCGTCGATGACCTCCTGCATTTCGTCCCTGAGCAACCTAAGACCTTCGTCGACGAAGTCTGCTTAATTTACCATTTTACCTTTCTCTTAATTAAATTATTCCATATATCGCAGTTCGGGTTCTTACATAGGGGCTCTCTCTTTATATATATATATTTCTACTCTCCCACGACAGCTCCCCCTTTGCCTCATTCTCTTCCCTTTATGCTCGCAACACCCCTCCTCCCTACTCTCTTCCTCTTCCTCTCCTCGGATTTGTTTTCATTCTCTCTATTTTTAGCACCCCTCTTCTCTCCTCTTTTCTCTCTTAACTCTTCCTTTCCATTCCTCTCTCTCCCTTACTTCTCCCCCTCTCTCTTGTCTCTGTAACCTGAGAATACCCACAACTGCTACACACGAAGCCACCACTACTGCTGCTTTTTTTCTTGGCTGCGTGCTGCTACTGAAACCGAACCACTGCTGCTGCTCCCCATTCAACCCGAGAAGCCTCCTTTAGTGCTCCTTGCTGTTGTCGAGCCCTCTCTACCTTGCCGTGTGCTGCCTTGTTGCTAGCGACCCCCCTACTTGCTGCTGCATCAAAACCCCATGGCCAACTTACTCCCTCTCTCTCTTTCTTTTTCCCTTTCTTTCTCTTTTCTTTCTTCTCTATTCTTTAGTTTTTTTTTGTTTGTTCTTGCTTTTAAATATATGAATACTTGTTATTTTTTTCTTTAGTGGAATTGTATTTAAAGTTTTAATTTTTAATCTTGTTTGGGTATTATTATTGAGGTCTATTTATTATCTTTCTCTACTTATTTATTGATAGCATTAGATTTAATTTTTATGTTTGAGTTAATTTTTATTTTATTAAAAGTTCGGTTTGGTTTCTTGAAAAAAAAAAGAATAAAATACAAAAAGAATAAAATATCTTCTTTAGGACTTAAATTGGTTGTCTTCTTTAAAACTAAATTTTATTAGGTTCTCTTTAGATTAAGCTCGTTTAATTAAAGTCCGAAATTTGTTATAGTATTTAGTTATTGTTTAGTGGTTAAAGTCTTAATTTTGACTCAAGTTCTTGATTGCAAAAATTTGATTTTTTCTTGGTTGAGTTTGTGTTTGATTGAGTTTTTAATTACATGCTTAAGTTTGTACTTAAAATTATTGTTTTTAATCTTTTTTCTGAAGTTCAACACGTGTTTCAATTATTGCCTGGTTATTAAACGTAGAATTTCCATTTCTCATTGTTAAAATTAGCTCGTATTAGGATTTAAAATTTAAATTGCACGTTATTTTAATTCGTTAAAGAAATATCAACAAACTAGAAAACCTGAATCTGAACTGTGTTTAGTGACCTTTTTGTTTCTTATTTTATGATTGGAATTACGTAAAATTTGGGATTAAACTGCATTCCCCGAGAAGATGATATGACCTTTGGGCTAAATATTACATAACTGAACTCCTATACTTGGGATAACTTCCGAGTTGTTCATTTTTTGAGTGAGTCATTATTAAAAATATCAGGCACACACATGAGATACTTGTGTTTGTCAACATCAAAATAGAGATCGAACTCAAAAAGCCAACATTGCTCCCCCTCACTGTAGCAGCCTGATCATCACCATCATTATGTTCTTCTTTTTCACCTTCTTTATGCATTAAATTCTTAGCCAAGAGTTCTAAATTTTCAATAACTTAAATTTGGCTTTGAATGCTTAAATTTAAATGACCAAAAAGTATCAAAGAATATCACTTCAGTCTAATAAGCCTATTTTGCCTCTTTTCTTATGAATTGCAACATGTGAGAGACTCAAGTTCAAATGGCTTTCCATTTTAACTAGTTGTGCATAGGTCTCCTTGAAATTCACGTCTTCTTATAGATTGAAACCTATAGCAACCATCCAAGCTCATCAATACAATAAAGCTCTAATTGATTTGATTTATAGTTGAGAGCTTATAAAGGGAGTATGCATAAATAGTCTTTAAAGAATAATTCAATAATGAATTCAGAAGAGTATTCAGTAGTGATTATGAGTGGCCAATATTCAGAATAAGCAAAATATTATTGTGCTAGTGAATATGTCCTGACTGCTTAGACAAAAAGCATTTTGGAAGTACGTGAATCTTTCTTAAACAATGCTCTTTGGTGAGAGAAGATATTTTCTCCTAATTTACTGCTAATGGAAGGTATCCTTTCAACATGATCAATACTTTGAGCAAGCATATGAAATAATGAAAGTATACTTCTTTACCAAGTATTATCAATGTTTGGTAAAGAGTTCCTATAGAAGAGATGACTTTTTATATTTCCATCGGCCTAGTGATTTGTTGCTAATTAAGCCTAGAGGGAATATTTTAATTTGATTAAATGAAGACCTTAGATCCCTTTTTAGATGTTTATAATTTGGTCAGAGTAGGATGTCTTTTAATAAGCACTGATAGGTTTAGAAATGATTATGAAAACCAATGCTTATGATTGAGAATAATTTACTAGTAGTTCGTGAATTTCCAGTGATGACTAAGTTATCCAATCATGGGGATGAGTTTTGAATGCACTTGAATATGATCAAGCATTAAAGCTCCAAGATGAGTTTAGGATTAGATGATACATAGTACTATGATTAATTCCTTAAAGCTCAATTCTTTGTGATGGATAGAATATGATATATATATATATATATATATATATATATGTAGCAATAAGAATTATCTAATAAGAAAGACAACTTTTTCCATCGGAAGTGGATCTACTAGAGCATGCTTCTGAGATTTTATTTGAGAGTAGATGATCTATGTTATTCATCTCAGAAATACAAGGTTCCAAGAAAATATTTCAATTGTAACCCTCAAATAGGCTAGTTAAGTCCTTAACCTTTACTTTGAACATTTTGGATGAATGATATGGATTTATATGGAGACTAATGTCCCATTCCAACAGATGCAATTCTCATTCCTTTCGGGTTCAAAGTTAGCATGTTATAGCCAATATTTTCATACTTTAACCAATCTTAATGATATATACGTTAAGCGATGTGTTGACTCTATGAGTCTGATCCTGTTTTGAATATGACAAAACCAATGTTTCTCACTAGTGCACTGAGCTTCTTGAACAGGTCTATCCTTAGCATGCACTGTTGATAGGAACTCAAGCAAGTCATACGGACTATGAAGATCAAACTTCATTAATGGTGCTTGGAGAAGCAAAAGGAATGAAGACCTATTTTCAATTGTATTTGCATTCATTTTTATATTGGTCTATAATAATTTATATTGGTCTGTAATAATCTCTGTATATCATGCACGTAGGTAATTTTAAGCTCAACAAGACCGTAGTTTGACCATAGGGTGCCAAATGTCATTAGGGCACCCTTCGGTCGACCTTCGGCTAACTGACGCTGGATTTTTGGGACTATCTCAAAACGACCTCAGTAAGACCATAGAAAGATTTTAGGTCCCAACACTCACATATCATACAAAATACAAGGGTGTTTGAAAATGAGCTTAAAATTGAATATTATTAAGTAAATTGTGAGAGCTCGGGCGACCGAACCCCACGAGCTCAAAACTTCTCGAGCGCCTGAACTGTTGAGAAGTCAACAGTTGACTTAGGTTGTCGGGTGACCAAACCATTTTGTGCGTACCAGCCACGAGCGCCCGAACCCTTTGAAAGAGACATTCCACCAACTCAAGTGACCGATCCATTTAGTTCAAAATGAGTCTCGAGCGACCGAACCTATGACCGGGCACCCAAATTTATGAACAGAAGCTACTGACTTTTGTTCGGGTTGCCGAAGCATGACACGGACAATCGAACTTACTTAAATACATTTTTAATCTATGTATGTTCGGGCGACCGAACCAAGGTTCAGCCACCCGAACCTCGGCGGGTTAAAATTATTTTAACTGTGGTAAAATCGGGTTAAGTTGGGTTAAGTGTGTTTAAACATTTTGAATTTTTTCTAATAATTCCCAACAAGTCCCAAACGGTTATAATTTTACCCCTGCCTAAAAATATAGGCTCATTTGTATGGATTAAAAATAATTAGCAAATTGATTAGCCAAAAAATCCTCTCTTTTGAAAATATACTCTTTGGGCAAATACTCTTAAATTTCCATTCCTTTAATATATTATGAGATTATGAGAGCATATTTTGTGTAATTGTGATTACTAGATCTTGCTAAAAACTTCCACTTGCTTGTGTGATTGAGATATTATTTTTGGGGAGTTTAGCTTAGGTTTATCTCATAGATTTTCATACTATAAATCTTGTATAGGGATAACCTAGTAAGCTTAGGATATTTGCATTGTTATTGCAAGTATCCAATAGCTTTGTTTTTGGTTGTGCAAAGATATTTTCAAACAAGCAAAATATTTTCAAACTAGTAATGTGCCTATTTCATTGAAGAAAATCTTTTTGAACTAGTTTGAATATCTGATTGATATCTTTGGAATACTGATTTGCTATTGATTTGTGCTTTGCTTAAATTCCAAGGTATTGTTTGTTTAGAACACTCTTGAACATTATTGTGATCATATCTTGTTGAGTATTATTTGCACATATATACACATCACTGAGTTTACATTTACCTATATTGTTGATGTGTATGTGATTGCGCTTATATTGGGTACATATTTGTTTTACATGAAAGTATAATCATTGTACCATTTTATTGTGAACTTACTGTTGTATTTCCAGGCATGGCCTAAGGGGGCGGTAATCCAGCCCGGGAAGGATTGTGTAGTTTGAGGTCAGCATTGTGTTAATTGACCTAATTGTAAAGGTTGAGGTTAGCCCTATGCTAATTGACCTGGTTGTTTAAGTGCAGCTCCACTTGTCAAGTGAGCATATAGTGGTAATCCATATGCTTGTTAGCCAAGGCAAGGATGTAGGCAATTTGGCCAAACCTCGATAACATATTGTGTGTACTGTTTATTTTTCGGCACTTTACTTTTATTCCATGTGTATGTTTATTTGTTAATCGCATAGACTGACCCTAGGTTGTGTAATACTGCTGTTAAACTAATTGACCTAGGCGATAATTTTTAAATACTCAATTCACCTCCCCTTTTGGGATTGTACCAAAGCTAACAATTGGTATCAGAGCCTCGTAACTTAGACTTAGACATCATTTAGTTAAAAGATCATGATGGCTCGTATTAGTGCATCCCCTTCATGCAAGGGAAGATTGGTCACACACCCACCAGTATTTTATAGTGAAAACTATGCTATATGGAAATTCAGAATGAATGTGTACGTGAAAGCTTTAAATTGAAAATTTTGGAATGTCATTTATGAGGGTGATTGTGTGCCTGTTAAATCTATTGGCTATACTAGTGTTTCTAAATCTGAGTTTGAATTGAATGATCATGATAGGAACTTAGTGCAAATAAATTTTGATGTCATGAATACCTTACTGCATGCTTTAGATTCTAATGTTTTATATGAGGTTATGGCGTGTAGTAATGCTAAGCAAATCTGTGATGAACTTGAGAGGAGATATGGAGCACCCATGCAAAACAATGTGATCTCTCAGTGTGACTCAAGCCCTACTAATCCTAAAGGAGGTAACCAATGTTTTGTTTCCTTAACAGATAATGTGGTTATCTCTATTCCTTCTGCTTTAGTAGATAAATTTGGTAATGATTCATGTGATGAATTGAATGATGCATCTGATACTGAATCATATGATAACATTGATAGTGAGAGCATGCCTACTTATGAGGAATTGCAAATTGAATATGTTAGAACTCATAAGTCTCTTGTTAAAACACTTAAACGCTACACTGTTTTGAAAAATAAGAATGAGGCATCATTGAAAGAATTTGAATCACAAATTCTTGTTAATAAAGAAAAGGATTTGAAAATCACGAATTTGGAAAACAAGAATGCTATGCTGCAAAAATAGCTTAAAGACGTAAGATCCCAACTTACAATTGAAAATGAAAAGGATCTTCATATCCTTGATCTTGAAAATAAAACAAACAATATGACTAAAGAATTTATGAAACTTCAGAATGTTTGCAAAGGTCTAGAGAACTCAAAAATTCAAGATTTAGAAAAGAAAATAGAAGACCTGTCTAAGATCATCCATACATTTATTAGAGGTAAAGAAAATGTTGACAAGCTCTTAGGTTCACAAAAGAAGACCTTAGACAAAGAAAATATAGGTAATAATGGGATTGAAAATAAGAAAAGAAAAAACCTATACATGGGATACTTTGTAAAAGAATCAAAACATTATGCTAGTACCTCCTCCAGCCCTTATACCCACACCTTTTGTGCATTGTGTAAAAAGAAATGGTACATTAAATTTAATTGCTTATTTAAAAGGAAAGGTGTTAAATGCAAACAAGTTTAGAGAGTCAAAGTACCACCTACTCCTAACTCATCGAGAATAAAAGATAGAAAAATGGTATGGGTGGTTAAGAAAACAAACCCCTTGAAATTCAAGGAAGAATTTATTCAAACAGGAATTACATGATCACATAATTCTTACCCATTTAAAGAATAATCTTCAATTTTTCTCTCTAAGCAAGTGATTTTAAAATCCTTTTCAATCTTTTCCTTTTCTAAGGTAGCATGAGATTCTTTTAAATCTTTCAATTGTTTTGCCAAATTTTTATTTTCATTTTTCAAAATTGTTTTCTTTTTAAACTTCTTAACTATAGTCTTATGCATTTTAAATAAATCATTTTTGTAATTTTTCGTAAGAAGGCACGCTTTCATCATTAGATTCATCACATGATTCATCACTAAATTTATCACAATATTCATCACAAGAATCATTACATGAATCATTAAATGAAGTGGAAGGAGAAGAATGTACCTCTTTGTCGGTTAATGCTATAAAGGAATAATTTTCTCCTTCTTGATCACTTGAGCTCAGATCATCCCAAGTGATAGCCTTCTTTTCTTCGGTTTCTCCATATCTCTTATCAAGTTCTTCCCAAATATCCTTAGCACTTGTACAAGTCATGATCTCTTTAAAAACATTAGTATCTAAAGCATAATACAACATGTTCATAGCACTAGAATTGATTTACATTAAATTAATATCATGCTCATTCATTTCATTTTCTAGTTTGGGAAACTCTCTATTATGAATAATTTTTGTAGGAATATAGTTCTCTTGAACAATCACTTTCCAAATCCTTCAATCCATTGTTTTGATAAAAAAATGCTCATTTTTTGTTTCTGAGAGGTGTAATCTATACCACAAAACATTGGAGGCCCTGTAAAGGATTGACCCTCACAAAATGGAGATACTCCAATATGAGCCATGCGATCTTTATACAAATACGTTTAAGTTTATTGCAACCGAACTCTAATACCAATTGTGAGGATTAGTGTCATCCAAAAAGGGGAGGGGTGAATTGGATATTTAAAAATTTAGCTAACTATTTAGCCATCTTCCAAATAATATCAATATTAAAATTAACTCGTGTGTCACAATCACAACAATATAAAGATAAACATACATGTGCGAAAAATTAAAGAGAGTAGGGATAAAGAGAATGACACCGAGTTTTACAAGGTTCGATTATACCCGCCTACGTCATTGCCTCAAACAAACCACTTGAGAATTTCCACCATCTTGCTCCATCAAATCAGGGCGGAGCTACCACTAAAATCCTTCCTTGTGGTCGGAGAAGCCTCTCAAAAAGGGTAAAAATAGTCAAATTTTTAAAAATTTACTTTACTACCTAAGACATTATTTACCACATGAGGTATAAATATTTCGAAAATCAAATATTGTCAAATTTTTAAAACCTTATAAAAATAAAACCCATATTTTTTATTCATACATCCCATTGTATATTCCTTAAAATTTGTAGTAGTGCAAATCAAAAATACCAATATAGACATTCTACATATATTATTCATAATCTTTCAAAAGATAAACGTACCCTTGTAAAAAATAAAATGTCTAAAAATATTATCATGTAAAATTATAATCCTATATTTGGAGAGATGTTAAATTTAAATTTATATAAGATTTAAATAATATATAATATAAAATTATGTTAGAATTTAGTAAAATTAATTTTCACTCAAATTTAGATCGAGTGAAAAAATATTTTTAAGTCCACAAGCCAAACGTCCCCAACCTCTTTTTCTTTTTTAAAAAGATAGAATTTTTTTTGTGTTGGTATTTATTCTGAGCACGCCAATTACGCAAGTCGGCACAGCTTTACAAGGAGGATAACGCCGATCCTCGTAGGCAGGGCCGCCTTCATGTGGAAATATTGGCTCTTGTCTCGTCAGGCACCAGTGCGCTTCCACCAATCAGAATTCAGAGCAGCAAAAGTTTCCCGACATTATTTTCATAATTTAAATATTTGAAAATACAAACAAACCGACAAATTCTCTCCGATAAAGCTTTCAGGTAAAATATCCCTTCCTCCATGCCCAAAATACCCCTGCCTCCCTCCTCAAATCCCGAAACTGCCCCGCGGCCTGTGAATTTAAATAAGCCACGAGCTTTCTGTTCCGCATGTCGTCCTACAGCTAGGAATCGAATCAGCAAGTTAAATGGCAATTTCGTTATATATGCTGAAACGGCGGGCTATCTAGCAATTGGGCACACTTAGATCAGTGAAAGCAAGGAAATGTAACTTTCCCAAGCTACCCGCTCACTCTCTCCTCCTCTACTTGCTTCCTTCCTTCCTAAGGCTTAAGCTTGCAACCAAATTTCCCCCTCTCTCTCTCTCACTGCTCTCTCTCTCTCCAAGGGTTTCAGCGGAGCTCCTTTTCGCCCTCAGCATCATCTTTATCAGACGCCCATGGCTTCAATTCGCGAACGTTGTTTGATTAAGTAGAGTTCAGTTTGATCTAGCGATTCATCGGAGGAGTCATTCTTCACGAGCGATTCGATCGTCTGTTCGCGTGTTGGAGATGCTCGATTCACAGCCCTAGTACTCTCCTCCTTCATCCTGTAAGCAGTTTCACTTCACTGCTCTCTTTCCCTTCTTTCCACTTTTACACACACTCAGACGAACCTTTGTTTGTTCCAGCGGAAAACGCTGGTACTTTGGTACTGAGGTGTATTTTGGAGTGCGAGAATGTCGTCCAAAGCGGGCTCCAATCCGCAGCCGCAGAGGCGGATTACACGGACGCAGACGGCAGGCAATCTCGGGGAGTCCATTTTCGACAGTGAGATTGTTCCTTCAACGCTATCTGAAATTGCCCCTATTCTTCGCGTTGCAAATGAAATCGAATCCAGTAACCCCAGGGTTGCTTATCTCTGTAAGTTGAAAAATCCGACATTTCCTGATTAAGCAAATGTGCGCGTATGTTCAGTTGGTATTATTCACCTATTTCAGTTTCAATTAAATGCTTATTAAATTTTTCAGTTGTTTTATCACGATAAAAATCAGAGCATAAAGTCAATCATGGTAATCTAGCGTTGTTATATAATTTATATTGAATTTGTGCACGGTCCCTTGTGAATTGCATCTAGTTGCATTGGCAGAGTTAGGCTTAGTATGTCAGCAGAAGAAGTCATTGTATGGATTAAAACAATCTCCAAGTACATGGTTTGACCTTTTTAGTGCTGTAGTACTTGAGTTTGACCTTCATCGATAGGCAGCTCTGTATTTTATAGTTATACTCCATTGGGCAGTATTTTGCTTATTGTATATGTGGACGACGTTGTGATTACTGGTGATGATGATCATGGCATCCAAGACCTAAAGCTTTTTCTACAGAGTAAGTTTAAGACCAAAGACTTGGGACCATTGAAGTACTTCTTGGGTATATTGGGATCTCGTATGAGAATTGTCTTGTCATAGAGGAGGAATGTTCTTGATCGTTAGATGAGACGGGGTTGTTGGGATCCAAATCTGTTGATACACCCATGAATCTCACTAGTAAGTTAATGCCAGATATTAGCAATTAGTTGCGTCGTATCGGCGACTTGTTGGAAAGTTGAATTATCTGACAATCACTCGACCAGATATATCCTTTGCAACAAGTGTTGTGATTCTGTTTCTTGATTCCCCAAGACCAAGTCATTGGGATGTAGTAATTCGCATTTTGGGATATCTCAAAGGTGCACCAGGGAGAGTTCTCTTATATCAAGATCATGGTCACACTCATATTTAGGGATATACAGATGCAGATTGGGCCGGATCACCTTCCAATCGAAGATCCACAACCAGGTATTGTATCCTTGTTGGTGGCAATTTGGTGTCTTGGAAGAGTAAGAAACAAATTGTGGTTGCCAAGTTGAGTGCTGAGTCTGAGTATAGGGCTATGACGTGCACTACATGTGAACTTGTTTGGTTGAAGAACATGTTCAAAGAGCTAAGTTTTCCACATTCTCAGTTTATGAAGTTGGTGTGTGATAATCGAGCTGCTATTCATATTGCCCCAAACCTTGTCTTCTATAAGCGGACAAGATACATTGAAGTTGATTGTCACTTTATTCAAGAGAAACTTGTATAGAATCTTATCACAACCACTCCTTCAAAGTCTAAGTTTTAGCTTGCTAATTTGTTCACTAAATCCTTGGGATGTGCTTGTGTGAAATTAATTTGTAACAAGCTAGGAGCATATAATATATATGCTCCAGTTTGAGGGGGAGTGTTAATGGTTATTTAGTCTTTTAGCATTATTATTATGTGTTAGAGTTTTGTTAGTAATAAGTGTGAGTTAGTGAGGGTATTATGGTTACTCCTATTGTACTTACATATAGTATAAATAGAAGGCCAGACCTATCATTGATTTTAGGTCTTTCATTTTACCCAATTACTCAACAATGTTCAATAAATTTTTTATTGTAAAGTAAATTTTGGAAGTATAACAATTAAGTAAAAAATTGTAATAATTTGCACCGGGATGCTTTTTTTTTTAAAAAACAAAATCATATTTTAAAAATATTATTTGATTGAAGGATGAAAGTGAGCATTTTTTAATTAAAATTTTAATTTATACTAGTTTTATATATATTAATCAATTAGGTTGTTGGTTTCGGGTCTTTAGTTTCTATTTTTGGTTTTTAGTTTTTGTTTTTGGTTTTCGTTTCTATAATTTTTGATAGTGATAGCAAATGGCCCCTTAAGAGTCAAGTTTGTGGTTTCGTATAGGTAGATTGATAATTGTTAGTAAATTTTGTTTAGGGTCCTTAGTGGTATATAGATGCTGTATATAATATATATATTTATATGAGCAGCATAGTGACCAAGTTGTGTTATCTGCAGAAGTGGAATTAGAATTATTTTCTGGTTGGTTACAAGACATCGAGAATGCCTTTGAGATTATTACCAATGCTTTGAATGGGCTGACAACTGGAGTTGCAGTTTTGGGTAAGAGGCCATTGACTTTCTTACCAACAGGAAAGTGGTATAGCTGATGTTGCTCCTCATATTGTGTGAAGATCAAAATGATCATTTGATTAGGGGATTAAAATAGAAGTGTCAAATCTTAATGGAGATAGTTTTTGTTTTTTGATGAATTTGATGATTGGGTGTAGTTTTGGAGTACTATTTTTCAATGGTATGGTATGAATGAGGCATGAAAGTTATATTTGGCTGAGTCAAAAATGGAATTGCTCAAATTGGTGGATTTGACAACATGAGATGAAGAAAAATATTTGGTGAAAAAAGAACATGGAATGAGATGAAGCAACCCATGTTGGAGCAATTTGTACCATCCAAACACCAGCTGCATGTCCATCTTAAACTATTTGATTTGAAGCAAGAAGATTACTCCACTAGTAGGTTTTTTTTCATTTGGCTACTTGTGTAGACCAGGCATAGAAGTATATAATATAAAGAGAATGCGATAATTGCTTTGTAGAAGCCAGCTGTTGAATTACCCTGGTGGCTTTTATCACTTGGATACTCGTGCTGTAATTGAATGGAAAGAGGATGTGATGATTATTTTGTATAGGAAAGGGTTGAAGATATCTATTACCTCCAAGCTTGCAGCATGTCCTCTCATTATGTTTGGAGATACAGTCTAAGGATGCCACTCACATAAAGGAGGATATACAATGCAATCCTCCTAGAGCTACATCGACCCTTTGGTTTGGGAAGACTACTAGTGGAGTTTTGCGAGAGAAGTCAGCTGAGCAATTGAATTGTGTGAGAGAAGTCATCTGAGCAATTGAGTGAAGGAGTTTAAAATACTTTTATAATACTCATTTGAAGATTCTTGAGCAGTTCTGAACAACTTTTAGCCCCCGTTTGGGAGCTCTTTAAAAAAAGGTGCTTATAACACTTATCATTTAAAATAAGCATTTTTAGAAAAAAGTGACATTTGACTTGCATTACAATAAACACTTATTGCAATAAGTGTTTTTCCAGAACGACTTCTTTCAGAACTACTTGAGTGAATTTTGAGAAGCAATCCAGGATAGCTTAGTGATACTGTTTATAGGTCGGGTTAATTTTGTAAATATAAGAAAATGTAGTGACTATTTTATAATTTTAAAAGTAATTAGAAGAAAATCATATATTATTTTATATTGTATTATAATATATTAATTATTAATGAAGCATAATTAAATTTTGGAATAAAGAAGAAAAATCATCTATTAAGTTAAATTAATATTAAAAATGAAAAGTTGAAAAATCATCAAGGATCTGCTATGAGTCCTTATCTTTTTGCTTTAGTGATGGACCAATTGACTAAGAGTATTCAAAAGGAGGTTCCATGGTGTATGTTGTTTGCAGATAATATTGTATTAATTGACGAAACTAGGGATGGAGTAGAGGCTGAGTTAGAATTATGGAGAGAAGCTTTGGAATCTAGAGGCTTTAAGATAAGTAGAAATAAAACAGAATATATGAAATGTAATTTTAGTAATGATAGGAGGAATATTGGAGACAAAGTTAAACTTGATGGTGAAGAAATAAATAGCACTTGTAGATTTCGATACCTTGGATCTATTATGCAAGCTGAAGGAGAAATTGAAGATGATGTAATGCATAGAGTTAAAGCAGGTTGGGTAAAATGGAGAAGTTCTTCAAGTGTTCTATGTGATCGTAGAATACCCTTAAAATTGAAAGGGAAGTTTTATAGGACAGCTATAAGACCAGCTATGCTATATGGATCAGAATGTTGGGCGACGAAGAAACATAATATCCAAAAAGTAAAAGTTGCCGAGATGAGGATGCTTAGATGGATGAGTGGTATAACATTGAAAGATAAATTAAGGAATGAACATATTCGTGGTAAGTTAGGTGTAACTCCTATAGAAGATAAGATAAGGGAAGGATGACTCAGATGGTATGGACACTTGTAACGTAGGCCTTATAGTGCACCTGTGAGGAAGAGTGACTTAGTTACTGTGAGGGGCAGTAGAAGGGGTAGGGGTAGATCTAAAATAACTTGGGAGGAGATAGTGAATAAGGATTTAATATCTTTGAATCTATCAAAAGAAATGGTCCATGATCGCATAAATTGGCGGAAAAGGATTCATATAGCCGACCCCACTTAGTGGGACTAAGGCTTGGTTTTGTTTTGTTGTTTATTAAAAATGAAAAGTATTAATTTAACTAATAATATTGTTTTAACATAACTAAATATGATAATTATATGTTATAAATATATATTAAGAACAAGATTATTATTAATCAAAAAATAATATTTTATTTTTTTACTTAATAAAAATATTTAAATATTAATTAAAAATAATAGTTTAAATAATTATTAATTAAATTGTTAACTAAAATTAATCATATATTAATTTACTATGCATTACAACCTATTAATCATTAATACAATATAATTAAAATCTGGAATGAATAAAAAAACCATCTATAAATTTAAATTAAACTTAAATAAATTAAAAATTTTAATTTAGCTATTACTACTATTTTTAAAATAAATTAATGTGATAATAATCTGTTATAAATATACATTAATGACAAAATTATTGTTGATTAATAAATAATATCATGTTATTTTAGTTAATATAAAATATTTAAATTTTGATTAGAGAAATAATATAATTATCATTTGAAATTTTAATTATAAAAATATTAATATTGTTGTTTAAAATATATTTAAAAATGCATATTAGTTGTGGATTGAACAAGAATGATTTATTAATTTAAATTAACATTAAATAAATTAAAATTTTAGATTTAATTAAAAGTATTATTTTTATCATAATTTAATATGATAGTAATATGCTATTAATATACATTAATAACATGATTATTATTAATTAAAAATAATATTCTTATATTATGTTTTAGTAGAAAATATTGAAATTTTAATTATAAATAATTAGAATAATTATTAATGAAATTGTTAATTAAAAAATATTAATATTTGTAATTCAAAATATGTTAAAAATAATCTTATAGCACCCTATAATAAAACTAAGTGTCCAAATACCACT
Organism: Malania oleifera; assembly: GCF_029873635.1. Taxonomy (NCBI): domain Eukaryota; kingdom Viridiplantae; phylum Streptophyta; class Magnoliopsida; order Santalales; family Ximeniaceae; genus Malania; species Malania oleifera. The sequence continues at coordinate 147,525,469 of NC_080418.1, forward strand.
TATTTTAAACACAACCAAACACCACTTGTAATTTTCAGCACTTTTCTAGTTCAACACTTATTATCAATACTTATTAAATTCAGCACTTTTTCTGAAAAGTACTTCGGCATAAGGGGTTCCAAACGATCCCTTAAGGTCCAAACATCAATCAAGTGCTTCAAATGTTAGGCTTTTGGGCATTGAGTTGCTCAATGTCCTAAGTCGTGGCTATTGTAGAAAAAGAAGATGATGATGATGCCATTCTGAAGTTGAGACAGAGGTCCTAAGTGACTTGGATGCTGTTGAAAATTTGAGAAACTGTTTACCTTTTTGACTCATCCTCTCTTGCGACAAGGTTGAAGAAAATAAATGTATTGACGTCAAGGGACTCTTGGGTCCTAAACAAATGTGTTTAATTTATTGAAGTAGGCTTATGCGTTTTTGCAAGTTTGTTTGTAATTTCATGGATGTTTAGGGATTTATGTGTACCTTCTTGTAATCTATGCATTCTTAACTGGGGTCTGAAAAGCCATTTAAGAGTTAGTTTTTGTTTAATTTAAATTGAGAGATGAACATGTGTTCTTCCCCCAAATTGTATCTCCTACGTTCTCTCTCCTTCTTCTTTCTTCCTTCTTCTTCCCCTTCCCCTTCTCCTTCCCCTTCCGTCCTCTATTTTTCCCCCTATTTTACCTAAACTGTTCACCACCCTTGCTGTTGCTACTTCACTGGGTTTCCATTAGCATATGATGAATTGAATTTTCTAAAACTTCGCTGGAAAAATGTACTAAATTTTCTTTTATTCTGAAGGATATGATGGTAATTCTTTGAGTATCAGCTGTCAACCAATAAGAGGTGTTCCAAATATAAACATTTTTGTTATTTTGTTTAGATTTTCATTTTATGTAAATACAACTGTATGAAATTAAATTATATTTATCTTGAATCCCTAGTGATTCCTGGGTTAAAAAAAAGTTATCTTTTATTGTCAAGCAAATTTACTAATAGTATGGATGGATTGGTTGCCCATTTATTAGTCTCTCTAAGAATTGTAACCCATGCACGCTTTTTGTGTAACTGGACAGTCGTCTGCCCTTTTCTTTTCCTTCTTATAATGCTGCTTAATACTTTGTTAGTTTGTTTTATGATTTATCATTATTTTTAAATATGACGCGGTGTGTGTATTGTATTCTTCATGTAGTCCATCTTGAAATATGATTCATTAATGAACATTTTGGATGTAGGTCGTTTTTATGCATTCGAGAAAGCTCACAAGTTGGATCCAAATTCAAGTGGACGTGGTGTTCGTCAATTCAAAACTGCCCTTCTTCAACGTCTAGAAAGGGTAAGCACTTTTAACGCTTCTCATTTGAGTCATTGTATTGTTTTGAATTCTTTATAAAATTATGATTGCCTTCTTGAGGCAGAATTTATGCCCTTATTGATTTTCACGATGGGGCTAAAAAATCTTAAAGTGAATAAACTGGATTTATTTTATGTGAAACCGTTATGGTCGTTTTTTCCCCTGGTTTCCTCTTGCTTTGATGGGGTTTAGAGTGAGAGTGATCATTCTGCATGGAATCCTCTCAACGAATGCTGGTGTTCATCCTCTCAAATGATTTGTTACACGGATGTTTTTGTTAGTTTATGATGTATATTCATGCCTGGTTTTCAATATTTGCTAAACTTGTTTCTGTTGAATAAAGATTTTTTTGTGGTGTTCATCAAAGATAAACTAATGCCAACCCCTACTCCATAACGGGATAGGGCATCGTAGCTTGGCTGAATAAAGGATGGCCCCAAAAAATAGAGTCAAATGTCTCCAACAAAAAAAAAAATATAAATATTATGGGGATCTATGCAAATTCAAGTTTATTCGAAGGATTTTGTAGGTGTTTTCATTCTCATCCTTGCTTTGGTAGGAAATATAACTTTCCTAGAAAGAAGAGAAAGGATGCAACAGTGGAGAAGATTGTCACTGAAGAAGAAAGAGGAAGAATGGTAATTTGCTAGGAATATCTCTTCCTAGCCTCCTTTTGGGGGTGCCTTTTTGGATTTTTCAGAGACTATCACTGTCTGACCTCATGAGAGACTGGAGGGCAGTGCTTTTGTAATAATTATGTGTGTTGTTTTTTCTTTGGTGTATTATAGCTTTTCAGCATTTCTAGTTTCTGGGAAGGAATTTTTTGTCCTCTAAATCATGTACTCTGTTTTCCAGTTTTAATAATATTGTCTTCTTTTATCTAAAAAATAAAATTTGCTAGGAAAATCTCCAACTTATGAACACTCCTCTCAGCCAATGGATCTGCATCATTGGTAGCAAAAAATTGTGTTCCTTTCTCTTACAATAAATGGACATAGTGGTTAACTAAAAAGTGTGGGGCTTATTAAGTGAGGCTAAGGAATATGCACAGATAGTGTCTTATATGACTATGGAAAATCTAATATTGGATTTACTTGTTATGGTGTTTGTTTTTGGTTTTGAGTTTTTATCATACTTTCCCACAATGTGATTGTGGAGTCATGTGTAGTGATCTTAAAAAAATAAATAAGAAAAAATTAAATTAAAAAAATTATTATTAAAAAAAATTAATTAAAATTAAAATTAAAAATTAATTTTTTTAAAATTAATTAATTAATTATTATAATTAATAATATAATATAATAATAATCTAATATTATAATAAAATATATTATATAATATAGGTTAACTTATCCTAATGGATCAAAGATCTTTCAGGAAGCCTCTCTGTTTTTTTTTTCTCATTCATCTTGAGCACAGAGCAGCGTCCTTCATCTCCTCGTCCCCTCTCTCCCACTCTCCTCTATCCCGTTTTCGTTATTCGGCCAATCAAAAATCCGAAAATACCGTTGGACTCTGCTTGCTGCCACCGACATTTCTATTGGAGCGGATTTGTTGTAGGAGCGGTGGCGTAGGCATATTTCTTGGGGTAAGGTCAAATTTCAAACTTACCTCAATTCTCATAAACTATAAGCCCCATCAACGAACGGAAATTGTTAGGAGACTCATGGGGAGATTCTCTACATTCTAGTTGGAGCGAGTTTTCGAATTGGAGCTCCGAGATACCAATCCTAAATTGGGGGTAAGTTTAATAATTTAGGCTTTTATTAGGCTATTTAAGGTATTCAGAATTTAGGGAAATTTTAGGAAAAGTTGTTCTAAGAATTGTGACGAATAATATAGTGAATTTTGAATTTCAGGGCTCAGGGATTTTTTTTAACGTCTGGGGCATAGGCCGGGGTATTAGTGGGTTTTTTTCAGGAATCAGGTAAGGGGATTAAGTTAAGTCAGGAATTTTATTTAATTTGAACCGATTAAATTAATATATTTATTTATTCATTTGAGAATTTAAATGCTATTTTGGAAACAAACTGTTCGAAATGGGTTTTATAAACGTAGGATATACGGTATGATATTTTTGAATAAAATGAATGGTGGAAAGCTTGTTTATTTATATGAATATGTTAGAAAGTGAAAAATTGTGTGGCGGATGATTTAATTTGTATGGATTATTGTATATCTGGATTTGGGATTTTGAAATACTGGAATTGTTGTGAAAAACACTAGAAATGCTTATGAAAATACTGGAACTGTTTATGAAATGCAGGGGTTTGAACTAACGGCCAGTGGCCGGGTATTGTTTGATTGGCCAAGGGCCAGGATAATTATTTGACGGCCGAGGGCCGAGTTTTATTTGATGGCTATATGCCGAATTGTATTTTTGGCCTGGGGCCGGGTTTTTGGAATAACAAGAAATATATGTGAAATGATGTTTTAAATGATATTTTCTATTATTTAAATTGCATGATATGTTTTAGGAACCCTGGGGACCAGTGTAGTGTGAGCATGGTATCGTTGCTAGATGTTTGTTATGTGGCCGTGTGCGCCCACACCTGTGCTGAGAGGTGTAGGGTGGCCTTGTCCGATTTGCCTATGTGAGGTGAATGCACCCTTGGGTGAGAGCAATTGGACCGGTAGTTGGAGCTGCGTGTACCCGCAGAGTATGTTAGCGGAGAGTATAGATGACTACTATCTGGGTGGATCCCCCAGGACATTAGTCTAGCTTTCGGGCCGCACAACCCTTGCCATGGGGATGTAAATGGCGTGTTTGTCACAGGGAGTGTCTTATATGCATATCTGTTAATTTATGTGATTACGGTTAATTAATAAGATAACTTCGAGGGCTTATTGAGAAAGGTGAGTGCCCTGGTAGCAGTAATGGTATTAGAGCAGAGGGAAGCTACTTGTATGGGCGGGTAATCTTCCTTATCCTCGGCTAGTTGTGTGTGTGTGTGTGTAAATTAAAAATGTTTTCATAAATGTGTTTATCTATTTAGTGAACTGGTTATTTTCTATACACTAAATTCATGTTGGCCACACACTGACATTAACTTAGTCTTTCCCTTACTGAGCTGTGTCTCACCCCTACTTTACAAACTATCTTTTAAGGAAATCCTATAGATTGGGTCTAGCAGGCTTGAGAAGGCAGGCTAGTGGTGTAATTTTATGTAGTTAGTGTGTGGATAGAAATTTTTTTTTTGTTTAGTTTTATGAGATGTAATTATGTGAAAATGGATATATTTGTGTATAAAGATTGTTAGAACTCTGGTAATGTAACTTGAGGATTTTATATTTTATTTCCGCTACGTATGTGTGTTTTATATTTGATGAATAAGGTATCAGGCACGTTGACGTCACTAAAGTAGCACTCCGGGCCCATGTGGCGGGTCGGGGTTGTTACATCACGAGTATCTAGATGTTTCTGTTTGATTACTTTTTTTAATGGGAAATTACAGTGTACTTTTTTTCCAAAAATGACAATTTCATAGGAATTTCGATGCCTTTGATGATGGACATGTATGGCTTGAATATGGTTCTTAATGATTGTGTCCATTCTAATAGTCTGTTGTCTCTTATTAGTTTCCCTGTTCTGAGGTGGATTTTTTCATGTTTTCCAGGAGAATGATCCGACCTTAATGGGAAGAGTAAAGAAGAGTGATGCTCGTGAAATGCAAAGCTTCTACCAGCATTATTACAAAAAATATATCCAAGCTTTGCAAAATGCTGCTGATAAAGCTGATCGGTAAGTTGTTTGGGAGATATTGAATGGCTTCAGCAATGTGCTTGGTACCTGCCACTCCTTTTATGGGGGCTATATTTGACAATATATTTTCTACATTTACTCAGTGCACAGCTTACAAAAGCATATCAAACTGCTAATGTTCTATTTGAGGTCTTGAAAGCTGTTAATCTTAATCAATCTGTTGAAGTTGACCGTGAGGTGAGACTCAAAAGCACTTTTCTGCTTGACATCATTTGAGCACTCTTTTTTGGAGTGAAATTTGTCTTACGTGGTTTTTCTTACTTGCGAGCTCTGGTTTCTGTTAATTTATGCATTGTGGCGGTTTTCTTCCATGTTCAATTGATGATGTAATAGTTGATTTTTACATAGATATTGGAAGCTCATGATAAAGTTGCAGAAAAGACAGAAATTTATGTCCCTTACAATATTCTTCCTCTTGATCCTGATAGTGCAAATCAAGCAATAATGAGATATCCTGAGGTTTGGTTGTCCAAGACTTTAGTGTTTTTCTTTCATCTTCTCTTGAAACTTTCCAGTCTACAATTGAATATTTCTGTTGACATTATCAATTTGCAGATTCAAGCTGCTGTTCTTGCACTTCGTAACACCAGAGGTCTTCCATGGCCCAAAGACCATAAGAAGAAAAAAGATGAAGATGTTCTGGACTGGCTTCAGGCAATGTTTGGCTTTCAAGTGAGAAATCTAACTTGCACGTTCTCATTCTTGTACTTTCTCATTTTTTTTGGGGCATTTTTTTTCACCTTAAGGCTGTGACCATTGCTTATCTTAATGAATATGCAGAAAGATAATGTGGCAAATCAGAGGGAGCACCTGATTTTATTACTCGCAAATGTTCACATACGGCAGTTTCCAAAGCCTGATCAACAACCCAAGGTTGGTTTTTTCAGGGGTTTTCCAATCTTTAAGGACACAATATTTTTTAACTCATTTTTCCCTCATGAAAGAAGTCAGGTGATGGGAAACTATTTTTTCTTTTCCATCACAATTATTATTATTATTATTATTGAATTGAAAAAGCAGAGATTTTATTGAGGAGAAGAAGTACAAGGAGTATAAGAAATTTTCCTTGTAAGATACAAGAAAACAAAAAGAACTCAAAACAAGGCTGCTAGCCAAACATGCTGTGAATCAGAAAAAGAAATCCCTTTGAAACATCTGTTGCGAATGCCCACAAGGAGGCCAGACACTGAGTCCTATCCCAGAGCATAATTGAATACATCCTCTTCCCCATAAGGATATGAGCATTCTGCTACCAAATCCCCCACTAAACTGCAAAAATCGCACACCTCCACAACATCAAACCATCTTTACCGCTTTCAAAACCTGAAAATGAAATAGCCAACAAATCCTCCATTCACTCTGGACACCCCCAACTCTCTCCAAATAATCCAATAAGATTTATTCCACATCCTCCATAAAAATGAACTATGAAGGAACGGGTGAAAATCAGATTCTGAATTTTCAAAACAAAGAGAACATACATCAGGAAATAAAGCCTTGAAAGGCCTTCAGATATACAAGCTCTATTAAGAACAACCAACCAAATAAAAGCATTAATCTTACAGGGGACTTTAGCATTCCAGATAGATCTATGAAGTGGGAAAGACAAATTTTTAATGGTTAAATGCTATTAAAAGGCTTACATGAATACTCCCTAGAAGAATCAAGAATTGTAAGACAATAATTTTGTAAAAGGAAAATTATGCTTGTGGAGAAGTACAGGTACTGCTTTACAGAAAGTGGGGACAGTGCAGAGAGAGATGAATAGAACAGAGAAAAGAATATGAACAGAACAGAGAACAGAAGGAGATAGGAGGAAGAATAAAGGAGGAAGGAGGCAGGAGGAGAAAAGAAGAGGGAGAACCTGGATACCAGAGAGAGGGAAAACAGTGTGGAATTCTGGATTCGAAATGATAAATAACGGTTTCATACATCACAAATAAAGTACTTACCTAACATCACAATTAAAACAAATATTTACAAAATCGCCCCAAGTAAAACAAGAAACTACAAAATAACACCGGAGTACTTAAAATACACAAAATAACGCTAATGAACCAAACTTCTAAAATAACAATAATTTTCTCAAATTAAAATAAAAAATCTTAGCTACAATAGGAACATCTGAAATTCTCGGTTGGTGGTTCTCCATCATTGTCCCCATATTAGAGAAAACTTGGTCTCGAAATCTGAAATGTGGTAGTAGCTTTAACTCCATGAGTGGGAATGGAGTCGATCATGTAGGCAAATCAAGTGGCCATTCCATTGTCAGTCACTGTTGGGGAGTTTCTAAAAGATCCTCCAACTGCAAGTTGTGTAGAAGGCTGTAATGTCCTTTAATAAAATAGCAAGTCATCATTTCAAAACGCTGAAATTTGTATTGAGAATCCAAGATCTTGTGATGTAGGCCAAAATTATCTCAAAAGTCAAGTCAAGACATCGCCAAAACTCCCAAAAGTCATGGCTAAACTCAATTTCTTGTGATTCTGGAAAATGCAGATGACTGGAAATTTCTCACACACTACTGGGCAAGGTCTCCAGTGATGGTTTTATGGATGGAGGTAGATCCAGGCATGATGAGTTGATGGTGGTGGTGTTGTGTGAAAACAACTCTGGCAAGGTGGGGTTTTAAAGGGTTTGGCGGCTGGAAAATTTCAGGTGGCACATGGGGATTCTCCAGTGGTTGGATGATGATGAAACTTCAGGCCATGGTGTTGCAGGGCTTTCTGTCTTCGTCTGCGTGGGTGGTTGTTTGAAATCCTCCAGAAATTTGGTCCTTGAAAGCTGGTGGCATGACTTTAGTTGGAGAAGTTGTAAGTCTACAGTCTGCCTGGTCATTGTGGTTTGCTCTGATGCCAAATTGAAGCAATACCAGCATCAAGGGCGAGGGACAGAGCAGAACAGGTACTGCCCAAGGGGAATATTAGGAGAGAAATAGATATGAGAGCGGAGGGAAAGAGGAGGGATTGCCATGGAAAAATGGAGATAAACTCATCAGAATTGGGCTTTGTACCAAATTGATGAAGGACAGGAGCAAAAATCAGAAGAAAAGAAGAAGAGGAGAAGAAAAGAGAGAGACAGCTGGATAGAAACCAGAAATGGGATAGAACAGAGATTAGAAAAGAAGATTCGAAACATTGAGAAATAGAAGCAGCAATTCAAAGAGAAGGGAAGAAGGAGAGAGAGCGAGAGCATTTATAACATTACAAATCAATTTTTTAAAAGGCGAAGGCGTAAGGCGAGGTGTAAGCCTTTTGAGAATTTGTTTTTTAAGAAAAAAATTTGCTAAATAAATTATATATATTTAAAATAAAGTAACAACAACAACAGCAATAAAACCAAGTCTTAGTCCCACTAAGTGGGGTCGGCCATATGAATCCTTTTCCGCCAATTTATGCGATCATGGACCATTTCTTTTGATAGATTCAAGGATATTAAATCCTTACTCACTATTTCCTCTCAAGTTATTTTAGGTCTACCCCAACCCCTTCTACTGCCTCCCACTCTTCATAGGTGCACTATGTGGCTTTCGTTGCAAGTGTCCATACCATCTGAGTTGTCCCTCCTTTATCTTATCTTCTTTAGGAGCTACACCGAACTTACCACGAATATGTTCATTCCTTAATTTATCTTTCAATGTTATACCATTCATCCATTTAGGTATTCTCATCTCGGCAACTTTTACTTTTTGGATATTATGTTTCTTCATCGCCCAACATTCCGATCCATATAGCATAGCTGGTCTTATAGCTGTTCTATTAAACTTCCCTTTCAATTTTAAGGGTATTCTACGATCACATAGCACACTTGAGCACTTTTCCATTTTACCCAACCTGCTTTAACTCTATGCATTACATCATCTTCAATTTCTCCTTCAGCTTGCATAATAGATCCAAGGTATCGAAATCTTCAAGTTATTTATTTCTTCAGCATTTAAAATGAACTAAAAATTAAGAAAATCACAAAGATAATGTAAAAAAGAAAAACCACAAATACTTTGCAAAATACTTGTTGCCCATTCAAAAATTGCTAACTTGAATACATGACATAAGTCATGACAAGAGATGGCTATATTGTTACAAAGTTCAAACTATTTTCATGATGTAAGATACAACTCTCATATTATGACATTCCTTTTATATGAATATGTAGTAAAAATTTTCTAACCAATTATAACTTGAGAATCACACGCCCAAAATGCGCAAGCTTCAACTAAAAAGGCGCAAAAGACATGCTTTTTGTAAAAATGCGCAAGCCTCAGCATGTAATGCGTTAGCTTTTTTGGAGTTTGGTATTTAGATTGAGCCTCAAGGGATTTTTACGCATGCTTTGCCTTGAGGCAGCGTGAAGGCAAGCCTCGATTGAGCCTTTTAAAACACTGTTACAAATAAAGCAATATTTACAAAATAATGCCAAGTAAAACAAAAAATAAATAAAGAAAATATTTACAAAATAATTCCAAGTAAAACAAAAAATTATAAAATGACCCCAAAGTACCTAAAATACACAAATAACCCTAAATTAACTAAACTTTAAAATAACCAGAATTTTTCCAAAACTAAAATAAAAATTCCTAGCAACAACATAGACAATTTAAGTTCTCCATTGGTGGTTCTTAACAAAAAATTGCAAAATGACCCCAAAGCAAATAAAGCAAATATTTACAAAACACTGTTACAAATAAAGCAAATATTTGCAAAATAATCCCAAGTAAAACAAAAAATTACAAAATGACCCGGAAGTACCTAAAATACAAAAAATAATTCTAAATTAACTAAACTTCTAAAATAACCAGAATTTTTCCAAAACTAAAATAAAAATTCCTGGCAACAACATAAACACCTGAAGTTCTCCATTGGTGGTTCTTCATTTCAATGCTTTGTACTTCAATGTCTTGCATTTATTTTTGTAGCAAATCCACCATCACATTAGCTGCCATGACCATCTCCATATCCAATGTAAATTATTGCTACTTTATTTGTGACCACAACATCATCCTCGCCTCTAGCATGACCACAACTGCCAGTGCAACCCCTCTCTCATGCTGATGCCAATATACCTCCACAAATGCAACCAACAGCTTACACTGTCATCACACCTTCCACAAACATGAAGTAGAAACTTGCAAACTGCAATTTCTTCTTTTTTTAATACTTGTTCATCAAGTCTTCACATTTTAGCTATTAAAAAATGTCTACCTTGGATGATGCTGGAACTCCAACTATGTGGTTTTGCAGTTAAAACATAAAAGCATGCGAAACTCAATATGTCTGTCATGACTGTCTGCATGTCATCTTTAAAATCTTTGCTTCCATTAGCCTTCTTTGAGAAGTTTTCTTTTCTTAAGAAATAAAGAAGGGAGAAGGAAGATTGTTAATTGATTCTAAATCTGCAGCTTATTGTCATTCTGTCTAGGTTCCCTTCCTGTTTGTTGAAGGGTAGTGGGCATGCAATTCATTTAATACATTTGCCGGCTTGCATGTGCATAATGTACTTATATACCTATAGATGTCTATATTATGTGGACACTTCTTGCATACTACGTCCATGTGCTCTGCTCACTATTTTCCTGCTCTGCCTTCCTGGTTTCTGGGTGCCATCTATGTCTCTGAGAGCCTGATTTGACAATCTCCAATGAGAGAATTTTTTTTCCTTGCATTGGGGAATATGGGATTTGGGCTTTGGATTTCAATTTGTGTGGATTTGGATAAAGTGTAGTACACAATTGTAAATTGTTTTTTCCAAATCCAACAAAATCCAAGTCCAAGCCTCAAAATCCATGCTCCCGAACACTACCTTTATGGAATTGTAAAATATTGTTTTTCCTATCAGATTTCTTTTATCTGCTTTTGACATCTGATGCTTTGTTTTGGTCTAGTTGGATGAGCGTGCACTTACGGAAGTGATGAAGAAACTTTTCAAGAACTACAAAAAATGGTGCAAATACTTGAACCGCAAAAGTAGTCTTTGGTGAGGCTTCTCATATTAAATACTCAACTGAAATTACACTTGTTCATTAATGCGAGCACACCACATATATGACACACCACATATATGACAGCATGATTGTATGTTTTTGATGCCGTAGTGTGTCATAAAATACATACATGTTTACAATGTATACTGGTTGTTTGACATAATCACCTCTAAAAGTATAGTACAGATAATTATGACAGAGGAAGCCTAGTTTGAAGTTGCTAACTGCATTATATTATGCTCTATGTTTCGTGTGAACAACAAGAAAATAAAATATACACCTTCTGTTTGAGTCAATTATAACCACACAATAATATCTTTGCTGTGATTTCTAGCTTTTTAATAGATATGATGTGTGTCCAACACTCCAACTCCATGTGTCTGGAACATGCTACTCATGTTTTCCGTATAATGTTGCTCACGAGTTGTAGAAGTATCTGACACGGCCAAAAGGAAATGATTAGAACCACTTTTATTGCTTGAGTTGTGTTGTAGTCTTGTTTGGGTTAGTTTGGAAACTTAATATTTCATGTTTAAATTATGAACTTCTTATTGTGTTTTTTGTCATTCTTTCTCTGGTTTTCTTGTACTGCAGGCTGCCTACCATACAGCAGGAAGTGCAACAGCGTAAACTATTATACATGGGTCTTTATCTTCTTATATGGGGGGAGGCTGCGAACCTAAGATTCATGCCTGAATGCCTTTGCTATATTTACCATCACGTATGCTTTGATTTGAATTTCTTTACAACAGCACATACTTATGCGTGAAAACATTTTATTAATGTTACGTATATATACAGATATGTATTATGTACGTAAGTATGTACTGACATACATATATGCATACATATAGGCTCACACACACTTAACTGTGCATCAATTTTTTCCCCTCTCACTTGCATCTTTTATGTTGAGTAAATTAGCTTCTAATGATGTTGGACTAGTATTAAGTTTGGTCATAATTGTAAATTAAGATTTGAATTGTGCATGGAAATCCCAATTTTGGGAATCAAGAATTGAGTCAAATCTTAAGACACAGTACAAATTTCCAAAATCAATTCCAAGGCAAGCACATGCAGACATTTGTGCAACAAACAAAACAGTAAAATACATTTAAATTTTAATCATAAAAATTATATTTCATGCGTATGCTTTCTTGAAACAATTTAAAGCAAGGGAAGGGGAAGGAGTCAAGAAAATTTAATAAAAAGACTGAACTTTATGTTGTTTAAGTGAGGAATCAAGAGAGATATTTAAAAAAGATAAATTTTTTATGTTTATTGACAATAAAAAACCATTAATCATGCATATGCTTTCTTTGATTAAAAAAGAAAAGCAAAAGTAACCTAAAACAAAACTGATAAATAATTGAGCAAACTACTAAAAATTCAACCTTTGAAACTTAACAATAATGAAAAAATGAGTACCAAGCTGACTAGTGTCCTTATCTACTTCTCAATGGAAGAACACTATATTCCTCCTAGAGTGAAGCTGACTGCAATCATATGAATTCTATAATAATGTACTTAATGCTTTCAGCCTCATATATATAGTCACTGTTAAGGACACAGCCTAACAGCTTAGGCTCTGTTTGGTATTACTATAAAAAATTAGAGAAACGAAAACCAAAGTTTAAAATCAAAAACTAGAAGTAGAAACGAAAAACTAGAAACCCGCAACGTGTTTGGTTAACATCTATAAAACTAATGCAAATAAAACTTAATTAAAAAAATGGTCATTTTCATCTTTAAATCAAAATATTATTAAAATATGATTAAAATAATAAAACTACAAATAATATGCATTAAAAAATTACTATAATAAAAATAAAATTTATTATAATTATTTTGCTTAATTGTTCTACTTTTAAAATTCCTTTTAAAAAAAATTTATTGGACATCAAAATTGAAAAATAATAAAAGAATTTTGTAATTGGCTTTATTCTTATTTTTTGAAGTTTATGTATATTTTTATTTTAATTATATTTATTTCATATGTTCATTTAATTTTGATTTTAATTTAAAAATATATAAATGAATAATTTAATCCAAAATTTTTTTTTCTAGATATTAAAATTTTTGACAACAGGTTGCCAAAACAATTGAAAATCATAAAACCTAGTTTTTCAGTTTTTTGGCAAACAGCTGAAAACCAGCAACAAAAATAGAAAACTAACAACAAAAACAAACACAATTTTATAATCTATTTTTTCACTGTAGAGAAACCGAAACAGAAAACAGAGAACAACAGTGATACCGAACATGCCTTTAAGTTTCTTGATAAAGTGGTAATCTAACATGGTACTAGAGCCATGATTTCTAGTTGTCTGTACCTAATTTAAATTTGTTAAAAAAATAATTACGTCCTCAATATGGGTGTTATTCATTGTTTATTTATCCCTCCACATGCAATCGGGTTGCACTGCAGTAAAATGTTAAGGCTTGATATGCATTGTTGACCTGCAACCTAATGGGTTAATCTTTTAGATAAAGTGATAATCTAACAGACACTTTATGAAAAACATATTGTTCTAGGAGATAGTCCTAGAAAAAAAAAGTATATTTGGATGCTTATTCTTGTCACACTTGCAGATGGCATTTGAACTTTATGGCATGCTAGCTGGGAATGTGAGTCCCATGACTGGTGAGAACGTGAAGCCAGCCTATGGAGGTGAAGAAGAGGCTTTCTTAAAGAAAGTTGTAACTCCTATTTATGAAGTCATAGCAAAGGTGTTGTGTTCATTTCTTTTGAAATGGTCTATTAAAATTGAGTGTTCTGTGTGTTTTTTGTGCATGTTATCTTTGTAATGTGGTGCTTTACAGGAAGCTGAAAGGAGCAAGAGAGGGAAATCGAAGCATTCCCAGTGGAGGAACTATGATGATTTGAATGAATACTTTTGGTATTAATCTATTTGTTTGGTCACTCTTGATTACCTTATATACTTTAACAACTGTAACTAGTAACCCCTATAACTTGTAGGTCTGTTGATTGTTTTCGATTGGGTTGGCCCATGCGTGCTGATGCTGATTTCTTTTGTCTGCCTGTAGAACATCTTCATTATGATAAAAGTGGAGTAAGCTTTGATGGATACTTCTCTTTGCTCTTTCTTTACCTTTCAGGATTTTGTTTTTTAGGTGTACAGTTCAAATAAATTTGGAAAACATGTTCCTTATTTTATATAAGCAGTAATTCATTGATGATTAAAAATCATGCGGTTCACAATGCAGCTTTTAAGTGATTGTATCTTGGAGACTGCTTGCCACTTGGTAGCCCATTGTGGTCCGCCCCTTTCCCGGACCCCACATACGCGGGAGCTTTGTGCACCGGGCTCCCTTTTTATTTTATTTATTTTATTTTTTGGACAAACAAAGAAATTTCATTAAGAAAGAAGGGTTTAATGCGCTTGTGTCACTGAACTATTGACTAAAACAATCTAAGTCACTAAACTGTTTTTTTTTTAATTCGTGCGCTAAGGTCACTCAACTATCAAATTGTTGCAATCATCCTTTTTCCATAAAATAAAATCTCCCTCGGTTAAAATTGCTCATGTGGCAGTTCTAGGCCCATGCTTGATAATAGTAGTAATAATAATAATAATAACAACAACAATAATAATATCTCTCACTCACCCCTCTCTTCCTCTTTCCCCCCTCATCTCTGGAAGTCTCCTTTGTCATCGTAGATCCCACCATCGTTGCTGCAGATCTCCATGTCTCATTGAACAGCACTGCAAATCTCCATGCCTCCATGAACACAGCAGATCTCCGCACCCACAACTCACCAATATTCATGATTCAGTTGCAGTGGCAGAAATCCATCTCTCCACCTGTGTGGACTGGAACATGGTGGTGTTGATGGAGGTGTGGAGATCTGCGACAGCGGCTTACAATGTGTTCTTGGAAAATATGAACCCCTCCACGCCCAAATTCATACCAACAAAAAGCTAAAACCAACTGTTGTTTTTAAAACCCAACCATAGATCCCATCCGCAACAGATACTACCTCTTCACCCTTGCCATCGCTAGTGATTCCACTGCTGTCCACCTCCCCAGACACCCAGATCTAAATTGTTTCCAGTTATACCACCCATAAGTTCTTTACGTTTGCCTTCCCAGATTGAACTCACTTCACGCCAAACCCCCAAAATCTGCAAAACCCCAGCCTGCAAAGCAAAGGTCATGTCCATGTCCGCTATGGATGATTCCCCACACCCCTTCCTTCTCAAATCCCGTCACCAGAACCCCGCAACTATTGTGGAGAAGTAGAGGATCATAGCGGAAAAGCTGAAATTAAAATTAGGGCTTGGGGAGAGAAAAGAAGGAGAAGAATATATAACCCCGCAACTATTGTGGAGAAGAAGAGGATCATAGCGGAAAAGCTGAAATTAAAATTAAGGCTTGGGGAAAGAAAAGAAGGCGAAGAATATATATATATATATATATACATATATATATTTTTATATCTCCTTTAAATTTTATTATTATGAATACAAAATATTAGAAAGAAAAAAAATGGGTTGACCTTCCACGCAGGCAATTTTAATGAAGGTCTGTAAGTTTTGGATGGAAAGAGAGAGATTGCGATGATCTGGTAGTTGTGCGGCCTTAGTGCCCAAAAAAATAGTTTTGTGACCTTGATCATTTAAGTCAACAATTCAGTGACCACAGGTGCATTTAAGCTAGAATGAAGAGCACAAGTTTTACTCCTGTGCTTGGAAATACTCCAATTGTGTGTGTGTGTGTGTGTGTGCCCCTTGAATGTAGAATTTGATCAAGTTGTCTTTTATTATGCATTCTGAGTGTCAGACTAAGAAATCATTTTTTTTCACATTCATTTTTTATATTCTTGGAATATCTTTGCCCTTGTGCTAACCACTACATTTTCTGTATTTTAAGATAATTCAAAAGGGAAAATGATAAGATAAGTTGTTAATTTATATGATATTCAGGATGGCAAACCCGCTAGCAGAGATAGATGGATGGGGAAAGTTAATTTTGTTGAGATACGTACATTTTTGCATATTTTTCGAAGCTTTGACAGAATGTGGGGTTTCTTCATTTTGTGCTTACAGGTAATGCTTTGCTTTCCATGCCTTTGATTTTCTGTGATTTTTTATTTCCTGTTTATGGATTTCGTTGGTATTGAAGTTGGTGAATATTGTGAAGGCTATGATTATTGCCTCTTGGAATGGTTCGGGACAACCAAGCTCTATATTTAGTGCTGATGTTTTCAAGAAAATACTGTCTGTCTTTATCACTGCTGCAATATTGAAGCTTGGACAGGGTAAGTGAGGAAGTTCTGATCGTAGTTTCTCTCTCTCTCTCTGTCTCTCTTTCTGTTTTTTGTGTACGTCCATTTATCCTTTTTGCACATTGCGTGTGGGGAACATTTTCATAGCGACTTTTTTCTTCTTCTTTTTTCATCCGTTTAATCTTTATCTTGTTCATTGCATGTTGGGAACAATCTGGTAGACTGGTAATGACTTTTTAAGGACTCTAATGTTTCTTGTATCACTGTAATATTCACTATGTTCAATTGTCTAGTGGATTCTTGGATTGGATTCACATGGTTAATAACGGGCACAAATGCCATGTAGGATAGGTTATATTGTGCATGGTGTTGGTCCCCATACTGTACAAGGGTTGTTCGCCCAGGTGTGGCACCCAGGGGGTTAGTGGGTTGAATTGATGTGGTTAAAAATTTCATGTTGTACTAATTTTAACAGCAGAGTGCAGAATCAAGCAATGCAGACAAGCAAGAGTAAAATTAAGGAAACAAAAAGACAATGACATACAAAATTTATAGTGGTTCTA
Source organism: Malania oleifera (assembly GCF_029873635.1). NCBI lineage: Eukaryota > Viridiplantae > Streptophyta > Magnoliopsida > Santalales > Ximeniaceae > Malania > Malania oleifera. The sequence continues at coordinate 147,542,362 of NC_080418.1, forward strand.
TCTTTTGTGACCAACATTCACTCCCAAAGAAGCTCACTCACAAATTTCACTAGTATAATAAGCAGTAGTCATGCACTTGGCACATGGATCTATGGTCCTTGATATGCACTTTGATACTTGATCCAACACTTGATCCAAAAAAACATGCATTATAGACTCTCTCACACTTTAAATCAAATAAGTTTAACTGCACACCCTTTATAGATAATCAAGAAATTTAAATATGATATATAAGCTCACAAATGTTTTAAGAACAGTGTGCAATCAGTGTACAAAACTAAGCTTCATTACTTGACATTGAAGGGCTTATAAAAAGTTATGCTGATCCACCCCTGTGAGAAGATGTATTATGGAATTTCTTATGGAGGATTAGTTGCACTATAAGATGACTTACGGAATGTTTGCAGGGAAAAACTTTGAGTATGGTATGTTTTAAGTTGTTTCTCATGAGTCATGTAGAGTCAGTTGCAACTATGAGGTGATATGACTGAAGGACTTCTCACAGAGATTTGCATAGAAATAATGTGTCTTATGGTTTTTCTTGTGCAGGGAAGATTTCTAGAAACTAATTGTGTTGAACAATGTTCCCTGTAAACATTTCAATAATGCTTGCAAAGAACCATATATAGGCAAAATTTCAACTGTTTGATCTTAAAATTGGGTTAATATCCTTTCTCTTAATTCTCAACAACATTCTCTACAAAAATTTCAATAATGCTTGCAAAGAACCATATATAGGCAAAATTTCAACCGATTGATCACAAATTGGGTTAATATCCTTCCTCTAAATTGTTGGCAAGTTTCAAAATTTATCCAGTCAACTCTCCTTGATTATAGGAGAAATTTATGTAATTATCTAAATCTACTCTCCTTGATTTTAGGAGAAATTTCTGTAATTATGTAAATAATCTTAGGGGATCTTTCCTTTTAGATAATCCTTATGGTCTATAAGACATTCATATTGTACCTAATTTTACAATAATAAGAAATACTATTTCAATTCTTCTCCCCATCTAGATGGTATCAGAGCTTGGCCTTCTTTTCCTTTCGGCAGTTATAGCCTCTAAAACCTAGGCCTCACTCCCTTAACTCTGTTTAGTCTCCATTATGTCTGAAATTTCTGAAACTTCCACCATGGCCAGACCTGAACCTGTGGTTAACACCAAAACTGAAACTAAGGTAGCCCATACCGAACCCCATTCAGTCCAAATCACAAATATCCATTTCAATGAAGCCAACTTCTTGAGATGGTCTCAGTCAGTTCGAATGTATATCCGTAGGAGAGGTAAGATTGGGTACCTCACTGGTGAAACCAAGGCCACTGATAGAGCAAACCCATCATATACTATATGGGATGCTGAAAATTCCATGATTATGGCTTGGCTTGTGAATGCAATGGATGAAGATATTAGTGCTAATTACATGTGCGATCCTACTGCAAAAGAACTCTGGGATAATGTTAGTCAGATGTATTATGACCTTGGAAATTATTCCCATATTTATGAATTGCAGCAAAAAATTGAAATGACCCAACAAGGGGAAGATAGTGTGACTAAGTATTTCAATGTCCTTAAGAGATTGTGGTAGGACTTGGATCTATTCAATGATTATGAATGGAAGAGCCCTGATGATTGCAACTACAACAAGAAGATGGTGGAAAATGCAAGAATTTTTAAATTCTTGGCTGGTCTCAATGATGAGTTTGATGAGGTCAAGGGGAGGATTCTTGGTAGGCAGCCTCTGCCTCCAATCGGAGAGGTATTTTCTGAAGTGAGACATGAAGATTGTCGCCGGAATGTTATGCTAAAGAAAAAAGGGGCTGATGGAATAGTTGAGAACTTGACTTTGGTTGCTGCTAATCCTACTATTTTGGCTGTTGCTAATGCCCCTGTACAACGGTCATATCCCAATAAAAAATCTCTAGTATGGTGTGACTATTGTAATAAGCCACGCCATACCCAAGAAACCTGCTGGAAATTACATGGAAAACCAGCAAATTGGAAGAGCAGCAAACTTGGACCTGCAAACAATCAAGTGATTCCTAGAGCAAGTGAAGCCCAGACCAATGTTCTAAGTTCAGAGCAGATGGATCAGCTTCTTCAACTGCTGAAATCCAATCTAATATCCAGTACTTCTATTGGTTCCTTTGCCCAAATAGGTAATATGTCGAGTGCCTATTCCAGCTCTTTAGCCTTTGCACCATGGATTATTGATTCAGGTGCATCTGACCATATGACAAATATATTTCAATTGTTTCAATCTTATTATCCTTGTTCGGGTAATAAAAAGGTTAGGATTGCAGATGGGAGTCTTTCATCCATTGCAGGAGCAGGTTCAATTAGAATTTCTGGGAAAATAGAATTAAAATCTGTCCTTCATGTTCCTAAACTTGCAATCTTCTGTTTGTTAGTAGATTATCCTGTGATTCTAACTGTCGTATCATATTCTTTGATTCTCATTGTGAATTTTAGGACCAGAACTTGGGGGCAATAATTGGCAGTGCTATGATGATCGATGGCCTTTATTATTTTGATGATACCCTATTCAGTAATAAACAAGCTCAGGGCTTGAGTGGTAGTACTAGTTCAATCCTTGTGCGTGATCAAATAATGCTTTGGCTTCTTAGATTAGGGCATCCTAGTTTTTCTTATTTAAAATATTTGTTGCCTAATCTGTTTAAAAATTTGAATTGTACTTCTCTTCATTGTGACATGTGTCATTTATCAAAAAATCACCGAGTTCCTTCTATTTCAAAAGGCTACCGTGCATCAAAACCTTTTATTTGATACATAGTGATGTTTGGGGGCCCTCTAAGGTTACTACCTTATCCGGGAAAAAAAATGGTTTGTGACTTTTAAGATGATCATACTCGGATTTGTTGGGTTTATTTGATGAATGGAAAATCTGAAGTTGAAATATTATTCAAGAAGTTTTTATAGTATGACCGAAAACCCATTTCACACAAAAATAAGCATACTTTGTATGGATTATGGTACAGAATATTTCAACCAAGTTTTGGGAAATTTTTTGAAAGAAAGAGGGATTCAACATCAATCCATTTGTCGTGACACCCCATAACAAAATGACATCGCTGAAAGAAAAAATCATCATTTACTTGAGGTTGCACGGGCTCTAATGTTTTCAATGCATGTTCCAAAATATTTGTGGGGGGATGCTATTCTAATCGCTTGTTACCTTATTAATAGAATGCCTACCTGTGTGCTGCAGTATATCACTCCTTTGGCATGCCTAAAAAAATCCTTTCCTGATAATAGGTTAATTTTTGATCTGCCTCTAAAAGTATTTGGATGCGCTGTTTTTGTTTATATTCCAGCTCACTTTAGATCTAAACTTGATCCTAGGGCTGAAAAATGTGTGTTTCTTGGATATGCTCCCAATAAGAGAGGGTATAAATGTTTGAATCGAAAAAAAAAAAAAAATTCACATCAGTATGGATGTCATTTTTGTTGAAAATCAATCTTACTTTAACCAAACTTATCTTCATGGGGAGAAAGAGAGTAGTGAAGATCAGCTTTGGCAATATTCTATACCAATGCCTATTGTTTTCCTTGACATTGACATCCCTATACAAAACATTCAAGAAATTCAAATTTTAAATAGTGAAAAAAATGGAAATCCCAATCTGCTTGTACAAAGCATAAGGGAATCACAAACAGGGGGAGAATTGCTATAGAATAATCCCTCTTCTGAGCTTTGTGTTTATACTAGAGGCAGGTATTGTTCTAATAGTAAGGATCATCCCACAATTTCAGAGTAGAATCAATCATCACTTCCAAAAACTGGTCATTTGGAAATCCCAGGTAATCCTTCTACTACACTACTAGTTGATTAGTCTACTGACCTTGATGTACCTATAGCCATTAGGAAAGGAGTTAAAACCTGTACCATGCACCCCATTGCCAAATATTTATCATACCATAGACTCTCATAATCATAAGGCCTTTACATTCAATATTTCTCACCTATTTGTTCCAAGGACCATTTAGGAAGCTATGGATCATTCGGATTGGAAGTTAGCAGTTCTTGAAGAGCTTAATGCACTACGGAACGACAGTACTTGGGAAATTGTTGATTTGCGAAAGGAAAAGAAAACTGTAGGTTGCAGGTGGTTGTTTACATTTAAATGCAAGGCTGATGGCAATATAGAGAGATATAAGGCAAGATTCATTGCAAAAGGGTTTACACAAACATACAAAATTGACTACCAAGAAACTTTTGTTCCAGTGGCCCAGATAAACTCAATCCGAGTGTTACTCTCCTTAGCTGTACATTCTAACTGGCCCTTACATCAGTTGGATGTAAAGAATGCTTTTTTAAATGGAGATCTAGAGGATGGAGTGTTTATGGAATTACCACCAGGTTTTGAAGGTAATCTTGGCTGAGATAAGGTGTGTAAATTGAAAAAATCATTGTATGGGCTCGAGCAATCTTCGAGAGCTTGGTTTGAACGCTTTGGGAAGGCTGTAAAGGGTCATGGTTACGGCCAAGTTCAAGCTGATCACACCATGTTCTATAAGCACTCAAGTGAAGGGAAGGTTGCTATGCTAATTGTCTATGTTGACGATATTATTTTCATAGGTAATGACAGCAAGGAACTCTATAAATTAAAACAAACGCTTGCTAATGAATTTGAGATTAAGGACTTGGGCGACTTGAAGTATTTTCTTGGTATGGAATTTGCAAGGTCAAGAAAAGGTATTTTTGTTTCACAAAGAAAATATGTGCTTGACTTGCTTTGAGAAACATGTTTACTAGGGTGTAAAGCAGCTGAGACACCTATAGAGCCTAATCTTAAACCACAACTTGCCAAGCCCGAGGAAGTAACCAATAGAGACCAGTACCAAAGATTGGTTGGAAGGCTACTTTATCTGTCACATACACGTCCTGACATAGCCTTTGCTGTCAGTATGGTTAGCCAATTCATGCACTCACCAGGGCCTGACCACTTTGATGCAGTTTATAGAATCCTGAGATATTTAAAGGGAACTCTAGGAAAAAGGTCTATTGTTTGATGACCATAGACATCTACAAGGTGAGGTATACACTGATGCAGATTGGGCTGGGAGTATAACTGATCGAAGATCAATTTCTGGTTATTGTGCCTTTGTTGGTGGAAATTTGGTTACATGGTGAAGTGAAAAACAATATGTGGTAGCTAGGAGTAGTGCAGAGATAGAATTTAGAGCAATTGCTCATGGAGTTTGTGAAGTGTTGTGGATTAAAAAATTATTGGAAGAATTGAAAGTCACTAATCCGCTACCTATGAGACTGTATTGCGATAACGAATCTGCCATAGCCATTGCTCACAATCCAGTGCTTCATGATAGAACAAAACATGTTGAGGTCGACGAGCATTTTATAAAGGAGAAGCTGGACAGTGGACTGATTTGTTTACCCTATATCTCTACTACTGAACAAGTAGTAGATATACTTACAAAAGGACTACCAAAGAAGCAATTTGAAAATTTGATCGGCAAGCTGGCTATGGAAGACATCTTCGTTATGTAAATCTACTCTCCTTGATTATAGGAGAAATTTCTGTAATTATGTAAATAATCTTAGGAGATATTCTAGGATATATTCTTAGGAGATATTCTAGGAGATTTATTGGTAATTGTCATTCCTTCATTTTTTTTTCCTATTCTTTCCTTCATTATTCTTTCCTTTTAGATAATCCTTGTAGTCTATAAGACATTCAGATTGTACCTTATTTTACAATAATAAAAAATACTATTTTAATTCTTCTCCACTTTAAGATAAATTCTTAGCTTTGTCATTATCAATATTTTGACAGTGTTGAGGAGCTATCTATGGAGGTGGGTTGTAGTGTTTTGGATTGGCCGTTATCCTATCTTGGGGTTCCTTTTGGGGGTAATCCTAGATCTGGTAGCTTTTGGGATCTTGTTGTGCGAAGGGTTTCTAAAAGATTGGATCGGTGGAAAGATACTCTAATTTCTATTAGTGGTAGAATTACGCTAATCCGAGCCTGTTTTTCTTTCAATTTGCAAGATTCCGGATGGGGTTGCTAATAAGATTGAGAAGATAATGAGGGTTTGTTTGTGGCTGGGGGTAGGGAGTATTAGGGATCATTTGGTAAGCTGGCAAGTGGGAGGTCTAAATGGGAGGTTGGTTTGGGCATTGGGAATCTAGTGTCTAAAAACACAGCTCTTTTGACTAAATGGCTTTGGCTGTTTCCGCTATAGAATTCCTCCTTGTGGCATTTGGTTGTTAAAAGCAAGTATGGTTTGGATGAGAATGGGTGGGACACTAATTTGAGATTTAGATGTTTTTCAGAGAGTCCATGGAAAGCTATCTTGTAGAGTTATCCCCTCGCCATTTCCCATATTATATTCTTGGTGGGAGGAGGTAGTAATATCCGTTTTTGGAAAGATCCTTGGTTGGGAAAGGTAGTTTTGCCAACCTTTTTTCTACGCTTCTTTCGCTTGAGCTCAGGTTAGGATGGGTCCATTTCTTTTTCTTTTTTTTGTTGTTGTTGATCTAGGTGATAATTTGCCTTATTAGGATTTCTACTTACATAGATCGTTAAATGATAGGGAGATGGTAGAGCTATCCTCTTTGCTTGTCTTGTTGATTAACTGTCTTTTTTTCTTTAGAGGACGATAGGTGGTCTTGGTCTTTGGATCCTTTGGGGGTTTACTTGTGCAAATCTTTTTGTGATTTTTTGAAAAGGTCTAATTTATCTTTTCCTCTCTATAGTTCCATTTTGAAGGCCAAAGTCCCCATTAAAATTAAGGCTTTTATTTGGTTGGTTGCGCTTGATAGAATTAATGCCAATAACTTGCTGCAGGTTAGGAGACCTTTGAAGGCTCCATCTCTGGACATATTTGTTCTCTGCTTTAATTGTTCATGATTATCATTACATTTGTTCATTCATTGTAACTATGCTTGGAGTGTTTGGAATAAGTTATTTGGTATTTTAGGCGAATGTTGGGTGAGTTCTAAGATAGTGAAGGATTTTTTGGCAGTGTCTTTTGCTATATTTGGCAGGAAAAGGGAATGGGCAGTGCTTTGGAAATGTGTCTTTTCTTTTTGCAGTCTTTTGGGGGTTGCGGATGGAGCGCAATGCGCGCATTTTTCTAAGGAAGAAGTCATCTCAGTTGCTGGTTTGGGAAAATATACATTATTTGGATTCTCTTTGGTGTTTTGAACAAGGGAATTTTAAGGGGGTGAGTTTTTGGGATATTCAGTGCGATTGGCATTATGTGGAGTGTAAGTTTGTGATGGTTTTTTTCCTCTTTCGTTATTTAGTCTTTAGGTTGCTCCTTTGTGTTTTTTATGTGGATTTTCCTAACTTTGTTAAGGAGATGTCTTATTCTTCTAGCTTTATATTTTTAGTCTATTAATGAATTCATATTTTATTATAAAAAAAATTAGCAAGCTTCTTTCTTTGAACACAAGAAACACAATTGTGTAAAAGAAATATAAAATTGAATTATTTTGTCACAAAACTTTAGAATCTTAGACTCCTTAAAATATGGAACCATGTTCCCTTCACAAAATGGAAGCTATGGATGGCTTTGCAAGATTCTAGGAGCTTTCTCTGTATCAATATATAGGAATTCAAAGTCCAAAACTACTTCCAGTCATTCTTAGCTTTCGAACATGAGTTGCGTTAGGAATTTCAAGATCAAGTCTTTGAGTCACTCTTAGCTTTCAAACACGAGTTGCAAAGAATGAAATGCAGGATGAGTAGTCTCATGTCTTTGTTAAGTGCTAGTGACTTTAATAGAATCAACATAAGATGTCTTATTAAATTTAAATGCATAAACATTGCACATAAGTTCTACGTACGTGAAAAAGTGGTCAAATGAGATACCTCTACATGCAAGAAATATTTCAATGGACCCAACAATCGCCTAAAGTACTAAATAACTTATTCCAAGCTGAAATTTAGTTTGTGGGTGATGCTTCACCCATTTGATACTTTGATGATCATCACTAATAATCACAATATCACCCATATATATAGTGAGCATAATTTAGTAAGTAGTGGAGTGATCTATTGCACATGGCTAAATACCAAACTCAAGTACTAGGCACTTGACTGGACCAAACCTTGCTTTGGGAGACTCAAATCAGACAAGGATTTCTTGAACTAGTACACTAATGTAACTCTCCTTGAATGACGAACCCAGGTGGTTGTTCTATATATACCTCCTCCTAGAGGTCACGATGTGTGAAGGTGTTCAATGTTTGTGACAAATGCCAAAGCAAGTGAAGCATGGTGACCAAGGAAATGAACCAATGAGGCAAGTTTGGCAACAGAGGAGAATGTGTCATGATAATCAAGGCCATACACCTGAGTATACTCTTTGGCAAGGCTAGCCTTTGAACAAGCCACTGAATCATTTGGTTGGCTTTCATGCTATACACCCAACCACAACCAGCCAGAAACTTATTAGGAGGGAGTTGTCCTAGTTCCCAAGTATCATTATCATGTAAAGGATGCATCTCTTCAATCATTGCAGTGCTCTACTCAAGAAGGGATAAGGCTTCAAAAGCTGATTTAGGAAAAGAAATATAATAGAAACTGGAGGAGACTCTTCTGCTTAGTCAATATCGTTTGTACACTCACAAATTTGGATGATCTAAGCAATGAGTAGGACTCAAACTGGATGAAGATGCCGGAGTAATGGGTAGAGATAATAGGTTATAATTTGGAAGGTTAGGCAAAGAAGGGATTCATCAGGGCCAACAGGACTCAAAAAATCATAATGGTATGGTGCAGACTCAAAAAAAGGTTATGGTAACAAAGACAAAGAGTCAAGGAATGTGGCTTTGACTCTTTATCGGACAACGGTGGGTTACTGCTAGATCTGTTGGAGGGGAGCTTTGGGTATGGAGAGGGATTCGGGCAACAAAGGAAAAGAGTAGGGCTTTGTCTCTCATTCCTCTTGCAATTTTCTGGTGTTCATGGAAATAGAGGAATGGAAAGAGTTTTCAAATTCTGTGTCAACGTTTCAGTTCAGCAAAGAACAATGGTTTACAGCGGTTACTAGTTGGCATAGTGGACTTGCAGCAAATGAATTTAATGTAATTTTTGGTTTTTGTTACACCCTATAGGGTGGTTGGTTTGGCATTCCCCCTGATGTTCTTTTAGTATATACTTTTTTACTTACCAAAAAAAAAAAAAAAAGTAAAGTAGGGCTATAACATTGCTATCCCCTTTTGATTATAGACTGGCTGAGAAAAATACACTTGATAGCATGAGGATCCAACTTATTTATCTTTCTTAAACTCAACTAATGGACAAAGGACACAACCAATTACAAAGGGTTTTAAGAGGGGTTTTCTAGGCTTTTTTACATCTATTTTTTATTCTTTGTTTTTTGGGTTCCAAGGATCTCTTGTCCTCCCCCAGCTTCGTAACAATCTCCATTCTCATTCTTAATATATTTCTTTTGCTATATATATATATATGGGGAGTAAGTGAGAAGGAGGCTTTGAGAAGAGAACTGGATATGATATTTTATCACCAAGGATGGAGGATGACATTTTATTGATAAGAGAGCAAGTAGTGAGCACAACACCACTTCAAAAATTTTTGGACATTCATTTGATGCAGTAAGGTACGAGTGACTTTGAGTTTATGCCTTTTTTTTAAAGCTGTGCAACTCCATTTTTTTGTGGACCATGGGAACAAAATGACACATAGATCATACTAGAGTTGGTCACTCTTACTTGGGTAATGAATTGACAATTGCATTATCACTATGAAGTACCATGGTTGAATATCAAATTGTGCCTTTAGCTGAGAATAGAAGGCACAAAAGATGTTAAAATGATCTTTCATTAAATATAGTGAAGTCCTCCTAGATTAGTCTTCAACAAATGATGCAAAATATTGGAACCCCAAATTTGACATTACACAACTAGGATTCCAAACATCAGAATTAACTAACATGAACGGGCTTCCAGTTTATTGACTCAGGAATCAAAGGGAACGTAATGATGCTTTCACAATTGAGATGACTCAAACTCAAGATCAGGCACTGAACTCATTGTAGGACCTAGCTGTTTTAACTTGTCCAATGAAGGATGATGAAGGCAACAATGGATTTGAAGTGGTATAACACTGTGCTACGGGCAATATGAGAGGAGAGCGACTCAAAGTCGTAGAGTAAACCAACCCCACATCCTGTGCTAATCATGTTCCTTGTGTTCATACTCTGAATAACAGAACAATTTAGCAACCTGATAATCCTACTAACAGAGATGATATTGAAGGAGGATTTAGGAATGTACAAATTGGAAGAAAGGGAGATTGAGGGAGTAAGATTTACATGGTCATCCCTTAACTGTAGCACTGGACCCATGAGCGAGGGCAACTCGAGGTAGATTTTTAGAATGCTAGAGTTCTGAATAGAAATTGGTTACAAGTAAAATTGTGGCAGAATCCATAACTCAAGGTCTAGCGGGAGATTGGATGACATGCAGCTCATAGGATTAACTTTCTTAGCAAAAGATGCAATGTGAAAAGATGCAATGTGATGAGGGATGCTTGTTTTGGGATGCCTACAGGAACCTCAAATTCTCCTCCTCGGAGACTGTTATAGAACTCTGTTTACCAATGGCTGGACAAGTCATGATGGAAAATTTTTGGAATTTGTCGTTTCCATCCCAACAGAAAAAAATTTCGACCAACAAACCGAATCATATACAAACAACGAATAAGATAAACTATTAGATCAATTCAAAAATACAGCAACATAACACTTTCAGTCCCTAATGAACTTACTAAACATTGGCAAACAGCTTCCAGAAGTACTGCACAGTCATTCTTGGAGTCCCCACGCATGAGTAACTATAAAGGTGAGAACTTGGACAAAAATCCATGACAAAATACTCAATATGTTTTATAGAGGGATTTGAACAGTATAGGATCAATTCAAAAAAAAAACATGGTTGTCTGAAGCTTTACACACTGGTGCTGCTTTACTCACTTTCCAGCAATGGGATTTCATGGGTCGGCAGATCGAATTCCTATGGGTGTCTGTGGTTTTGGTTTTGCAAGATCTAAAGGAGTTTTTGTGTTCCTAAATTGTAATGTTGTATAGGGAACTTCTGGCAATTGCTGTGGCTTCTGGTAGCTGTTCGCTGTTTTTCAGGCCTATGGTGTCCTAGCAATTCCAGTAGACATGCTGCAGATATAGGGCTTTAGGCTTTGGTTTGACGATCAATGTGGAACTTAATATTTAGGCCTCGAGACCAGGCTGTGATACCACATTGAGAGTATTGTAAATTGGAAGACCTAATCATAATGATGGGTTTCTCCCTATATATTTATAATATATTTCTAATGATCATATTACCCTTGATAAAGAAATATACATGATGCTCTTGGGTTTCGATTAAGGAATAAATATTGTTTCCGAATAATTTCTGTTGTATATTAATATTTAGTGCTCATGCCATGCATTATTAAAATATGGAAGGTTATCAATTAGGAGGGATACTGCTTGATGGTATGCAACTTTCGAGGAAAAAAAATTTGAGATGTGATATGATTCAGGTGAAACATGAGTCAAATGACTAGTACAGCAAGAGGGTGCCAAAAATTGTGGGTGAGGTTGTGAGTAATTGCATGATGGGATATGATATGGGAGCATATGATTTAATAAATAACTTTGCTAGATTTGTGTCATACCCCAGTGGGCTTCTTTTTTTCATGCGCAAGTTGAATCATTTGGTTGTAATTGATGGTTGTTGGAGGATCATTGAGTACGCGAAAGGGAGGAGATCCCCTTTGTACTTGGGGGGAGATGGCTACTCCAGTCTTGGCAAGTTTTAGTTCAAAAAGATCCATGTTTAGTGGCTTAGGAAGATGAAAGGAAAGGATATAACTTTCATTCAATGGAACAAAGGTACAACAATGCTAGAAAAATGCTGGTTTTGTTTGAAATCAATAGAGTTGGGAATTTGCTAGTTGTTTACGCAAGATCAACACATCCAAGCAAAAAGATGAGATAGATAACTCCAATGAAGGATTCAATTACTTTAGCTCAGCCTATAAAAAAAAATCTCTTGTAGCCCTAGGAGGATGTTGTAGAAGGAAAGAAGGCTCAAGGTGGAGTGGAGATGGTATGGTTTCTTTTTTTGTGGTCGATTCGGGTAGTCTTTTAGTTTCTTGGAGCTTCCATTTCAGAAGATTCCTAAATGACAGAGAGATTATGGAACTTTCTGCCTTTCTTGTTATTGAATAATTGTCATCTTTCTTTAGGTAGGGCTACTCGGTTTTGGGCTTTAGTTCATATGGGGATTTGTTCTTGTAAATTTTTTTCGAATGTTTGACCCCTTCAACTCTTGTTTTCATCCATTTTCATTCATTTGGAAGACCAAAGCTCCCCCAAAGATTAAAGCTTTCATTTGGCTGATTGTGTTTAATAGAATTAATACTAAAAATTTGTTGCAAATTAGAAGATCTGTGAGGCCTTATCTCCAGATGTTTGTGTGCGTTGTTATTTGAATTCTGAGTTTGCTCCTCATTTGTGTTTACGCTGAGATATTTCTTGGAGAATCTTGAATAATTTATTTGGCATGTTGGGAGAAGCTTGGGTTTGTCTAGTGAGGATGGATGGAATACTGACTCTCTCTTTTGAGGGCTTTAGAGAAGAAGAAAGAATAGGATTGCTTTGTGGAAGTGTGGAATATTTCCAGTGTTGTGGGGTTCATGGTTGGAGCACAATGCACTAAGTTTTTTTAGGGATAAAATTAAATAGATGGCTGGTTTGGAAGAACTGAGAGTGCACTCGGGGGGGGGGGGGGGTTGTCTCTCTTCGGGAGCTGCCTTATGGTTTTCTTTGGTAGTCTCAGCTTTCGCTGGTATATTAGGCAAGGGATTTCAAAGGTTTAGGGCTGGCTATATCAATTACTGGATGGGGATTCACGTAACTAGGGAAATAAATTTCATGGAATTAGGTCATGGATAGAGGGGTAAGAAGTACATCATTTTCATTCCTGAAGAGAAGGGGAAGGATGGTCTCAATTTTTGGAAGCATTCAATACTTTGGAGAGTTCATGTTGGTTAGACTTGAATGGAGTAGATAGTAAGAGGTCCTACATAAATCGCTCTTGGAGTCAGATTGTTGTTGGAAGTGTAGCCCATGGTGAAGGTTGTTCAATATCTATGAGTTTGCAGGAAAAGGTTTGTACTTGTGGGGGAAGGTTGCAAGAGTAGTGTCTCAGGCACAATCGATGGAGTTGAAAGCGGTGGTGTCGAATGAGCAGTCTAAACAATAGGTGGCTAAGGTTTCTCGTTTTGACAATAGGATGACAAAGACAGCGGCGCGTAGGATTATTGGCGTGGAAGATGAACTGATGAAATTAGAGTGGGTTGGGCCTGGTTGATTGTCTATTAAAATTGGTTTGGGCTGGCTTTTCGAAAATAATAAGAGTTTGTTGAACTCTTTGGTGGGATTTTTGATTAAGGAGGCCCAAGAGCAGGCTTTTGATTTAAAAATGAGCTTGGGCAATGGGGATGTTTATATAGGAGAGCAGATGACCATGCATCTGGGAAGGCCCAAAAACAGCAGATGGGACACTTAACTGGGAAAGTTCAAGAGTCTCTGCAGCCCCTTGAATCTCTTTGCCTACGATTTGTGATGATACATGGCTTCATCGTCCTTCTAAGCAGCAACATGTTGAACGATGTCCTTCATTAAATGTAGTACAAGGTGTTCCATCCTTGTGCACTTCTTTGAATAAAAGCTTAGATGCTCATGATGAGGGATATTCTGATTCAATCAAAGTGTTGAAGCCGAAAGGAGGACAAAGGCCTGATAGGTTTAATGTTTCTCCTTGATTAGAGGAAAATGGCATTTGGAGGAGCTTAAAGAATGTAAAGGGGGAGTCTAGCTCAAAGAATTTTATTTCTTGTGAGTTGGAAAGTCAGGATTTCATCTCTGGTTCGATGGGAAATCAAGTTGGAAAGGGAATCTATTTGGAGAATTCAGGGATTGGTAAGGTGTATGCCCATTGAAAGAATATGCAGATGGGTCTTGAAGGTAGGAAGTTTAATGAAGAAAAGCAAGAATATCTAGTGAGAAAACACATAAAATTATTGAGAGAGATTCCAGAGGTGTTTTAAGTATAGTGAAAGAGCCAATCGCTGAGACGACTTAGTTGAGTAAGGAAAGTAAGAGATGGGGAGATGTGTCAGATGAAGACAGCATTGGAAGTAGTGAGTTTAAATGTGAAAAAGTTCTACTTTTGGACCATATTGGGAATAGTGTGGATATTCCTCTAATTCTTCTATTGATTGTCTCAGTGATTTATCTTATGTGCTGCCTCCTCCGTTCGATGGTTTAGAAGGTATTAATTTGTTTGAAGACAAGGTTCATAGAGATGATAAAAAGGTTAAAAATGGAATCATGCCTACCTTTGTTCAGGATGAATTTCCTAGGAAGGATCAATGCGAGGCTTTTGGATGACTTGGCCTCAAGTTATTTGATCGAGGTAATGAAGTCAGGCTTGATGGTGGCAAATCCAAGGTGAAGGGTTATAGAGAAGTGGTTTTGAAATGTTTGGTGAACTATGGTGGCAAGGGTTTGAAGAGGGGATTTCTTGGCTGATTATTGCGGTTTTTCATTTTTTTTGTTATGCTTTTACTCTCTTTTTTTCTCTTTTTGATTTTTTTAATACTTTTTAATATTAGGATTTAGTATCCCCGCTTTGATTCTGCATTCTCATCCTTATTATATTTTATTTTATTATAAAAAAAAAATTTCGGCTATAATGTGAAAGCCTGAAACATATAATCATGCCCTGGCTATGGGTTATGCTTCCAAATTATATATTCTGTAGATGAAAATTTACAAGTGATCTTGCCTTTTTGTTTGTTTGTTTTATTTTTTTGTTTTTTTTTTCTGCTGCTTGTAGTGTATCACCATTCACCGTGTCCATCAACTATAAGTCTGCTGCTGCATTGTGCGTCTTTGTTTCCCTGATCTCAATGCTTCTTATTTTCTACATCTTTAACTTAAAGCTGATTTTTTCCGACATCTATATCAGTTTAAGTTTCTGTAGTATGGAATGGTGTGTTGTGTTTTTGTTTTTTTTTCCAGACTTACGATTGTTACTGTCGGAGGTACCTATATGTTCTTTGTAGAAAGTAGCTGTCAGGGTGGCAGCAGGTCCAGGGCTCAAAATATTCATGTTTTTTGTACTACATGGGATATTTATGTCACCAGCAAAGCCTAACAAGCAGCTGGTCTGGGGGTGATTATCCCCTTTGGCCAATAACTCTCTCCTTTTGTTCCATTTGTCTTCTATTCATTTTGCCTAACAGTAACTCTTTTATTGCTGGTCTTATTAACTTAGGCTTCTCAGTTTTTTAACAATAGCAATGGCATTATCACTTCTAATACTGCACCTGATCATTGCATGTCTTTTCATTTTGTGAGAACTCAAAATTTTATTAATAGTTAGTTACACTCTTAATTTGTGCAGCTGTTCTTGATGCAATACTTAGCTGGAAATCAAGGGAGAGCATGTCATTCCATGTTAAACTAAGATACATTTTGAAGATTGTGTCAGCTGCTGCATGGGTTATAGTTCTTCCAGTTACTTACGCTTATACTTGGGAGAATCCTCCTGGATTTGCTCAAACCATCAAAAGTTGGTTTGGAAATAATTCAAAATCACCTTCCTTGTTTATTTTGGCTGTTGTTATCTACTTGTCACCAAATATGCTTGCTGCGATCTTGTTTCTTTTTCCCTTCATTCGTCGATTCCTTGAGAGATCAAATTATAGGATTGTGATGCTCATGATGTGGTGGTCACAGGTATTGCATTGTCATCTTTTCATTTTCATATTTCTAGTAGTCACTTGTAAAATGAAAAGAGCATACTACTAGTACCAAAACTGCTCAAATGTGAATGCTTTTATCTGATAGTATTTGTGCATATGATTCTTGCAGCCTCGTCTCTATGTTGGGAGGGGAATGCATGAAAGCACGTTTTCTCTGTTCAAGTAGGATCTCAATGTCCAGAATATTGTTTAGATTTTCTGCTACTAATGAAGAAATGGAAGTTTTTTTATTTTTTATTTTTAAATAAAAATAAAAATAAAAATAAAAATATTTTGTCTCATTATTATATTTTTGAAAATTCAGGTACACAATGTTCTGGGTTCTTCTAATAATAACAAAGTTGGCATTCAGTTACTATATAGAGGTGTGTCTCCTGTTCATTCTTGAACTTTTATTGTTTTAATATTCAAAAACACATTAATCAGTAGCGCTAGCCTTCTGTTATGTATTTGTCTAGCCTTATTTGGATATGGCAATGAGTCATTGCTTTTGAATGCTGCCTTGTGTCCTTCATGTCAACGGAACAGCAAACAGCATAGGAAAAGATTTCTTTCCTTACTTCAGTCATTTATTTCCTTATATTTCAATTCATTATTTTGTACAGTTAGCATATATTTAGTTTACATGTATAGGGCTTGCCAGATTGTAGGTTACTGTATAGGGCTAGAATCATGCTAGACCTTATTTACTTTCCATGTATAGCATTCTTGTAAAGTCTATATCTATTATACAGAACTCAAGGCCAATTCATTCGGCCTTTCACAAAATATTTGACATGGTATCAGAGCCATCCGCCTGCTAGGTTTTTTTTCCCTTCAATTTTTTTTTTGTCTTCTTGGTTTCGTGGCTGTTGTGGTTTTGTTCTCTCTTCTGGAATTTTTCTCTATTCTTTCGGTACTTTTGTGGCTGCGTGGCTGTTGGCACCGTAGGTTTCTGGGTTGCCATTTATTCCTCTAGTTTATGTTCTTGTGATTCTCGGCAAGAAGGCAACAATTTTCTGGTGCTTTTTGTGACTTTCGGCAAGTAGGCGCAGCACGTTTCTGGTTTGCCACTTATTTCTCCAGTTTCTGTTGCTGTTTGCGACTCTCGGCAAGCAGGCAATAGCTTTCTGTTGCTGTTTCTGGCACTTATCTTCTCGGCACAACAGGTTTTTGTTCAAGATTTGATTTTTAGTGCAGTTTCTTTTTGGTTCAAGATTTAATTTTTTAGTGCAGGGAGGTTGTTCTTGGTTTTTCTTTGTACCTGCATTGTTTATTTTGGGCTTCTAGATTTTTTGGTGGTTTGTTTCTTTTGGCATAGTGTTTTTTTTTTTTTGGGCTTCTCGATTTTCTCCATTATTTTGCATGGACTCTGTACCTGTGTGCGCCAAGTTTATGGGCAACAATTATTCTACGTGGGCTTTTCAGTCCTAAAGGGAAAAGATCTTTGGGGTCATATTCATGGCATAGATTGTGCACCCAATCCTGATAAATCCAAGGAGTCCGCAACTTGTCCTTCATGGGTTGTGCTTGATGCTCGGATTATCTCTTGGCTTCTTGGCTTGGTTGAGCCACATATTGTCCCCAACTTGGGACCTTATCGCACCACTCAATCCATGTGGACTTATTTTAAAACAGTATATCATCAAGATAACGGTGCCCGTTGTTTTCAGTTAGAGCATGCGATTGCCATGTTTCAACATAACAATCGTTCCATCCAAGACTATTATTCGGGGTTTCTGACTCTTTGGAATGAATATTTTAATCTGGTTATTGCGGATGTTCCTGTGGCTTCTCTTCCCATTATTCAACCTTTTCACGAGACTAGTCGTTGTGATTAGTTTCTTATGAAACTCCGCCCCAAGTATGAATTTGTTCGCTCGTCTTTGCTAAATCGCTCTCCTGTTCCTTTTCTAAATGTTTGTTTTGGTGAGTTACTTCGTGAAGAACAATGACTTAGTACTCAAGTTACTTTGGCACAGTCTCATGGTAGTTTCGGGTATGTTCCTGTGGCTTATGCTGCTCAACGACGAGGCCCGCCTGCGCATTCTAGCACTTCGCAGTGTTTTTACTACAAAGATTTTTGACATATCACTGCTAATTGTTCCAAGAAATTCTGCTCTTATTGCAAGAAGAAGGGTCACATTATCAAAGAATGCCGTATCCGCCTATAGAATCGTTAGGCCCAAGCATTCCAGGCTTCTGTTAGTGTACTCCCCACAATGACTTTTGCGGCCCCTGGCTCTTCTTCAGGTGGCTTCTCTGTTCTTGCCCCTTCTTTAGCGAATTACTGCAGACCCGAAATGGTGCAACAGATGCTAAGTTCAGCATTATCAGCAATGGGGCTTCAAGATAACAATTCTACTAATCTTTGGTATGTGGACTCGGGTGCCTCTAATCACATGACAAATAATCCCACTACCTTGTGTCATGTTCGGCCCTACGCTGGTCAATTTGCTATTCAGACTGCCAATGGCAGTTCTTTGCCAATAGCTGCTTTCGAAGATGCCTCTTCTAAGTTCACTAGTGTGTTTCTTGCTCCTCAATTTTCCACAAATCGTATTTTTGTTGGTCAATTAGTTGATAACAATTGTGCTGTTAATTTTTCTGGTACTGGTTGTGTTGTGTAGGACCAAGTAATGGGGGAGCCGATCGTGAAGGGACCTAAGGTGGGGCGCTTTTTTTCACTACTTTTGCCTGTTCTAGCACATTCTCCAGTTTCTTCTTTTAAGTCTTTTGCTTGTAATAATGTTTCAGATCTTAGTATGGTGTGGCATCGTTGTTAGCCATCCCAATACGTAGATGTTATCTCATGTATTGAATTCTGGTTTACTTGGTAATAAAGAATGTTCTTCTTTATCTCTTGAGTGTGCCTCCTGCAAACTTGGTAAAAGCAAAACTCTTCCCTTCCCTTTGCATGCTAGTAGAGCTTCTTAATGTTTTGAGCTTATCCATAGCGATGTTTGGGGACCTTCCCTGATTAGTTCACAGGAAAAATTTAAATACTATGCGACTTTCATTGATGATCGTAGTAGATTTACTTGGGTCTACTTTCTTCGTTCTAAATTTGAGGTTTTTTGTACTTTCACTGAGTTTTTAGCATATGTTGACAATCAATTTTCTACTTCTATTAAGACATTACATATTCTAGTGGTGAATATGTGTCTACTGAGTTTCAGACATTTTTGGATTCTAAAGGCATTATTGATCAACGTTCATGTCCTGCTACTCCCCAACAGAATGGAGTAGCTGAACGGAGAAATCTTCATCTCCTAGGTGTGGTCCGTACTCTCTTGCTGGAATTCTCTGTTCCATCCATGTTCTGGGTTGAGGCTTTGAAAACTGTTACTTGATTAATCGTTTACCTTCTCAAGTCCTACTCATGGAGTCTCCCTATTTTCGTTTACTTGCTAAGCAACCTAGTTACGATAACCTCCGTACCTTTGGTTGTGTATGTTTTGTTCATTTACCTGCTCATGAGCGACATAACTTATCTGCTCAATCTGTTCGATGTGCATTCTTGGGATACAATGTGTGTCAAAAGGGATTTGTTTACTGTGATCCTGCATTACATCGTACATGCATTTCTAGGAGAAAATCAACATTTTTTTCCTATATCCCCTATACCCTCCTCTCCTATTGTGATTCTCCCCTCCTTTGAGGAGCAATTCTCAAATCTTCATGCGGTCAGTTCTTGTTTTAAATCAGGTATCGAGTATATGCGGCACCCTCCGCCCATTGTCTCTTTCGGTAGCGCATCTGATATTTGATCCTACCACGCTCCATATTCAGTTAGTTGTAGCACCTCAAGAGCCTTTGGTACGTCGCTCTTCTCGAGTTACCCCCGCACAGGTAAGGGTTTCCCTTCTCAAGTTTTGGTAATTCTATTTCGGCTCTTACTACTGCATTGTCCAGTTTAGATATTCCCACTTCCTACTCACACGCTACCAAACATGATTGTTGGCGACAAGCTATACAGAAAGAAATTGTTCCTATGAGTTGTAAATGGGTTTACTCAGCCAAGGTCCGATCTGATGGAAGTTAGGATCGTCACAAAGCTCGTCTTGTTGCACTTGGGAATAATCAGGAATATGGTGTCAATAATGAAGAGACCTTTGCTCTTTTGGCTAAGATGACTACTTTTCGTATGTTTCTGGCTATTGCTGCTTCCAATGAGTGGCCACTACATCAAATGGATGTGAAGAATGCTTTTCTTCACGGGGATCTTAAAAAGTGTATTTATAGGAAGCCACCCTGAGCTTATTTCCCTCTCCGATTTCACATGTGTGTAAGCTTCGTCGTTCTCTTTATGGTCTCAAACAATCTCCGAGGGCTGGGTTTGATAAATTTTGCACCACTTTATTACAATTCTCATTCAAACAGAGCAAGTATGACACTTCATTGTTTCTTTGGAAATCAGACATGGGTATTGTTCTTTTGATTTATGTTGATGATATTGTGATTACTGGTTCTGATTCTACTTTACTTGCTCAGCTCAAGACTCATCTCTCAGAGTCCTTTCATATAAGAGGTCTCGGGGGTCTCACATATTTTCTTGGTTTTGAGGTGAATCATAGTCTCTCAGGTATTTCACTTAATCAACACAAGTATGCTAGTGACTTGGTGGCCACAGCTGGCCTTTAGAAGGCTATTTCTATTGATACTCCCATGGAATTAAATGTCAAGCTTTGCAAAGAGGAGGGTGACTTGCTGATCCCAGTTTATACGGGAAGTTGGTGGGTAGTCTTGTCTATCTCCCTATTACTAGACCAAACATTTCTTTTGCTGTATAACAAGTTAGCCAATTATTTCAGACGACTCATCATCTTTATTTGGCTTCTGTCCGTAGGATCATACGCTTTGTTCAGGGCACTACTGCCTGTGGTTTATTTTTCCCTTCAGGCAATTCTACTCGCCTTTTTGCTTATAGCGATGTAGATTGGGCTGATTGTGTGGATACACGTCGCTAGGGGTGAGCATAATTCGGGGAAACCCGAATTAACCTACCGAAACTGGTCGGTTCGGTTCGGCTATGAACACATGATCGGTCGGTTCGGTTATGGTTTTACAAAGTTCGGTTAATTGGTTAATTGGTTCGGTTAAGAGGAATGTTAATTCAGTTAACCGAAATAACCGATTTAATAATTAATTAAAATTTAAATATAAATTAGTATATGTTAATTTGTTAATATGTTAATTAGTATATGCTAATTTGTTAATATGTTAATTAGTATATGTTAATATGTTAATATGTTAATTTGTTAATATGTTAATCAATATTTGGTAAAAAATCTACAATTATATTATGTTTTTATTAATTAATTTCAAATTAATTCGGTTATCCGAATTATCCAAAAAGGTAATTTGGTCAGGTTCAGTTAACAATTCTCATTAATTGAAAATTTCGGTTAATTATTGGCCGAACCAACCGTTTGCTCATCCCTACACGTCGCTCCATCATTGGTTGGTGTGTCTTCTTAGGTGATGCATTGATCTCTTGGAAGAGTAAGAAGCAAGACAGAGTTTCAAAGTCATTGACGAAATCTGAATACCGAGTGATGTCTCTTGCTTGTTCTAAAATTATTTGGCTTTGAGGCTTGCTTGGTGAGCTAGATTTTTCTCTGACTGATCCTACACCTCTACATGCCGATAATTCGAGTGCTATCCAGATCATGGTCAATCTTGTCCATCATGAGCGCATGAAGCATATTGAAGTCGGTTGTTACTCTATCCGTGAAGCATTTGAAGCTCGTGTTATCACTCGTCCACACATTTCCATTGAATTACAAATTGCGGATATCTTCACCAAGGCTCCCACTCGTCATCGGCATTGCTTCCTAGGTAGCAAATTTATGCTTGTTGATCAACCCGCATCAATTTGAGGGGGGCTGTCAACGGAACAGCAAACAGCAAAGCAGAAGATTTCTTTCCTTACTTCAGTCCTCATTTATTTCCTTATATTTCAATTCATTATTTTGTACAATTAGCATATATTTAGTTTACGTGTATAGGGCTTGATAGATTATAGTTTACTTGTATAGGGCTAGAATCATGCTAGACCTCATTTACCTTCCATGTATAGCATTCTTGTAAAGTCTATATACAATATACAGAACTAAGGCCAATTCATTCGGCCATTCACTAAATATTTGACACTTCAGATCTGGAAATAAATATTTTAGTACTATGTGGTGCCTTTTTTTTAATCAGCAAAGAGAAATATTATTAATTGAAGGATGAAGGCATCAAGGCGATGCCACCTAAGTGCAATGGACAGAAAACAACACAACCCTTAATGTTCCTTCCAACCAGCCGGCTTTTCCAGCTAGAAAATCATAGCTATCCAATGGTCAATGACGGCCTGACAGATTGAAACCATTCACTCACAAGCTCTCCTGCTCCTCTCCATCCACACTGCCTAGAAAATAGCTGGGGCGATGGGGGAAAGAGGCTTTCTTCCTTCCTTGTTCGGATCCTTCTTCAATCCCATAGTTCGCCCTTCACCATGGCTCCAGCCACTTCTTCTTGACCACAGAGATGACCAAGTTCCATATTTTTCTGGTCCAAGAACAACGCAATAGAATGTGCCCAACCATTTCAGCCTGCTCCAGGCATTAAAAGCACCTATTAATGAGAGGTAAGTCCTTCTCTTGAAGGTTGTCTGCTGCCCATGTGAAAAAAACAACCTTTGTAGGGCTGCAGTTTTGCAAATGAGTTTCCAAGGGAAATCACTGCTGCACTCAGCCATGGACCTAGGGTGTTTATAATAAGATTTGCTTGTGAAGTCTCCATCCTTGTCTAAGGGCCATTTGGGCTCATTGATGGTGGCTGGCACTGGATCTTTTAAAGACTGTTGTAGGAATCTGATAGCGTATCAGACTCCCAGTTAAAAGTATTCCTAATCAAGGTCAACTCCAGGTGTTGGCAAATGAGAGCATCTTTGTCACATGTTAGCATGAAGATAGAAGGGTAAATAGTGCTGAGCTGGGACTTGCTACACCTTATATCATCCCAAAAGAACACATCCTCCCTATTCTCCACATGAAAGTAAATGAGAGTGAAGAATTTCTCCTATCCTTTCCTCATGTATCTCCGAACACCTGTACTATGCCTTCCTTCAACTCGTTTGAGGCCCAACCATTATGATGGAGGCCATACTTGGTAGCAACGACTTCCCTCCAGGAATTATTTTTCTGTGTCATGGACCTCAAGCCTAAACCTCCTTTTTTAATGGTTTTAAAAACTCCCAATCTAACAAGATGATATTTATAAACCTCGCCCTTGTTCCCCCATAGGAATCTTCTTTGGGTACCTTTCAATCTCTTGGCTACCGCACCAGGGATGAGTGAAACATGAAATAAGCCATCAGATTGGATGAAGTACTGTTAATGTGTGTGAGTCTACTGTTTTTTGACAGATAGTTCGTTTTCCAACCAGCAAGCTTCCTTTCAAGTTTTCCAACGATAAATACCCTTATCTTTGAGCCTGGCTCCCAAGGGGAGATTGAGGTAGGTAATAGGAAAGGCTCCAAGCTTGCAGCCTAAAAGTCCCGCGTCACAAATCCCAACTGGAATGAATTCAATTTTGCCCAGATCCACTTTTAAGCCTGAGACTGCTTCAAAAATGCGAGGATGCATCTAGGAATAAAGATTCTCCTGGATTCCTTGCAAAAGTCTGTCACCTGCAAAAGTTTCCTGGGTTCCTTGCAAAAGTCTGTCACCTGCGAAAGGGAGATGGGAGATTACAGTAAAGTCATTGTTCCTTCCAATGCTAAGCCCCTTGAGCAGGTCTCCTTCAATGGCATTGGTTATCGTTAGGCTCAACACTTCCATTAACATGATGAACAAACAGGGAGAGGGGGTTTCTTTGTCTTAGACCACGAGACGATTTGGAAGGAAAAAAAAAACGTGGGCCAGCCATTAACAAGCACTTAGATTGACGGGTAGAGATACAATAAGGTATCCAACTACACCAGATTTCCTCAATCAGAGGAAATTAAGAATCTGTTGATCCTTGAGTGTGAGGGAGCCTCCCTTGAGTTTGACCATGTGAAGGAGCCTCCAATGAGAGGCAGGTCAATGTTGATGCATTGTAGCCACATTCTTTTGGAACCTTTCCTTGTTAATTGGCAGTATGCATGCTTGATAAGAGTGAATGCCTGCCGGCACTTTATCTGGCATGCAGTAAATCCATTTTTCCCAACCGAAAAAAAAGAAAAATAGTCAGGTTTGAGGTGTGAGAAGTAAATTTTTCTATGATTGTCATATTTTGTTAGAAATGTTGAAGTTATGTAGTACCTTAACTGTCTCTGAAGTCTTGAGATGTTCTGTTATATCCAATGAATTTTCATGATTAGCATTTCTGCTAGAGCATGTCGTTATTGAGCTGTCCGGCTGTCGTGTTTAAGAAACAAAGTTAAATCCTGTACTACCTGATAATTGTGAATGTTTTTGTTGTTTGGTAAATGTACTAAGAAAGAAAGGTTTTCATATGCTCAATGTTAAATATATAAGTGCATACTTGCCTTCGTTTTGGTAATTTAGTCCCTAATCAAATTTTTGGTGAGTGATGCCTTTGTATTCCTTCTTGTTTAGAGCTTGTAGTTATAGTGTTATTTGAAATTCATCAACAGAATGCTGCTGGTTAATTAGCAAAAAATGCAGAAATAAGAATGGCAATCAAGCCACAAATCTCACTTTGTTGTGTTGACTATATGCAATGTTCTTTAAAAGGGTAAGAAGACATAAGGCAAGGCATTTTAGCCCTTTGGAGATTAGGCGCAAGCCTCCAGGCCTTTAGCTGTAAATCTTACTAATTTTACATTTTAATTTATGTAAATAAATTAAATATATTTTTTTTAATACTGAATATAATTTGTATGCTAGTTGTTGACTATTCAAAAAACTGACTTGAATTTTTTAAGTAGATCATTTGAGAGACAGTAATAACTTTACAAAGTTCGAATAATTTTCATGATCTATGATGCGATTCTGAATTATTTTGGAAAGGTTGAAATAGTAATGGAGTATACTTAATGGACTATTGAATCTTGGGCACCCAAAGGGCCACTCTACATCATATTTAATAAACTTCCTAACGTTATCTGAGAATTAATCAATAGACATGATGTGGTTAAACAGTGGGCAAATCTTGCATTCAAAGCTAACTTATATCATCTAGTTACAAATTAGTGAATGAGGCACCTTATGGTAGGCTGAAAATTTCTGTTTTTTATTCTACTTCCTGTGGCAGTCCATGTTCTAAGTGGATAGGCCTGAGTAGTTTATGAGATTGGACTGCTTTTAGGTGCTTGTAAAATTTTACTGATTGTGCTCTTGTAAATTTTATGGGCATTTCAATTATATTACTGCAGTCTGAGACTCAATTTGTTTAATGAGCAGTCACGTTTCCTGTGCAGATAAAGCCTCTAGTGGGTCCAACGAAAGCTATCATGAACGTTCCCATAAGAAATTTTCAGTGGCACGAGTTTTTTCCCCGTGGTAACAGAAATTAATAACAGGACATTTAAAAATTTTATTCATTAAGAAAATGGTTCATTCATGTTTTCTTTCTTTGCAGCAAAGAACAACATTGGTGTTGTGATTGCACTCTGGGCTCCAATCATTCTTGTATGGGCTATCATATTCTGATGTTTCTATCTCTCCTCCCCCCCCGCCCCCCCCCCCCCGGTTTGTTTAAGCCGCAATTCAAGTTCTCATGCTGTGATTTTTTGTAGGTCTATTTTATGGATACTCAAATTTGGTACGCCATATTCTCCACGTTATTTGGAGGCATCTATGGTGCATTCCGCCGTCTTGGAGAGGTTAGTTTATTTATAATTTTTTTTTTCCCTTTGTAACACCATTTGTTTGCTTTATTTCTTAATATATTAGAATTCTTGTTGGTTTTGTTAGTCATGAAGCATCTTGATGTTGGTACCAACTGGAAAGGAATTCTTAATATATTCTTTCTTTATGCATGGTTGTGATGTAGTATAGATTTAAGCAATTTGTATATCTTTTCCCTGATAGCAAATGGGGGTAGGATGGGGGTAGAATGGTTTTCAACTCATTTCAAATTGATTCCATTCTTTGGCTTCTATGTATTTAATAATGTCTATTCTTGTGAATTTTTATCTTAGCTAAATTGCTGCGGATGATGGCATGATAATATTTACTTTTCTACTGTCAGCTTGGTGATCTTACCATGGTGATCTGCCATTTGTTGTTGTTCTGTCTTTCTTATTCTTGTTCTTTGCAAAAGATATGATAATATTTGGATGAGTGTTAAATATTTTTTTCCTGGATATAAAATTTACATTTGGAGTGGGAGAAAATCTGAAGAATGTGGACTGAGGCATTTAAAAAAATTATTGAACAGAACTTAAAATTTTAACAGAAGGGATTGGGTTTAAATATGCTAAATAGTGGAAAATAATTCATTTAACTGATTTGAAGGCCTACTTGGTATTGTTTGTGCATTGGAATTGCTCACGGAAAGCTGTGAAAAAACATTCATCATTCCTTTGCCTTTTAAATTTGGGAATTTGCTACTCACTTTAGTATAAAATTTATCTTTACTTAATGCTATCCTTTTACCTTTCTTTTATTTTTATTTTATTTCTCTAACTTCATCTATTGCTTGTAGATTCGAACATTAGGAATGCTAAGATCTCGGTTTCAATCGTTGCCTGGTGCTTTTAACGCCTGCTTAATTCCAGAAGAGAAGAGTGAACCAAAGAGGAAAGGGCTGAAGGCTACTTTTTCTCGCCGCTTTGCTGAGGTTAGCATTTTTGTTATTAATCTGTACCTGTAATCATTTTGAGTTTGTCATGCATCTGTATTATTATGTTAAAGTAATTATAAAACTATTTATCATTTTGAACTCCTTGTTGCAGATTGAGTCTAATAAGATGAAAGAAGCAGCAAGATTTGCTCAGTTATGGAACAAAATAATCAGTAGTTTTAGGGAGGAGGATCTTATAAGCAATAAGTAATTCTCATAATGATGCTATCCTAAATTCAAGTTCCTGTCAAACTGCAACATTGTTTTGGTTTCACTATATTTCTCTTGGATATATTTGAAATTTTCTATGTTCTTTTGAGCGCAGTCTGCTGAATTTTTCCTTCTCAGGGAAATGGACCTGTTGCTTGTCCCATATTGCGCTGACCAAGATTTGGATCTCATACAGTGGCCTCCATTTTTACTTGCTAGCAAGGTCTATCCTCTGTATAATTATTCCCTTTCAGGAATTTTTGAAACTCTTGTTGCTATATATTCATTTTCATTTATTCTGCTTTTGTTTTGCAGATCCCAATAGCACTAGATATGGCTAAGGATAGCAATGGTAAAGACCGAGAGCTGAAAAAGAGGATTGAAGCTGACAACTATATGTCCTGTGCTGTTCGTGAGTGCTATGCTTCATTTAAGAACATTATTAAACTCTTAGCTCGGGGGGACCGTGAGAAAGGGTAAGTGCTTGTAGAGTCTTAAGGCATGGTTGCAGTATGAAAACAGGTTGCATGTTTATCTTCTGTTATATAGTTTGGATGCCTTTCTTATCACTACATTTCCTAATGTATTTTGTTCATTACTGCAATGACTTTTTCAGGGTTATATACCAAATATTTGATAAAGTTGACGAACATATTAGAGTCGGTGATCTAATAACTGAATACAGGATGAGTGCTCTTCCTGGCCTCTATGAGCACTTTGTTAAGCTTATCAAACTTTTGGTAAATATATAGTGTTATTACAGTATGTGTATATATTCTTTGAATTACTGTTGAGATATGGAGTTGGTGGGCAGACTTGACAATAACAGTATTGTTTTCACAGTTAGAGAATAAGCAGGAGGACAAGGATCAAGTTGTGATTCTTTTCCAGGACATGCTGGAGGTAGCAACAAAGGACATAATGATGGAAGATCAAGACTCCAGGTAGAGTACTTGTTTAATTTCCTAATTTTGTGTTTGTGTGAATATCATGTTGCAATTCTTACTGTTCAGACATCTTAAATCACAGCTGGCTGGATTCAACTCATGGTGGATCAGGGCATGAGGGCATGACCCCACTAGACCATCACATTCAATTATTTGCATCAGATGGAGCAATCAATTTTCCAATTGATGCATCAGAAGCATGGAAAGAGAAGGTTTGTTGCATTGTTAGGAATATGTCAGAAATATGGAGTTTTAATTTTTCTTTTTCCCATTTCATACTTGGTAGTTTCCTTTTTTGTAGATCAAGCGGCTCTATCTATTACTTACTGTGAAGGAATCTGCAATGGATGTTCCATCCAACTTAGAAGCTAGAAGGCGCATATCATTCTTCTCAAATTCGTTGTTTATGGACATGCCTGCAGCACCTAAAGTTCGGAACATGCTTTCATTCTCGTAAGTAGCTATGATCTTTTGGATCACATAAATTTATCATATTTTCACTGCTCCAATGAGCAAGATTATATTCGGCTTTATAACTCCGCCTATGATGTACTTAATGTCCTAATTTTTTTCACACACAGTCCGTCTAAAGCCCTTGTAAAGGAAGAGGGTTGAGTTAGGTAGTTGATAGTCAGCCTGAAATTTGTTAGATCACTATGATATGAATCTTTACCGAATATTTCTTGGGGCGTCCCCTATGAGCGACACGTTACACTTGTACCATCCAGGTGTAGCGAAAAGTGGGCTAGGTCGTCGCCCCGAAGCGACACGCCATGTCGACGCCCTAGTACGGCGTTGCTGGTCTTATAGCCGTCCTACTTTTAATTTTAAGGGTATTCTACAATCAAAAAGCACACTTGAAACACTTATCCATTTTACCAAACTTGCTTTAACTTTATGCATCACATCATCTTCAATTTCTCCTTTAGCTTGCATAATGGATCCAAGATATCGAAATCTATAAGTGTTATTTATTTCTTCATCATTATGTTTAACTTTGTCTCCAATATTCCTCCGACCATTACTGAAATTACATTTCATATATTCTGTCTTATTTCTACTTATCCTAAAGCCTCTTGATTCCAAAGCTTCTCTCCATAATTCTAACTTAGTCTCTATTTCGCCCCTAGTTTCATTAATCAATACAATATCATTTGCAAACAACTTACACCATGGCACCTCATTTTGAATGTTTTTAATCAGTTGATCCATCACTAAATCAAAAAGATAAGGGCTCAAACCAGATCCTTGATGTACACCTATGGTGAGTGGAAATTCTCTAGTTTCTCCATCTATAGTCCTTACATTAATCATCACTCCATAATACATATCCTTAATGACATCAATATACCCATACCTACAATTTTTTTTTTTTTTGTTTTTCTAAATCTCACCTTTGAACTTCTTTAGATACTCTTATCATATGCTTATTCTAAGTCAATAAATACCATGTGCAAGTCCCTCATCTTTTCCCTAAACTTTTTCATTAATCTTCTTAAAATATATATGGCTTCTGTGGTAGATCTCCTAGGTATAAAACCTTATTGATTTTTTGAGACCTTCGTTTCTTGCCTTAATCTTTGTTCAACTACCCTTGCCCACAGTTTCATTGTATGACTCATAAGTTTAATTCTATGATAGTTATTATAATTTTGAATACCTCCTTTATTTTTGTATATAGGTATTAAAGTGTTTTTCCTCCATTCATCTAGCATTTTCTTAGTTTTTGTGTGTTAAATAAATTAGTTAAAAATATAATTCTGTTATCACCTAAGCATTCCCATGTTGGAACAGAAGAATAGAAAAATAGAAAAAACAGAGAAGAAAAATACTGAAAAATGCCTTTTAATTTACTGATTTGATGAAGAAATTACATATATAAAAAACTACAGTGTTGCAACACTTTTTGCTGGATTTTTGAAATTCTTTTCTATTTTTTCACTACTTAAAATGACTGGGATAAGACCACTATTTATAGGGCAGAGTACATGGGGAATAGATGGGAAATTTTAATATTCTAGGAACTTAACTCATTAAATAAACCTAAAAACAAGGCAAAGAATATGACAAATTCCTAGACTAAATAACTCTCTCCTGTGCTATTAATGGATGACAACTATATTCCATTTTGAAAAACTGAACAGAACTTTGAATAAGAATCACATTGGCTGCAACTTGCTGACTGAATAATTTTGTTGCTGAATGTTCTACTGACTGTAAGCTGAGTTGTCTGCTGACTTTTTAACTAAATAACTGAATTAACTAACTTCAATAGGTTCACGGCTTTCTCACAAATTCCCCTCTAAAGCTGTGAGTCTTAACATGTCTCTGAACTTCAAAAACTTCTCAGTAGTAATAGGTTTTGTGAGCATGTCTGCTGGTTGTTCATTAGTGCTGATGAATTCTAGCTGAATTTCTTCCTTCTGCACAAGGTCAAGAATAAAGTGATTTCTGACCTCAATATGCTTTGTCCTGGCATGAAAAACTGGGTTCTTAGTTAGAGCTTTTGCTGACGTATTATCACAATAAATGGTTGTAGGACCCTCTCAGCCAAACTCCTTCACAAGCAGCCTCTGTTGCTGAAATATATTCTGCTTTTGCAGATGACAAGGCAATAGTGTTTTGCTTTCTTGAACACCATGAAATGGTGCCATTTCCAAGGCAGAAAACATTTGCCGATGTGCTTTTTCGATCATCAACTGATCCGGTCCAGTCACTGTCAATGAAACCGGTCAAAACAAACTCAGAATCTTTGTTGTACTTCAGTCCAAGTTTTAGTGTGCCTTTAAGGTATCTTAATACCCTTTTTGCTGCTGCATAATGCACACTTGGGCTGTGCATGAACTTAGACAACATACTAACAGCTTTTGTAATATCAGGCCTAGTATGAGTCAAGTAAATAAGGGATCCAACTAAACTCCTTTACTGATTTTAGTCGAATTTCTTAGCTCCATCGTCACAATTTAATTTTTCATTTAGAGCCATAGGAATACTTACATCCTTACAGTCCTTCATATGAAATTTCTTCAAGATATCAGCTGCATACTTTTCTTGGGAAATGAAAATTTCCCTTCTTCGTTGCTTAACTTGCAACCCGAGGAAGTACTTCATGATCCCTAAGTCTGTCATCTCAAAATTTTTCATCATTGAGTGCTTAAAATCAGCAAGTAAATGAAGATTGCTTTCAAAGTAAATCAGATCATCAACATACAAGCAAACGATGATGAAATCATTTTTTTTTTTTTTTTTTAAATAAAGAGCTAGTTCATGAGAGCTTTTCTGAAATCTTGATTCTGAAAATAAGAATCAATCTTACTATTCCAAGCACGTGGAGCTTATTTGAGGCCATATAAAGCCTTGTTCAGTTTGTACACTTTTTCTTCTTTGCCCTTCACTTCATATCCACGTGGCTGCTCAACATAAACTACCTCATTCAGTTCTCCGTTGATAAACGCAGATTTAACATCCATTTGATACACATTTAACTCCAATTTGGCAGCTATTGCAAGTACAAGCCGAATTGTCTCAATTCTTGCAACCTGTGCAAAGGTCTCGTTGAAATCAATTTCAGGTTGTTGAGAATAACCTTTGGCAACCAATCTAGCCTTGTACTTTTGAATGGAACCATCCTCGTTGTACTTGGTTTTGTAAACCCACTTGAGACCAATGATGTCTTTGCCTTCAGGAGGATCCACAAGTTTCCATGTTGTTCTTTTCAATCACGTTCAACACTGCTTCCATGGCCTTTTTCCATTTTTTATCCTTTAGTGCATCTTCAAAATTCTGTGGCTCACAAGAGAAATGAGCAAATTCTGAATTTTCATTAGAAAAATAGCTTCTAAAATCACTATACCTCTTTGGAGGTTTTCTAACTCTTTCAGGTCTTCTTAGGACGAGTGAAGAGGATGAAGTTTCTTTATTTTCTGAATTTTCAGATTTTGAACTAAGGTTCCCGGGTGCAATTTTAGCTTCTGAAATTGCTGGATTCTGAGACTCAGTGGTTGATTTAGGTCTTGTTGCTTTAGCTAGTACAAAATCTGGAATATTTGTTGAGTTATGGCCGCTGGAAGTCCACTGACATACTCCCCTCTCGTCAAAGATGACATCTCTTGCCATTGTTAGCTTGTGATTAACAGGATTCAGCAGCCGGTAGCCCTTTGATTCATCGTTGTACCCATTAAACAGAAGCTTTTCTCCCCTCTGATCAAACTGGTCCTTATTAGGAGCTTTGTTGAGTGAGTAGGCTAGACAACCAAACACTTTCAGACGACTAAAATCTGGTTTTCTCCCACTCCAAGCTTCATAGGGAGTTCTATTCTTCACTGATCTTGTTGGTGACCGGTTTAACATATAGACAGTGGTATGTACAGCTTCAGCCCAAAGAGAATTAGGAATTCCTTTATCTTTTAACATGCTCCGGGCCATTTCAACAATGGTCCGGTTCTTTTTTTCAGCAACTCCGTTCTGCTGAGGGCTTCTACTCACTGTTAGTTGCCTTTGAAAGCCGTCCTTCTTGCAATAATTCATGAACTGGTGATAAATGAATTCACCTCCACGATCAGTTTTTAAGGTCTTCATTTTCAGCCCACTTTGCCTTTCAATGAGGGCTTTGAACTTTAAAAATATCGAGAAGACATTTGATTTTTGCTGAATAAAATACAACCATAACATTCTAGTAAAATCATCAACAAGAAGGATGAACTACCTTTTGTTTCCAAGAGAGTGTTCTTGTGGGACCAAAAATATTCGCATGAACAAGCTCCAAAGGAGCTTTGGCCCTCCAAGAAGTTTTGGGGAAAGGAAGGTGGTGCATCATCCCGTAAATACAACCTTTACAAACTCCTTAAATTTGATTTATTTGGAGAAGACCACAAACCATATCCTTTTTCTTGAGAAGCTGCAGTCCCTTATGATTCAAATGCCCATATCTGGGATGCCATAGTTGGGATTCGTTTGAAATTTAACTCTTCAAAGCCACTGGACTTGTGTAGTTGATGGAGAGTGGAAAAACCTTGTTTCGAGTCATCTCAACTTTAGCCATCAGTGAGTTCTTCTTCTTGTATATGATTCTGCATTCATTTTCTCGAAATGGACTTGATATCCTTTTTGAATTAACTGCCCCACACTTAAGAGATTGTGAGCAAGACTTGGGACATAAAGAACATCATTGATGAATTTTTGCTCACTTGATCTGGACTGCATTGCTATTACACATTTTCCTTCAACTTTTACAAATTTCCCATCACCAAGAATAACGAAATTTGAAGCATTTTCATCAATTTTAACAAATAACTCACGGTTACCTGTCATATGACTGCTGCAGCCACTGTCAAGGTACCAAACCTTGTCGTAGTTGCTTTCAGCATTGATACAAGTGAGAAACACTTGCTCTTCATCATTTTCCTTGCTGAAATTTGCTTCTGAACTTTCATTCTTCTTGTGCTAACAATTCTAGTTTGAATGGTTTGGAATGCGGCACCTTTTACACCTTAAATAGCATTCAACTGAGGTGTGATTTGACTTCTTGCATATAATGCAATTCTGTCCTTGATTGCTGGACCTTTGAGGCCGAAAAATTCCTGCCTCTGCCACGACCACGAGACTGATTATTTGGCCTCTTTGAGACTGGTCTTGTTGCTGAAAATTTCCATTCCTCTCTTGATTTTTCTTGTTCAATTTGAGCTTTGATTGAAAAGCCTGCTCCAAGGGCTGACTTGAAGATCTTTTAATTCTTTCCTCATGTGATTCTATAGGACCACAGAGGTCAAAGATGGTCATAATTGAGAGGTCTTTTGATTCTTCAATTGCTGCAGCTGCATGATCAAATTTTGGTGGTAAACTTCTGAGAATTTTTTCAACGATCTTTTTTTCTTCTATCCGATCACCATAAGCTCTGATTTGGTTGACTATTTCAGCAACTTCCGAGAAAAAATCTTTGATGCTTTAA
The DNA here is from genome assembly GCF_029873635.1 of Malania oleifera. Lineage (NCBI taxonomy): Eukaryota > Viridiplantae > Streptophyta > Magnoliopsida > Santalales > Ximeniaceae > Malania > Malania oleifera. The sequence goes on from NC_080418.1 coordinate 147,576,080, forward strand.
GAATCTTTCATTGCCAAGCAATCAAAGTTCTTCCAAAGAGATTGTAGTCAGATCGAGACTACTTTATTGTTTCCTTGAAATTCCTTCCGCTGTGTTTTCCATGCGTCTTTAGCCTTTTGAATGCCAAAGATGTGGGGAGAGATGGTTTTGCTAGTCCCTTGATGAAGATAACTCAAAGCAAGCGCATTATTTTTGATTTTTTCTTTGTTCCGGGAAGATCTCTGAGATGAGGTTGCTGTGCTTGTGTTTGTAGAGGATGAATCATCATTTGTTGAAGTTAAATCATCATACCCCTCTTCAATAATCTTGCATAAGTCTCGTGCAATGAAGAAAATTTTCATTTGATCAGCTCAGTACCCACAATTTTCTCCTTTGAAGATGGGTACTTGGTTTTGAGAATAATTGAACATAGTTCCAGCAGAGAAAGAGGTGTTGGACTACATAGCTCTGATACCAAATTTTGTTGGAACAGAAGAATAGAAAAACAGAAAAGAACAAAGAAAAATACTGAAAAATGCCTCTTTAATTTACTGACTTGATGAAGAAATTACATATATAAAAAACTACAGTGCTGCAGCACTTTTTGCTGGATTTTTGAGATTCTTTTCTATTTTTTCACTACTTAAAATGACTGGGATAAGACCACTATTTATAGGGCAGAGTACATGGGGAATAGATGGGAAATTTTAATATTCTAGGAACTTAACTCATTAAATAAAACTAGAAACAAGGCAGAGAATATGACAAGTTCCTAGACTAAATAACTCACTTCTGTGCTATTAATGGATGACAGCTGTATTCCACTATGAAAAACTGAACAGAACTTTGAATAAGAATCACACTGGCTGCAACTTGCTGACTGAATAATTTTATTGCTGAATGTTCTACTAACTGTAAGCTGTGTTGTCTGCAGCCTTTTCAACTAAATAATTGAATTAACTAACTTTAGTAGGTTCACGACTTTCTCACATCCCAAACATCAATTGGGAGGTTATCGGGTCCTATACCTTTTCTATTTTTCATCTTTTTTAATGCAAACTTAACTTCATTAACTCTAATTTTGCGAATAAATTTCATATTTTTAGTATTTTCCCCATTTGTCAATTCTAAGTTTAAGCCTTCTATTTGGTTTTCATAAATAACTTACTAAAGTAATTTCGCCATCTATCTTTTATGTCTTCCTCTTTAACCAAGACAATGTCATTCTCACTTTTTATACATTTTACATTTTTTAAGTCTTTACTCTTCTTTTCTCTAGCTTTAGCAAGTTTAAATATATCTCTTTCTCCTTCTTTTGTATCTAATCTATCATACAAACTTTTAAATGATCTGTGTTTAGCTTCACTAACGACCTTTTTTGCATCTTTTCTCGCCTCTTTATATTTTTCTTGTAATATTGTATCTGTTCTTATCTGACTAGTGGCTATATAACTTAAGATTTCAGTGTGGTTATTTATTACTGCATTTATTGCTCTTAGCATTTCAGTTACTCTATTAGCATTCTTGAAGTCTGATTGAAATAAATACTCTGCATTATTATCTAAGTTTTGAGTAATTTGTATAGCTTTTCCTTTATAAGGTATTCCGGGTTTAGTTCCATATCCTGCATACCATGCGGTAGTATCTAAATTATTTATATCTAATGGTGGATTATAGTTTATTATTTCTTCTTTTAATTCTATTAAAAGTTTATCCTTTTTCTTAATATCTTTTTCTTTTATTATATTGTTTATTTTATCATTCATCTTTCCAGTTTTCGCCAACTAGGCTCTGATACCAACTTTTTCTTAACTCTTTTTTCCAACTTTTTCTCCAAGTTTTTCTTAATTCTTTATACCAATTTTTCCTCAATGTTTTGATATTAACTTTTTTCTTCAATTCTTTATCCTTTATTATTCTTCTATTATAAATACTCATGAATCCTGGTTTTTACATTCTGTTTGGGTCTTATCGATGTTTGAGAACAATTGTGTTCTTTCTTTCTTATATATGCTTACTCGAGATTCTTTTATTTGAGCACGAAGCTCATTAATTTCCATTTTTAACTGATTTCTTCTAATATTTTACTGAGGCTATAATCAACTTGATTATTTTCTATGAACTCCAATCGTTGTTCTATTTTTTCTAATTTTTCTAAAATTATAGATGATTCATCTTTTATTCTTTTTTCTTGTTTAGTAAAACAATCTATTAATCCTTGAATGCTGTTTAAAGTTTTTTATTTTTGCTGAGATATATTTACTTCATTATTTATAGTATTTCTAAATTCTCTTAATAATTCTATTAACTGATTTAATTCTTCTTTCTTTAGTTCTTTATTAGATCCTTTATGATAAGGTCCTCGTCTATACATTGTTATATTTTTCGATCTAACTCTTGAATATTACTTCTTAATTCTTCGATTTGTTTCTCTAATATTTCGTTATTGTCTTTTTTATTATGTAGATTAGGGGGTGCTAATATTCTTCCTGAAAGACATCTACTACTTGGAGGCTTATCTTTTAATAATATTGGTTTTGATTCTTCTTTAAATGTTAATGATCTAGGTAAAATAGTTCTAGGTAATATAGATTCATGTTTTATGAAATTTATGATGATGAAATTTGTCCATGTCTCCGGTATTCTTTTTCAGTATTACAAGCTAATTAATTATTGGCATTAATTTCCTTTGCTGTGGTTTAATATGATGCAAAACCATTGGTTGACTGCATTTTCTCCTATACGTTTTCTGACGCACAATTGTGCTTCTTGCAGTGTTTTAACTCCTTACTACACAGAAGAGGTACTTTTTTCCTCATCTGAATTGGAGGTGCCGAATGAAGACGGGGTTTCTATCCTCTTCTACTTGCAGAAAATTTTTCCTGGTGTGTCTTTTGCTTTTCAATTGCTAAAGTAGATTAAGTGATGGACAAGTGTTTATTTTGCATTTTAAAACTTCTGTGATATGGATACTAAATTGGCCAATATTTTTTTTTTTTTTTTAGATGAATGGAAAAACTTTCTCGAGCGTGTGAAATGCAGTGAAGAAGAACTTAGAGAATCTGAAGATTTAGAAGAAGAATTGCGTCTTTGGGCATCTTACAGGGGGCAAACATTGACTAAAACTGGTAATGTGTGGCCAGGCCTTTCCCATTTGTTATTGTTCTTGCATTTTTTTTGTTCTTGTTTTTTTTTTCCTTTTCTTTTATTATTATTATTTTTTTCTTTTGGTCATTTTTCTTGGGAGGGGCTGGGTGGTGGAATGTTTATAGGGAATAGCCTTGGTATCTCTTCATTTGACAAATGCCTGATATTTTTTCAAATGCCAGTGAGAGGTATGATGTATTGCCGCAAGGCTTTGGAGCTTCAGGCATTTCTTGATATGGCTGAACATGAAGGTATTTGATTCTTTTCGAAATCATGGATTTTTTATGGTGTTCTGCTATTCTCCTGTCCAATACCTTTTTTTTTTTTTTCCTGAAGCGCACATTCTTTTAATGGAATTGTAACTTAACTGTTTGCATGGACCAGAATTAATGGCTGGCTATAAGTCCATTGAATTAAATACTGAGGAACAACCTGAAGGGAAAAGACTATGGACATCATGTCAAGCAGTAGCTGACATGAAGTTCACATATGTGGTGTCATGTCAGCAATATGGGATTCAGAAGCGATCTGGCGATCCTCATGCACAGGACATTCTAAAGCTTATGAACAAGTATGTCCCGCACTGCAATTTTTTTTCTTATGGATTTATTTGTTTATTTAACTTACAGCCTGATGACCTCTATCACTGTGGCAGGTACCCATCTCTCCGTGTAGCTTACATTGATGAAGTTGAAGAAGCTAACCAAGACAGATCCAAAAGGGGTGCCAATAAGAAACTCTACTATTCTGCTCTAGTGAAAGCTGCCATGCCAAAGTCCATAAATTCTTCAGAGCCAGTTCAAAATTTAGATCAGGTGAAAAATATTATTAAAAACTATATGATGGATCCATTACTCAAAATTTCGATATGGAATCTATAATTTTTGTGGTGTTGTAATTCTATTTTCCATTGGCCAGTGATATACTGTTTTGGATGCATGCATCATACACGTTAATGGTTATTTAGTCTTTTAGCATTATTATTATTATGTGTTAAGAGCTTTTTTAGTAATAAGTGAGAGTTAGTAAGGGTGTTATGGTCATTTCTATTGTACTTTCATATATTTATAAATAGCGAGAGGCCTATCATTGAGTTTAGGTCTTCCATTTTACCCAATTACTCAAAATGGTTTCAGAGCATGATCCAAACTAAACCCTACTCTCCTCAGCCATCGCCTGAAAGCACCATTCTCGTGACTGTCCTTCCTAGATTCACCTTCATCCCATATTATTTCACCAAACCAGCCATACACCCATAAACAGAGCCCCAGCCCCCCCCCCCCGAGACGACCACAAAACCCCATCGCCAGAGGAGTCCCCACACGCTCCCATGCACTGACCAAATGCTGGCAGGGCTGAACCCCGTGCCGGCACGTGAGTGAATTTCTGTCCTTTTTTTTTCCCCTCTGCCATGCTCTGATTCCTTCTCTAGACTATATTATCAAGCTGTTAGGTCAGTTTTTTGCACAAAAAAATCAATCTTTTCTGAGTATGCATTCGTGGCATTCTGTTAATGTCTGTTCAAGGCTTGTGAGGGCTTCTTTATGAGTTTTTTGGAGCCATGGCGGCATTCATATGTTCAGTTGTGAGCTGTGGCAGTGCTATATCCGTTGGTGAGTTGTTCACCTCGTCCGTGGCAGTGCAGCACCCAAGGAATGGTTGTTTGATGCTTTGTGAAGCTGTTTATCAATTGTTAATGAGTTTATTGGGTCTGAAACAGTGGGATTTGCTATGTTTTTTGATTCACTATTCTAATTCCTTCCATATACCAAAATATCAAGCTGTTGGGCATGTGTTTTTGCTCCAAGATCCAATCTTTGTTGTGACAATGCACTCATGGTAATTCGTTAGTTGTTTTTCAGTGTTAGTAACAGTCATTGGTGACCTTCTTGGGGCAGTGGCACATCTCATAAGCTGTTTTTTCTTTTTATTGTGTGTGTGGCGGTGGCAGTGTTGCTTTCTTGGGGCTGCATCTGAGGTTGTTGGTTGTTCATGGTAGTTTCGGTGGTTCACCTCTCCAATTGTTCCAGTGCTGAGTGTTGCTTCTTGGGGCTGCATGTGAGTTTCTTGGTGCTATGGCAGCCTTGTACTGATTTATCTGTGGCTTGTTCATGGTGGGTCACCTTGTTCGTGGTTGTTCCAATTGTTCCAGCAATTAATCTTATGATCATTGGTTTGATTTTGTGAATGTTGGGATGGCGTTTGCAAATCCCAAAAGTATGATTCCTTCGTTAGCCACTTCTTTGAGTGAACCATTTGCTTTTACTATATCAAAGGAGTATTCTAGGTTTCTCAATTGTCTCAACAAGCATCTTATCACATTGCTTCTTTTGCCTAGAAAGGTAGTCCTAAAGTCTGCATAGTTGAGAATTCCACTTGTGAGTTTGTCCCACATTGTAAAAAGTAAGTGGATGATGGGTGCTTATATACATGGTTGGACCCAAGACCCAATAGGCTTAAGCTTTTGGGTTAAGTTGGTGCTCACACATGTGCATCAAGCACACCTATGGACTCCTCCAGTGTTAACATGCACGCCATATGGTATCCTTCCTACTAGTCCTTGGATTATTGATTCTGTAACCAACTTCTTTTCTGATCTCCAATATCGTAAGAATCTCCTTGAAGTTACCCTCGCTGGTTGGGTCAACTATTGTTGTTAAGTGGAAAGGAATGGTAAATCCTACTCCTTCCATCTCTCCTTCGTCCACTTTATACATTTCTAAATCTCCTTCTAATCTTATGTCAGTTAGTAAACTTACTAAGTCAGTAAATTGTTCTATCACATTCCTTCCTGATTCCATGGTTATTTAGGATCTAAAGACGGGAAAGACAATTGGCACAAGACGTGAGGTAATCGTGGAATTTACCACTTTGAGTCGCCTTCTTCACCCATTGCATAGTCGCAGCTACACCACTTCAAATCCATTGTCGCCTTGGTCAACCCTCCTTGGACAAGTTGAAACAGCTAGTTCCTACGTTTAGTTTTGTGTCTAATGTTGAGTTCGAATCCTGTCAATTGGGCAAGCATGGTCATGTTCCCTTTCATGCTTATCCATTTTTTATTTGGGGTCCTAGTTGTGTGATGTCAAAGTTGGGGTTGACTACTTTGGGATGACTTGGTTATATTTAATGAAAGATCTTTCTGAGGGGTTTGATATCTTTTGTGCTTTCTGTTCCCAAATAAAGACTCAATTTAACATGCTAGTTAGGATACTTTGTAGTGATAATGCTAAGGAGTACTTCAGTACCCAATTTAGTACTTGTATGACTAACTCTAGTATGATGCAAAGTCCTCTTGTGCCCACACTCCATAACAAAATGGAGTTGCAGGGTGAAAAAAAAAAAGACATCCTTGAAGTCATTCGTACCATATTGTATTAGGTGAATGTCCCCAGTCTTTTAGAGTGATGTTGTGCTCATAGCTTGCTCCTTCATCTATAAAATGTCATCCTCTGTCCTTGGTCGTATAATCCCATATTTCGTTTTTTTTCCTAGGGCTCCTTTGTTCTTCCTTCCTTCTTGTATATTTGGTTGTCCTTTGTCCATCAATTATCTCCCAAGTCCATAAGTTGGATCCTTGGGCTATCCAATTTGTTTTTGTGGGCTATTCCTATACTCAAAAGGGATATCAATGTTATGGTCCTTCTTTACATTGATTTTGTCTTTGCTGATGTCACCTTTCTACACCATATTAATCTTATTCCTTGAGTTCGGTTGACCTTGATGAGTCCCTTCCTCTGCCTTGCCTTCCAAATCCAAACCTAGTATCTGCAATACTTGTTCGAAAAGGTAAATGCACTTGTACCCAACATCTGATCTCTAATTTTGTTTTGTTTTGTTTATTTATTTATTTATTTTTATTTATTCTTGTCATTCTTTTATTACGATTTTGTTAGTACTCTATCTTATGTTTCTCTTCCAAGGTCTATTTTTAAAGACCTATCCCATTCTGGGTGGAGGATGGCAATGGTTGAAGAGATGCATGCACTACATGATATGATACCTCTTCCTCCTGATAAGTCTATGGTTGGTTGTCGTTGGGTGTACAATGTGAAAGTCAATCCTCATGATTCTGTGGCTCGTCTAAAGACCCGCCTTGTTGCTAAGGGGTATACTTAGGTGTATGGTTTGGATTATTCAGACTAATGTTTTAAAAGGGGAAGGCGTAAGGAGAGGCATTAGCCTTAAGGCATTGAGGCATAAGCATTTTGGGACAGTATTTTTTAAAAATTAATAAATAAAATCTATTTATATATAGTAAAGAAATGAGAAAAAATTAAGAATAATGGAGAAAAAAATAAATACATAATTTTTAAATATCATGTAGGCCAATTTTAGCTGACAAACTCAAACAATACATGTTTAAAATTAAGCATGAGCCATAACATTACAAAAAGAAGAGAAAAAGCCAAATTAAAGTATCACAATTTCTCATCATCCAAGATTCTAAGAATCTAAATCTAAATCAACACTGGAACAACATTGGGAGTCTGCTACGAACAACACTGGAGAGAGCGAGAGTTGAATCCTCGAATTAGTTTGAGTAGAGACCTCAGACTGAGAATAGATCTCGAAGCAGAGAAGTTGTAGGGGTTCGCAGAGAGAGCCGAGAGGCTATAGAGGGTTGCTGGAGAGAGATGAGAGGTCCAAATCGGCCGTCGGAGAGAGATGAGACGTGACGTCGAAAGGGGTTGTCAAACTCCATCGAGTAGTATTTTTCTTATTATATATGTGGATGACATTGTGATCGTTGGTGATGATGATCATGGCATCCAGGACCTAAAGCTTTTTCTAAAGAGTAAGTTTTAGACCAAAGACTTGGGACCATTGAAGTACTTCTTGATTATAGACGTATCGAGATCTTGTATGGGGAACTATCTAGTCATATAGGGAGTATGTTCTTGATCTTTTAGATGAGACGGGGTCATTGGGATCCAAACTTGTTGACACACCCATGGATCCCAATAGCAAGTTGATGCCAGATATGGGTGATTTGTTGCCTAATCTAGATCGGTACCAAAAACTTGTTGGAAAGTTGAATCATCTCCCAGTCACTCGACTAGATATATCCATCACAACAAGTGTTGTGAGTTAGTTTCTTGATTCCTTGAGAACAAGTCACTAGGATTCAATAATTCGCATTTAGAGATATCTCAAAAGTGGACCAGGATCGGGGTCTCTTATATTAGGATCGGGGTCACACTCATATTTAGAAATATACAGATGCAGATTGGGTCGGATCACCTTCCGATCGAAGATCCACAACCAGGTATTGTATCTTTGTCGGTGGTAATTTGGTGTTTTGGAAAAGTAAGAAACAAACTGTGTTGCCAGGTTGAGTGCTGAGTCAGAGTATAGGGCTCTGGTGCACAATACCTGTAAACTTGTTTGCTTGAAGAACATGTTTAAAGAAGTAGGTTTTCCACATTCTTAGCCTATAGAGTTGGTGTGTGATAATCGAGCTGCTATTCATATTGCCTCCAACCCAGTCTTTTATGAGAGGACAAAGCACATTGAAGTTGATTGCCACTTTATTCGAGAGAAACTTGTATAGAAGCTCATTACAGCCACTTATGCGAATTCTGAGTTTTAGCTTGCTGATTTGTTTATTAAAGCCTTAGGAGGTGCTTGTGTGAAATTCATTTGTAACAAGCTAGGAGCATATGATATATAATGCTGCAGCTTGAGGGGGAGTGTTAATGGTTATTTAGTCTTTTAGCACTATTATTATGTGTTAGAGTTTTGTTAGTAATAAGTGTGAGTTAGTAAGGGTATTTTGGTCATTCTTATTGTACTAACGTATAGTATAAATAGAGGGTGAGACCTTTAATTGAGTTTAGGTCTTCCATTTGACTCAATTACTCATCATATATACAAGGCAGATTTTATCATCTTGGAGTTTTTCTCCTGTTCTCCCTTCTTATCTTCCTCCTATTTCTCTCCCTTAATTTTCTCTTTCAGAGAAAAATCATGCTAATGGGGATCATGAGGTTTCTTCTCCGCCATGGGTTTCTTCTCCCATGATGGTCTTTTGAATTCTTGTCTTCTCTAATGAAATCTGGTGAAGGCCATTTTCGTATCGTCTTTTCAAATGAACATATTTGTGATTTCAATCTTCTGTAGCTGAATCTTTCGATCCTGTATCCAGTTTTCTTCCTTAGCTCTACCTAATTTCTTACTCTTCTCTACCAATTCCTTCCTTAAAATGTCTTACCCTGGCTATCTTAAACAATTAGCTTTAGATTGCATGTGGTTTCGCCATTCTTTTAAGGAGGATAGAAAAATTTGCAATTTTGACAAATGGGGAATGATGCAACTTGTATAACCGAGTTTGCGGGTAGCTGAATGTCGTCTTTAGTGTTGAACCATGAAGAATTACAGTGGTTAATGCATCAGATAAGGGATTTTTGGCTAGGGTTGTGTTGGTTTGACAAGAGTATTGAAGATCTGTTGTCCTAGATAGAAGGTGGATTTCTTCTTCTGATGCTACTTGGGAACTTGTGGGGAAGTTTTTGTGCTTGTAGAGGTACAAAGAGGGAGATCGAAGCAACTTTGTTCATTTCCTTCAAAACAGCTGGGTAATGGAAAGCACTTAAAAGGATTTCGCTGGTCGAGGTGGAAGTATTGAAAAGGCTAAAGGAATGATTTTTGTCATATAGACTGTGAATCGACATCTTCAAGGGATGGAGAAAAGGGGGAGTGTTGCAGCAATGACAAGGTCAAATATAACCTACGCTGAGCTTATCAATCAGCTCCAGCAAAAGTTGTCACTTTCACCGATGAGGGAGTGGTTTGTAATCATTGGAACTCTTCTATCAAGAATTTCATAATATTGTTGATCCTACATTCCAATGGGAAATTTATGATGGGAAAGAGGGGATATTAGGACTTGGTTGGGGGTTTCAATTTTAAAGATAGGAGCTATTTAAAATTTGAGCCTAGTGATAATTGGCCTACTAAAGGCTATAAGGGGGCTGCAAAACTAGGTTTAAGTGGTAAATAGGGGAATGGGCCTTTTTCTAATAAATGTGGGGAATAAGCAACAGGTTATGGTAAAAAAATTTTGCATTGGGGTTACTAGGACTGAAGAAACCCAACTGGTAAAACAGGAGGAGGCTAGTGAAGACAAAGGGGATGTAGAACTTGAAGGGCAAAGACTCAATAAAAGTAGGAGCAGCATAGAAAATCCCAGCCATCATGTGAAGAATGCTCTAAAAGGGGTGTTGATGATAAACAAAGGAATGTGGAAGGATGTGTAGAACAGGAAGTTGCTAAATGTAATAATTTACATATTTTTGTGGTGAAAAAAAAAGCCTTCTCTTCTCAACTTTGTTCATTTGGATGGTCCTAAGAAACAAGTGGATGAGCAGTTTAAAGATATCTCTTTTCAAGAGGATGAGAATGGCAAGGAAAGTGTTGATATTGGAGAGTTTATGGGAGTTTGATAGGGGTTAGATAAAAGTTTGATGGATTTTTCACCAAATAGGCCACAGAGTGAGGTCCCTTCTAATATCCTAGCAGGTTTAGGTGATTGTATTTTATATGGTCAGCATGTGGAAGGGGATGAAATATCTAGAAAGTCTACTGAAGATGCACAGGCTGGTTTTCACCATTTAATGAGCACAAATAACCAGATTGATAACTTGTAGAGGGCGCTTTTGCTATTATTCCTTATAATGAATTTCTTGCCATCAAAACTATCAATGAGTCTGCTCCATTACGAGAGTATGGTATGGCTGTGATTGAGCCTATCACAGTGGATCAAGAGGATTGCAGATCCCAAAAAAATATGGCACTCATTCCTAAATTGTCAAATTGTTTTGGTAATTCTTCATGCCAAAAGGGAAAGAGTGGCTGTTGTGGAAGACATAAATGCTAAGAAAAAGACAGGTAATTCTTATGATGCAGTTAGCAAAGGAAAGTAGGTATTGAAATGGGGGGATATATCATATAATGAAAATGATGGTCTAAGTGAGTCAGTTGTGGTGGTTACTATTGGATGAAATTAGGGAACAATGTAGGCATGTTTCTGTCTCCAATGACAGTTTAGGGAACTTATCATATGTACATCCAATCCCTTTGGAAGGATTGGAGGGTATCTCCATATTTGACAATGACAATTTGGTTAATGAACTGCAGTGCAAGGACGATATTTTACCTACACCGATGAAGGAGGTTCTAGGGAATGATATTGAGGTTCAAGATCTCATGGATAAACTGGATTTAAAGTTTTGTGATCTTGGGGAAAATGAAGTGCCTCTTGTCAGGGGTAAAAACAGAGCTAAAAAGGATCAAATGGAGTTGACTAACTTGAAGAGTTCGGTGAACTATGAAGGAAAAAAAGTGAAGAGGGGGTTCCTTGTTTAATTGTTAATTTTTTTTCGTTTTATTTTATTTTATTTTGGGATGGACTTCTTGTCCTCTTTCATTGTAATTTCTCTTTCTCTATCTAATATAACTTCTTTTATTATGAAAAAAAAATTACTGCTTTGGTACCATGTTGTAAATCTGAAATAAATTATTAAAGAATTAAAGGAAGAAAATACAGCATCTAGGGTTAGAGATGAAGAGAAGAAGAGGAGAAGAAAAAGAACTCAGGGGTACAGCTCCACGTCCGTCCACTTCATTTGTAATAAGAATAAAAAAATTGATGAAGAGAAGAAGAGGAGGAGAAGAAAAAGAACTTGGGCTCAGCTCCAAGTCTGCCCACTTCATTTGTAATAAGAATAAAAAAGATTTTAAGGACAAAAAATCCCCATTCACGCAACCTAATTACTAAAATAACATATTTTTTTCTAACATCTTAGAGGATCATAGGGATTTTTTCTAAATATTCCTATTATCTTGCAATTGTTTGAGATAGCTTTTGATTTAAAAATAGATTTGGGGAAGAGTGGGATAGCTTGTATTAATTTTAGTGTCCTTAGATTGGTGTGGTATTCTTGACTGGCCTTGTAAGTTATTTTGGAGTTCTTCTAGGTAGTAATCCTAGGGCAAATGGGGTTTTGGGATCATGTGTTGTAGAAGTTTTACTAAAGGTTGGATGGGTGGAAGAGTACTATATTTTCTCTAGATGGGCATATTACACTTATTCAAGCTTATCTTGCTAGTATCCCATTCGATTTACTTATCCATTTTTAGAATTCCTACGGTAGTAGCTACATATTCAGGAAATCATGAGAGATTTCATATGATCTGGGTTGGGAGATAAAGGATCATTTGGTTAGTTGGGATTTGAGAGGTTGTTTGTAGGTATAAAAAGGAGGGTGGCTTTGGGTCTTGGAAAGCTGGTATCTAAGAATATTGCTTTAATGGGTAAATGGTTCTGGCATTTTCCCTTAGAGGAGTCTTCCCTCAGGCACAAAGTAATTAAAAGTAAATTTGGCTTGCAGGGTAATGGATGGGATGCTAATTTTGTGTGCTTGTCGCAGTTGTTGGAAGGGTATATCATAGTTATATCCTCTTTTTATTCCTTATAGAAAATTTTTTGTGAGTCATGGGCTGCATTCATTTTTGGGGAGACATTTGGATGGGGAGTTCTTCGCTTTGCACTTTTTTCTGGGTTTGTGTGGACTGTCCACTTTTCACGGTGACCTATTTCTTCATTGTTTTATTTCAAATAGGGAGGATTTATCATGAGATTTCCATTTTGATAGGGCTCTCAATGATAGGGAGGTGTTGGATCTCAGTATTTCACCTCCTTATTATGTTTGTTGGAGGGTAGTAGGGACCATTGTGGATTCTTGATCCTTTGAGGGAGCACTCTTGTAACTCCTTTTCTGAGCATTTGACCCATCAAAACTTGTACTTCTCGCTCCATAGTTCTATTTGGAAGCCCAAAATCCCCTCAAAAGATTAAGGCTTTTGCTTGGTTGGTTCTTCTCCACCACCCACCCACACCCCCCCCCCCCTATTCTTTTTTTATAGTTCAGAATATGTCTCTTACCTGTTTCTTTGTTGCTCCGTTTCTTGGAGGGTGTGGAATAATCTTTTTGGCTTATTTGGAGAGAGTTGGGTTTGTCCGAAGTCAGGGGAGGCTTTGGCTCTCTCATTTTCAGGTTTTTGAAGGGGTAAAGATGTGCCATCTTTCTGTAGATGCATAATTTTTGCTGTTTTGTCAGGGTTACGGTTGGAGAAGAATGCTTGAAGAGAGTATCTCTAAATCCCCGAGATAGGATTTGGTATTTGGCCTCTTTGTGTGCTTTTGCGGTGGGCTGTTTAGAAAAGTTTACTTTTCAGATTTACTGTGATTGGTGGGCAGTGTTATTTTGATTTTATTTGTCTTTTTTGTTTATCTTGTAGAAGGATTTCTTATGCTGCTCCTTGTAATTTCTTTTCTCATTAGTAATGTCTCTGTTTCTTTTCAATCAACAAATGATTCGGTTGATGTGCATTACAGAGAAAAAAAATAAAAAACTATTATTTGCTTAAGGCCACACCAAAGTAGAACCCTGCCCTTGTGTTCACCCAACTGTATACTGACAATGAATTTCTATGAATGCTCTTCTTAAAAGAGGAGAGGGAGGGTGGCAGAGGAGGATGCCGCCGCGGGGGGGGGGGGGGGGGGGTTGGTTACATTTGGCTTTTGTAATTAACTTTTGTTTTTAGCATACTAGTAATTTTTAGTGTCCATTTTTATCAGTGTGTGGCAAGCTAAAAATTATGATCATCTAAATGTCTACAAACAGGTTATTTATCGAATAAGACTTCCAGGACCCGCCATCTTGGGTGAGGGGAAGCCTGAAAATCAGAACCATGCTATCATTTTCACGCGAGGAGAAGGCTTGCAAACAATTGATATGAACCAGGTAGATAATGATCGTTTTTTTTCTTCTGATGAGTAAGGATCTTTCTCTCTCTCTCACTCTCTCTCTCTGTTTTCTGCTTGTTAAAATTTCTACGTCTGTAGGATAATTACATGGAAGAGGCCTTAAAAATGAGGAATTTGCTTCAAGAATTTCTTAAAAAGCATGATGGTGTGAGGTTTCCTACAATACTTGGTCTGAGGGAGCATATATTTACTGGAAGGTGGGTTCAATTATAAGTTGTATTGCTACTATATACCTTTTTATCCTTATGTTTTGCTGATTATTTGTCTACTCTGTTCAGTGTGTCTTCTCTTGCATGGTTCATGTCAAATCAAGAGACGAGTTTTGTAACTATTGGCCAGAGATTATTGGCCAACCCACTGAAGTAAGATCTCTTATTGTTGTGTAATTCCTTGCTTCATGCGCCTACATTTTCATTGTTTCTTCTCAATAACATTTGCACATTTATACAGTTACATTGTGGAGGTGTAAAAGTATAATAGGTATTTAGGTATTTGTGTTTTGTGTTTGTGTGTTGTGTCGAGTATGTCATGAATCCTTCACTGCACCACAGTTTGATTCACAGAGAAAATTTCTCTCATCCTTCACAAAATCATTTCCAGATGATATGCATGTACTAATATACTAAAAACAAGAAAAGTTGTATTAAATGTTTAAGTTTGACAAGTAAAAAATCATGTTTTCATGTGTATGCTTTCTCCTCAACAATAAAGCATAAAGGAAGGAGTCAAAAAAAAATATAAAAAATGAACTTTGTGTTGTTTAAGGAAAGGAGTCGAGAGAAGCTAACAAAAACTGAACTTTTGGTGTTTGTCAACAATTTAAAAAATCATATTTCATGCATATGATTTCCCAATTAAAAAGGAAAAAAACCAATTAACTCGAACAAATTTGGTAATAAACGAACGAACTACTTAAAGAATCAACCTTTGAATCTTAATAACACAACAAAACATGAGTACCACCTACCACTTTTGCCAATTAGTGCTCTCCCCCTTCTCAATGGTAGAATGGCATACTCCTCTTAAGAGTAGGGAACGGTTTTGTGAAGGCAATGCAGGACCTAAGGGCCTATTTAGTTTTAGAAGACAGTTTTCATTTTCCAATTTAGTTTCCAAAAATCACAACAAAAAAAGAAATCATTTTGGAACATTTATATGAAATAAATGATAACAAAAAAAAAATGGCACTATTTTCTGGTGAAATGGTTTCATTTTTCATTTTCATTTTTTCTAATAATTACAATAATACCACCTTATTTTCCAATTTTCCAAATTTATATAAAAAAGTTGGGAAGCGTTTCTTTTATCATTTGTATAGATTTCTTACTCATATTTTCCATATGGGAGCATGGAATTCAGATCTTGAACTTCAATTTGGAATTTGTTATATGATAGGTCTAACGGGATATGATAGGCCTAGAATTGTGTGAATCGATGGGTTCAGATCGATTCATTAGATTCACCTTGATGCGGCAACAATTCGTTGGTTTTTGATTCTCTAGTAAGATACAAATCAATTTGGTGTGCAATTGATACAAATCATATAAATCGAGTTGTGAATCATAAGATTCTAAATACTATGTATATCTATACGGCAACGAACAAACCAAGCCTTAAGTCCCACTAGGTGGAGCTGGCCACAAGAATCCTTTTCCACCAATTTACACAATCTGGGGAAATTCTCTTCTACAATTTGAGGGTTGTTAGATCCTTACTAACTCATTCCTAGTTAGTTTAACTACTCTTATATAAATCCTACACTTGACTTACAAAATTAGGGTTGAAATGGAATGGGAGTGCAGACCTCGATTCCCTTTCCAATGTTTGGTTCACATAAAAGAATGCATTCCAGCCGAAATTCTAATTCCCTCATTCAAGAAAATGGTGATTCCACCTTTTACAGGTAGGGATTACAATTCCATTACTAACGCTCTTTTTTCCTGGACAACTACAACCCTCAACAACAATAACAAGCAAACAGTCATTTTGTGTGACAAACCAAATGCAGTAATTGCATTCATATAACGGTTCCATTCCTGCCTTGACTCCATTTCTACCTCGATAGTTGGTGCAAGCCAGAATGCAGACAAGTGTTTCTCTAGCGTACGAGCTTGTGTTAATCATTTGTTCTTTTGTTTGCTTAAATGTTTATTTAATCTTAACAAAATAACTTTGCTTGTTTCCTTGTTTCCAGGGTTCGATTCCATTATGGTCATCCGGATGTGTTTGATAGGCTGTTTCACCTGACAAGAGGAGGTGTCAGTAAAGCTTCTAAGATTATCAATTTAAGTGAGGACATATTTGCAGGTATGCTTCTACTCTAGACGTCTCTCCTTTTGTAAAAAAAAAAAGAAAAGGGCAGTGTGGTGCACAAAGCTCCTGCGTATGCAGGGTCCGGGAAAGGGGTGGACTACAATGGATCTATAGTATACAGTCTTACCTTATATTTTTGCAAGAGGCTGTTTCCACACATCAAACCTGTGACCTCCATGTCACACGGACAACCTTACCGTTGCACTTGAGCTCCCCTTCATGTCTCTGCTTTTGTGAGTTGGTTTTTTGGGAATACTATGCTAGCTTGACCATGTTACTTCTATAATGTGACCATGGGTGCAGGTTTTAATTCTACACTTCGTGAGGGCAATGTTACTCATCACGAGTATATACAAGTTGGGAAAGGAAGGGATGTGGGTCTGAACCAGATTTCTCTGTTTGAGGCGAAAATAGCTAATGGAAATGGAGAGCAGACATTAAGTCGTGATATATACAGGCTTGGGCACCGTTTTGACTTTTTCCGGATGCTGTCATGTTATTTTACCACTGTTGGTTTCTACATCAGTACACTGGTATGCTGCTAAATTTACCCTCTTTCACGGTTCAAGAGGGTTTATGTTATGAGGGAGATTTTCTGAACTTTTCCTTGTTTGCTCCTGACAGATAACTGTGCTCACTGTATACGTATTTCTGTATGGGCGCCTTTATCTCGTCCTCAGTGGGCTTGAAGAAGGACTGAGCACTCAACCAGCAATTCGTGACAACAAGCCTCTTCAGGTGGCTCTTGCTTCTCAATCTTTTGTGCAGATAGGATATTTGATGGCCTTGCCTATGTTGATGGAAATTGGTTTAGAAAGGGGTTTTCGAACTGCACTGAGTGAATTCATACTGATGCAATTACAATTGGCACCTGTATTTTTCACATTTTCTCTTGGAACAAAGACCCACTACTACGGAAGGACGATGCTTCATGGAGGTGCAAAATACAGGCCTACAGGCAGAGGGTTTGTGGTGTTCCATGCCAAGTTTGCTGAGAACTACAGACTCTACTCCCGCAGTCATTTCGTAAAGGGAATTGAACTGATGATTTTGCTTATTGTGTACCAAATATTTGGCAGTTCTTATAGGAGTGCAGTAGCCTATGTATTGATCACTGCATCAATGTGGTTCATGGTTGGAACTTGGCTTTTTGCCCCCTTCCTCTTCAATCCTTCTGGTTTTGAATGGCAGAAGATTGTTGATGATTGGACTGATTGGAACAAGTGGATAAATAACCGAGGAGGTATTGGTGTACCCTCTGAAAAAAGTTGGGAATCATGGTGGGAGGAAGAGCAAGAACATCTTCGCTATTCTGGAAAGCGTGGTATCATTGCTGAGATACTGCTATCTCTGCGGTTCTTTATCTATCAATATGGACTTGTTTATCACCTAAACATTACAAAGAACACCAAAAGTTTTCTGGTATGACTTGCCTGCCAGTTTTATTTTCCTTGCTTGGCTTTTTCTTCTCCTCTTCTTTGCAATGCAGTAACAAACTTATTCTTGTTTTTTGTACTTAATGACAGGTTTATGGTGTGTCTTGGCTGGTTATCTTTCTAATATTGTTTGTCATGAAGGTTAGTGCAAAATTCTTAAACATTATTTATGATGAAAGTTAGTGCAAAATTCTTATTTCTATCATGGCAGAATCTCTCTTTAGTTGGTCCTCCATGCAGCATTCAATTTATTTTTTCTGACTGTAGTATAGGGATATGCTCTCCATGGTTATACTCTAGTTGTGGTTCATTGGTCTCTGTTTTTGGGAGTCAACTGACTTGTCCCAAGATATTCTTTAAATTTTGAAAAGTGGAGGCTGCCAGAGCCAGTGTAGCTGGGTGTTGAATTTGGGGTCAATTCTCACTTGGCAAGGCCTTTTTTATTTTATTTTATGTTTTTTTGTTTCTTTTGTTTCAGATGGTTGGGTATGATTTTATTTGGTGTTTTTTCTCATAATATGTACAATATTGGATAGCTTCCAAATCGAAGAATATAAGAAATTTGATCATTGCTGATTTTGGTAAGGTTGCATGTGAGTTTGTTCCTTTTGTCGGCTTTTAAATTGTGTTCCCTTACTTTTCTCAGACTGTCTCTGTTGGTCGGCGAAAATTCAGTGCAAATTTTCAACTCATGTTTCGGCTAATCAAGGGATTAATCTTCCTGACATTTGTCTCAATTCTTATCACCCTGATTGCGCTTCCCCACATGACAATGCGGGACATCGTAGTGTGCATTCTTGCCTTCATGCCAACTGGTTGGGGTTTGCTTCTGGTCAGTGAAATATCTCCCCCTTGCATATTTTTATTGTTTACTCAATTCGTTCAGAATTCTCTTTTCCATATGATTTTGTTGGTCCATAAATTGAAGCTTGAAATCTCTGGCACCCAAATTGAACATGCTGCATATTCATTAACCTGGACATATATTCCCACTTAAGATTAATTGTTTGTTACCACCAAGATGAAAAGTGCTAATAATTGTAGCTGTCTTGTTATTTTGAACTAGTCTCTTTTTTATGGATGAAACGCTTGGAGTCTTACTTGTTTGATGTCCTTGGAGGCAGCTGTGCACCAATTTGCTTCCTATATGAAAGTAACTATTAAGTTGTGCTCGTTTAAGCTGTGATTTCCCTTTTTGCTTTCTTTCCCCCCCTATTGCTTTCCAGGTTGCCCAAGCTTGCAAGCCTCTTGTTCACCGGGCTGGGTTTTGGGGATCGGTTCAGACACTTGCTCGTGGCTATGAAATTGTGATGGGTTGGCTTCTGTTCACCCCAGTTGCGTTTCTTGCCTGGTTTCCTTTTGTATCAGAATTCCAAACCCGAATGCTTTTCAACCAAGCATTCAGCAGAGGTCTACAAATTTCTCGTATTCTTGGCGGGCATCGGAAGGATCGTTCTTCTCGCAACAAAGAATGATCTTAGTGACAGCAAACAATCTTGTTTATCAGATAGATTTGTAGAAAATCCTTCCCCATTGGAAATTACTGCTGTTGTAATTATAGATGCAGGCAGTGCTCTTTTCTTTTGCTTTTTCTGTTTTTTTTTTTTTCTTTCCTTTTTTTTTTATATAATTTGGAACTCATCAGTGCCAGCCACGCTCGTATCTGTTGCTGAAAATGCAATGTTGTATAGAATGGTAAGCTTTTTTGAATGATGAAAATCCTTTTTGTCAAAAATGAACTGTTGGGACGAAACTAAATTCTGATCTCTGAAGATGGTTTATGGTGTGCGGTGACAACACAAATAGA
Organism: Malania oleifera; assembly: GCF_029873635.1. Lineage (NCBI taxonomy): Eukaryota > Viridiplantae > Streptophyta > Magnoliopsida > Santalales > Ximeniaceae > Malania > Malania oleifera. The sequence goes on from NC_080418.1 coordinate 147,595,593, forward strand.
ATTCATTATATGATTTCAATTTATACTTTCCAAAAAAAAAAAATGAAATGCCATTAACTTTATCAGTAGAGATATTATTCAATTTTTATTAATTATATATCAATACATATTTCATGCCATCAATATTCCCTTTAATGAATTAAAAAATCACATTAAATTGTGTTAACTTAAAAATCATGCCATCATAACACTCGAAGAGAGTCAGTAGATTGCTGGCTGAAAATAAAATATTAAACTAGTGTGTACCTTCAAATTTTAGCTTGATCGAAGTGAAGGCATAAAACTAAGGTTGCATGTGAAGTGAATATGTATATGTCTCTGTGATCTTCGTTCGTACATATTTAAATTATTAATCAAGACTAGAAATGATGTCTTGATTCATGTATAGATAATAGGTACATTGATTGAAGTCAAGAATTTCATTAAACAATTTATTGGTAAAGAATGTATCATTTTGTGTTCCAGAAAGGGCAAGATCAGATGTATATATATATGACTTAAAGGATTGCATCACTAATGAAATTATATGAAGGGTTTTTGATTTCTCACAATACTTAATCAAGTTTGATAGAATTTTCACTAGTTTCCGTAGAAATGAGTATCATGTCTTAATATTAGTTTTTACTTGATTATGGTTCACACAATAAGTTGATTATTCTACTTATGGAAATTTTTTTATAGTGAACAATGTCTACTTTAGTAATTAATTTAATTATAATACTTTTTTTACTTATAATAATTAAAATTTTGGCGAGCATTTGTTTTAAAACTCTCAGTAATGAGAATTTTGGAGAGGAGACTAAATTGAACTAAGGGGTGTGATGATGTGAATTTTGTTAAATTTCATAATTCTACTTTTTAAAAAATTTGACCTTTCAAATGATTTCTTGGTTGTTGCCAAGAAAGATTTATTGAAATTATAATATTATTGGGGAATTATTAACACTTGAAATTATTGAATTTAGGAGCAATTTAGAAGAGTAGGGTCTCTCTCTCTCTCTCTCTCTCTCTCTCTAAAGTTTGTTGAGAGTGACATTTCAGTTACACCTTATAATTGAGAAATTGATTGTACTTCAAAATTTAAAGTACACCATAGGATAAAAATTTCTTTGAAAATTTGAGCGAATTAAGAAACTTTTTCTTATATTTGACATGGTCTCTAATCATAAGAATTTCTTTCCTTTTTCTGAAAAATAGTTTAGGTTGAAAATAGAAACCAAAATATAAACAAAGCTAACAAATTCAATTGCAAGAAAATCCGTTTTATTTGAATCACCTCAACGTTTTCACATTTACAAAAAATTCTGACCCTCGCATTATAAAATAGATAATCCACATATATCACATGCACAAAACACTAGATTTTTTAAAAAATCTTTTAATGGGTAGAATTTTATTTTTCCCTTACGAAAAATATTTTGATGATAGAAAAAAAAGTAAAATACAAAAACATATTTTACACACACACACATATAGGTCTTAAAACCAACAAATATAGAGTAATTTAAAGGGATTGTCGTGTACATGGAATTTACAATTCCACCATGATAAAGCTCTTGCTAGAAATTATAAAAACATGAGAGAAAAATAAGAATATTAAAGGATTCAATTTTCATATTTGATTGTAAAGGAAGGTGAGAAAATTAAATATATAATAAATACATAAAATTTTTCAAATTGCTTCCCTTAACATATATTAAATATTATCTAAATTCATAGGCATTCAAATCTCTGAAACTTTAAAGTTATCCTTCCATATTCAACTTAAGAATATTTTAATTTTGAACTTGGAGTAAAATACAGTTCAATAAAATTTTAAAGACTTGTGCAATTGTAATTTATCCCACTGCCTCCTACAAATGGGGAATACAATTTTAGAAATTTAAAATTCAATCAATTAATATTCATTTTAAATTCTCAAAGCACCCCTCCCCCGCGTATCCTTTCCAAATTATAAAAAATTAAAAGGCCTCAATAATACCTCAACACTGGCAACGGTGTAGACTCAGTACTTTTTTTGGAATACGCACCGGGTATCCACGCGTCCGTTTTACGATCCACGTAACTAATCATGCGTCCCTTAAAGTTAACCCCATAACTTCAAATGAAGGATAAATTCAGGAATCCAGAAGCAGAAACGAGTCCAGAAGAGTTTGAACACTTGAACTCATGAAAGGCACTCCTACAATCCGTACTACCACCTGAACCGCATCCTTGGGGTAGTGCAGACTCAGTATTTGACCCACCCGTATGAAGTCTAGAATTCCCAAACACACGTACTCCCGAACGAGTGTGTTTGTGCGAAGGAAAGTGGGGAGGGGAGGAGAAATTGACACATCTGACCTCAGGCACATGCGTCTTCCTTGAAATAATGCAAGTTTGTGGACCCTTTCCACAGCATCATCCCCACGGGACCACGGTCCAGCCAAATTTGTGAAACAGCCAGCCCACAGTCCACATCCAGCCAAGGGACCACAACACATCATATCATAACAGAAATGCCTGCATTCAGCGCAAGTACAACGGTACAGGGACAACCAACACCCACCCGCGGATAAAGCCAACAAAATAAAATAAAAACCAAAACAAATGGCATTTCAATTTTCAAAAAATAAGAAATTCAATCCCAAACCCCTCCCCTCAATCTCAAATTACACGCCAAATGTGTTTCTACTTTTTTTTTTTTTTTTTTATGTTTTATACCAAATTTTCTTTATCTTTATGATTTTTTTGTATATCTTAATCCCACCACCAACTCTTTTTGCTATTCAAAAATCTTCACCTTGATTCACCTAAAATTTCTTTTACTATCTTTTTAACAGAGCTAATTAATCTTTTCTAAAGAGTATTTATATCTATTCCATCCTCTAAGGTCCAATTCCCATCTTTGATCATTTTATCTTCAAATTTTATTATATTATCTCCTTTTAGGTCCCACCATCTAGTTCTCCTACACTGGTTTATTTTATCATTTATCTTTCATTTTTTTAATGCATATATCTAACACTAAAACTCTATGTTGTGTGGTTATGCTTTCATCTGGAATAACTTTACAATCCTTGCATGATAAACGATCTACCCTCCTAGTTAAAAAATATATATATTTGATTTTTATTTTGTCCACTTTTAAAGCTTATTAAGTGTTCTCCTCTCTTTTTAAAACAAGTATTCATTATAATAAAATCATATAACATAGCAAAATCTAAGATCATCTTCTCAGACTCATTTTTGTCTCCATATCTATATCCTCTACGTATCCTCTCATAATTTTTATTATCTCTTCCATCGTATCCATTCAGATCTCCTCTTATAAATATTTTCTCAGTCTCTGGTATGCCTTATATAATACTATTCATATCTTTCCAAAATATTTTCTTAAGATTTTCTGTTAAGCCAACTTGAGGAGCATAAGCACTAATGATATTTATTATCTCTTGTCCTAATACTATTTTGATTTTTATAATTCTATCTCTTACTCTATCGCCAATATGGCGCGTTGCTTCAGGGAGACGACCTAACCCACCCTCGCCTACTTTTTGCTACACCGGGGTCTTTCAAGTGCAACACATCGCTCGTAGGGGACGTCCCAACAAATATTCAGTAAGGATTCATATCATAGTGATCTGACAAATTTTACGCTGACTATCAGCTACTTAACGCAACCTTCCTCCTTAACCCGAACTTGGGACCAGCTGTGTGTGAAAAAATTAGGAAATTAAACGCATCACAGACAGAGTTTTTCGATAGAAAGGAGCATCATGTCTTAATATTAATCTTTACTTCATTATGATTCACACAATAAGTTGAAGATTCTACTCATGGAAATTTTTTTATAGTGAACAATGTTTGCTTAAGCAATTAATTTAATTATAATACCTTTTTTTATTTACAATAATTGAAAATTTGACGAGCATTTATTTTAAAATTCAATAATGAGAATTTTGGAAGGGAGACCGAATTGATTTCAAGGGGTGTGATGCTGTGAATTTTGTTAATTTCATAATTCTAGTTTTAAAAAAATTTGACCTTTCAAACTATTTCTTGGTGGTCGCCAAGAAAGATTTATTGCAATTATAATATTATTGCAGGATTATTAACACTTGAAATTATTAAATTTAGTAGCAATTTAGAAGAGTAGGGCCTCTCTCTCTCTCAAGTTTGTTGAGAGTGACATTTCAGTTACACCTTATAATTAAGAAATTGGTTGTACTTCAAAATTAAAAGTAGACCATAAGATAAAAATTTCTTTGAAAATCTCTAATCATAGGAATTTCTTTCCTTTTTTTGAAAAATAACAAATCTGCGTCGTGGCCAACGTCCCACACGTTAACCAACACCTGTGCGCCCTTCGGGACACCGTACCCCATAATTTCGACGCTTGCTTGCTTCGGCTTGGTGGGGCACGAGGAAGGGCACTGGTGGGTGCAGCCTAAACGTCTCCTTCACGGCGGCTTGCAGGTAAGGGAGCTTTGAAATTTCTGATTCTTTCTATTATTTTAATTTCGCCCTTGTCTTTGTCTTTGCCGTCAGAGATTTGTTTGAGTTCGGCTTGAGCTCTTGTCATGACTTCAGGATGACAGAGCACTGTGCTCGATGTAGCGTCGGTCCCCGCCACGAATAAATCCTACGACAAAAGTGATCCATCCAGTCATCCAGATATTTTTTCTACATAATGAAAAATGAATTTTCGCAAAGCATATGTTTACATTGCCAACTTTTTGTTTCAGAATACTTAAATATGTAAAATTAATTTTTATAAATTAAATTATTTATTTATACATAATTTTTAAGTAAAACTAAAGTGAGTTGGGTATGTACATTTAAAATATAATAATAAGAGTAAAAATATATTGAGTTCCTTAAATTTTGAAAAAAAAAAAAAAAAAAGGCATTTAAAGGTATTTTTACTATTTTTTTTTCATTTTGATATTGTAGTACTAAAAGTTAAAGTAAGCTTTGTGATATAACAGTTTTTTATTTTTATTATAGTATTTTTTAGAATATAAATTTTTTTTTTGTATTTTTATTATTTAAATTATGTCTTTCAAATCTAATATTCTTCGATAATGTTTTTATTTTATTTTTATCTATTTCTGAGAGTGTTTGGAAAACCACCGCTGGGTGGTAAGGATTATGTATTTATATCAATTGATAAAGTACACGGGATAATTACATAGGAGAATAAATACTCCAAATTACATGAAATAATTACATGGAAGGTAAAAACAAAATAACTCTCATAAATTATCCTAATCACCCACCGCAAGCTGAGCATCAGATTAGAATGAACGTGAAGTTTGGATTTGAAGAATTCAAAGAGAAGTCAAGACACACTTTTGGTAAAGATGTCACACTTTTGGTAAAGATGTCAGCAACTTGCAAATAAGAAAACACAAATTGGGTGCAAAGTTTACCAACGAGAATAAGTTTGCAAATAAAGTGGCAGTCTAACTCAACATGCTTGACCCGCTTGTGAGAAATGAGATTTTACCACCGCAAGCTTGGATTGGAATTGCATGTCACAAGTCCATAAGGAACATTACATATGTAAACCTCACGGGCCAAATCTATGCGGCATGGTCCATGTAAACCAATGCCCTTCAACAAAAAGGACAAAAAAATAGAAAGTAATTTTGAAGTCAAATGTCATTGTCCCATAAATAAACATAGACTTTTCACTTTTGCATCAAATTAGTTGTGGTACCGCGAGTTTCACAAATGTATCATTGATAGAAATTTTAGACAATAATATATAGCTATGAGTAACCATGGTTGACTATTAGAGCATCGATCATCACATTGCAACGGTGAGTTTGTAGACACCCCATTTTATCTGGACCTTATATAACACAAAATTGGACAAAATTTATTATGAAAAATTAATGTTAGGACTGGAGGAGCCTATGGGTGGGCTTGATACATCTGAATGAATACCAACTTGACCCAAAAGTTTAAGCCTATTAGGTATTAGGTCCAATCATGTATATAAGTACCCATGATTCATTCTAATTTTTCAATGTGGGACAAACTCACAAGTGGAGTTCTTAACAATCTCCCCCTCCCCTGTGAGTTCCAACCGCTCCCCTTTGAACAGAAACCATCTCCCTTATGTGAGTAAGTCCAATTCCCCAACAATTGCTCAAGTGGGCCTTACCATTGGCGCCTTACGTGCCTCAAATTGCATTCCACATGCCTCCGAACCAATCCTACCTCCCATGTCTTGACCCTATTCGAATCCATTACAGGGCTAGATGATCCTTATTGGTCTCGGTCACACACTTGGTCCTCCAACTGTTAGCACGTCAAGAGAATTAGTTTCACATCTTGACTTTTATGACGTCGCTCTCCTAGAGTTACAAATCGTCAGCTCTGATACCACTTGTTAGGACTGGAGGAGCCCATGGATGGGCTTGATACACATGGATGAACACCAACTTGACCTAAAAGCTTAAGCCTATTGGGTCTTGGGCCCAACCATTTATATAAGCATCTATGATCCACTCTAATTTACCAATGTGCGACAAGCTCACAAGTGGAATTCTCAACATTAATTTATTCTATTATGTTAAAAATTAAGAAAAATTAAATGATAAAAAAATCCAATTAGGGAATTGGAAAAAACTTCATTCACAATTCTCACTCACCACATCAGTTTTACTTTGTTTTTGTTTTACATCTAAATTGTTTGGGCGTTATATATATCTAATTAACTTTTATTTGAGTGCTTGAATTTAGAACCTTCTACTTGAATTTGTGAGGATTCAGACAAAATGCAGAGGGCTCTAATACCACTTTCTCGCGAATCCTTACTAAACTCAAAACTGAGACTAGAGTGACAAAGGGGGAAAGGAAAACTAATTAATAAAAGTTTGTTTCCTCTTCCTGATCTTTCTTCAACCCTGCACAAAGTTGCAACAAGTAATTCTTTGTATCCCACTAGTATGTTTGGTGTCTAAATGGAACCTCTGCGAACGCTCCTTCCACCGAGCTTCCTTGGGCTTACTTAGAACTTCAATCGTCACACAATACTGTTTGGAATAGAAAAAAAAAAGATTCGAAGAGAGAGAGATCTATGAACTGAATAAATTTGTATTAATGTTTCTTAATTTTCCCTCCCTGAACACAAGGGTTGGATGTCACGCCCCGAACCCCGAAAATAGGACCCGGAGGTGAGAATGTAACCTAACCTGTCCCTGTATCATACAAATCATCATTGATACAGTACAAAGGATGAGGGTCCGACTCTATGGGGTTTCCAGGCACCCTAAACACATCCAATCATAATCATAGACGCAGTGAAAAAAGTCATTCTATATCAACATATGTAATACCATACCAGAGTCTATACAAGAGCAGAACATGGCTCTTACAAAACCTACAAACTGGGTGCCCAAATACAACTCAAAATGGCAACCCAACAAAACTACAGTCCTAGCACTTACCCAAGCCCTAACGCAGTACACCGGCCACTACACTCCCTACACCAGGACGCTAATTCCGATTACCTGAAGGACCTGTAAAAATGTACGTACAATAGGGGTGAGACACCTCTCAGTAAGGAAGAACACATGTTATATCGGTGCATGGCATTTGAGTGTTATCATGATACAACATACCCGCAGTTAAATGCATTTCAGTACTAATTTACATAGTGCATACACACACACATACGGCAGCCATTTATACGCAGCCCCGTCACAATACATACACATGATCAGTAATCCTCAGTGTCGTCACACTCTTCGGCCCAAAGCCAGCTCGCGACATACGTTGTTGGCCCGTAGGCAACCCGCGAACAAAGTGCCACCGGCACATGGCTAGTCCCCGACTCCTATGGCATCGTATCGACGCTAAACTAGTGGATCCACACCCTTCGGCCTAATCTGTCGGAATAGGCTCATGCCCTCGAATATAGAGCCGGACACTCTCAGTACCTAGGACAATTTCGGAACCGCGTTCCTACTAGCATTTCAACATATCACACACACATGTATGCTCATATAACCAAACAAACCATACTCATTTGGTAATCTAAATCATGGTTTTCCAAACAAATACAGTTTAAACAAAGTCAACCATTCCAATATCACAGTATAAATCACACATATACTCGATTTTCAACAAAACCCGGGATTTGGCCCGTCGCCCCCATTTTTCGAAAACTGTAATAATGAAAAACTCATAGTTTTTCCCGTTAGATACCCCCAAATGAGTAGCCAAAACACACATAGGACAATGGACCTGTTAGAATTGGTGTATTCCCAAGAGGGGGGGTGAATTGGAATTTAAAACTTTTTCTCCTAGGTTAATCTATCCAACAACAGTATATACTCAACCTAGGGTCAGTCTATGCAATTTCCAAATGGGTAGATAAATATAATGTGGAAATTAAGTCATACGCATCATTCACCCATAACATACATGTGCGGTAAATATAAAGTGCGGAAATGTAAATGAACACACGATATGTTATCGGGGTTCGGCCAACTGTGCCTACGTCCCGGCCTCTAGCTCACAAGCCGGAGGATTCCACTAATAGCTCACTTAAGGGTGGAGGGGCACCATTTACAACCAGGTCAAATTAACACAGGACTGACCTCAATCTTAACGAGGTCAATTAGCAAGACTGACCTCAACCTATACGCCTTAACAAGACAACGCACCTAACTTTCCTAACCGGGTCTAAGCCAATCCGGAACTATTCTAGGGCTAGTCTCCCTCTTCAGGCCCGTGCCTGGAAATACAACAGATGTGTATATAAACAGATGGTACAGTGATTATGCTTTCGTGTAAAGCAGATATGGACCCAAATGCGCGCAATAACATACACCACAATATGATTCAATATGTAAGCTCAACGTGGTCTAGATGGTTCAACTCTCAAAGTATATTCTATCAGTGTAATGTGTACGTGAGAGTGTCAAATAAACAATCTTTGTATCACAAAATATTCAACAAATAAGTTCACACAAAGATATCAAGTCTTAAGTATTTCAATCAGTAAGATATCTCAAGCATGTAAGTATTAAACGATGTATATGCTTGGTTTGCAAAAGATGTGTAATCTTTGTATTCAGCAAATAATATGAGTAAAAGAATATTGCAACAAAGATCACTATCATACAAACAAATATCTCTTCGAATATTTTACAGGATAAAAGCGCTATAGATATTTGGAAGTATTTGAAAGGTTTTTGCAACCAAAAACAAATACAATCTTCTTAAGATCTTGCAATAAAAGTGCAAGCTCATAAGATCAAACAAGGTCTTCTTAGGATAGGCTTATTAGCAAAACCCCCCTAAGAATCCTTAGGTTTAGCTCTCGATGAAAATAAATCAATCAAATATGAATGGGAGAGCAAATCTATTAAAGCAAAACACTCAATTAACTTACAAATGATGTAGGCAACAATAAAAGGCAAGTATGAGTGATTTGAGTAAGAAAATGAGTAGTATAGGGTTTTTATTTTTCAAAGAATTCTTTTCTAATCAAAGTGGCTAATCTCTCCTAATTTTCTCAAATGAACTCATATATATAGACATGGGAGAAAATATGACCGTTGGGGACCTATTGGGTATTATTAGAAAAGTTTAATGATGTTTAAAATATTTTAACCCTGTTTAAAAAATATTAACTGCGATAAAAAATCAGGGCAACCCGAGAGGTCTGGTCGACTAGAAATGTTTCGGTCGACCAAGTTTCAAATGGTCCGATCGACCAGGGAAATATTAAACTAAGGTCTTGGTCGACTAAGAGAGGGTGATTTCTCAATTTTCCGAGTTTCGGTTGACCAGGGCATTTTGAACTGCCTGGTTCAGTCAACTAGACCGCTGGAAATTTTCCCGAGGACCCTTCAATCAACCAGGTAGTTGGAGAACAAATGTTCTCAGTCGACCAGATGGTCAACTATTGACCCAGGAGGGTTTCGGTCGATCAGGACCTTTTGAACTACCAGTTTCGGTCGACCAGGTGGTCAAACTTTTGACTCCAAAGAGTTTCAGTTGACCAGGGCCTTTTGAACTACCTTTACTGGTCAACTGAGTGGTCAAACTTTGACCTAAGATGTCTCGGTCCACCAGGCAAAAATGAACTGACTTGGCTAGTTGATCGAAAGTGCATCATGTGTGCATTTCAGTCCCGTATTGAACCAAACAAGCCCTATTTAAGTGCCTAATAAATATATGTGAAAGTGTGTGTGTCCTAGGGTCACTTGGGGTCCAATTTGAAGACATCGAAAAAGTTCGGTATCAATCGACCGAAGGGTACACCCTAGGGTCTTTCTAGTGTCCTTTCTCATTCATGGTTTGGTTTGAGCTTACGTAGTAAATCATACATGTGATGTGTGTGTGAGCTTATTACAAACCAAATGCCTACTTACTATTACAGACCAATATAAATATATTACAATGCTGAATTATAAATTGGTCTTCAAGCTTTTCTTGCTTTGTGCACATCTTGATCTTATCACCTTTAGTTCCTGCACAAAACCTCAAACGCTCATTAGATACAATGAGTATTTGTCATAATCAAAACCGAGCGTGACCAATAAGGTCAACAGGACCATAGTTCCACCGAGTCTGATTTCAAAAATAACCAATATAAACATAGTTCCCCTTACCTTAACCCTGTAAGCAAATCTCGAACTCCAAGGTCCCTAAATAGCGAACCGAGTTCCAAAACCTACAAATCACAGTACATAATATGTTCACAAGACAGTTACCTACAAATCTACAAGATCAGAATTAAAAACCGAGTCTTACCTCGATTTTACGCTGAAACCCAAAAATCTCCGAAACGAGATTCCGATACGTAGAAGTTGTAGAGAATCCTTCCACGATCCTTGTGGTAGCTTCCGTTTTCCAATTCCTTCAACGATCGGCGAAGAATTCTAGAGAGAAGGAGTAGGGAGAGGTTTAGAGAGAGAGAGAGAGAGAGAGAGAGAGAGAGAGAGATAAAATTCTAAGTTTGCTTAGCTTTGAAGAAATGAGAATTTCCTTTATAACCCTTTGACTCGGGCAATTTTTAATTTTGCCCCTCTCTTAATATTTAAACTCATTTTTCATATTTCGGGTTCTTACATCGGAACTCCCTTATATAGGGTAGCAACTGTTAAAGGATAAGTACAACTTGCTTGCTCAAAAGTAGATGCCTTCCCGATATCTTTGTAAAACAAAAGCTGTAAAGGATAAAAGAAAGGATAACACATGTTTTACTGACTCACTTACTTTTAAAAAAAGAAGAGAAAGAGGGGATGACACATGCTTGCTGACTCACCTTTTGAAATAAAACAAATTACTGACAACTTTAACAAAATAGCTTTTGACTAAACAACAAAAGATATGACCCGACGAATCGTCTTTTTGGCGAGGCCTGTGATATGACATGATTCTGAACAAATGTCTGATATGATTCTTCTGAGTAGTCCGTTCAGTCTGGCCTAGGATATGATGACACCTGGACTATTATCTAAACCGTTCGATCTCAACCTCCTTTAAAAATCTTTTAAAGCACTAATGATTTCTTCATCATGCTGCTTTCTCGCTAACTTTGCAAGTACGATATGAAGATCACTCTTCATGGCCTGAGTTGAAGGAAGATGATGCTCCCAATTTTTAATTTGATTAATTATCTTTTTTGCTCCAATCGCAAATTCTACTAAATTTGCTTCTTCAAACTTATAGAGATATTTTCCTTCAATCGCAATTAGAATTTCATGATCCGAGAAAAATATAAATTCTAAAGCCATTTTAGCTTCGAGAAGATAAATTCCTCATAAATTCTGAACCAAATCATAAAATTTTCTATGTTTCTGAAAATCTTCTCAGTCTGGTTCTTCTTCATGAAAATCTGAGATTATTTTGTCTTTCCAATCTTTTGGAAAAAGATTCCAGAACAAAACTTTTCCTGATTTTAGTTCAATTGGTTCAATGTAGCTAGTCCACCATAAGACGAAGAAAGGTTTATTGCAATTATAATATTATTGTGGGATTATTAAAGCTAGAAATTATTGAATTTAGAAGCAATTTAGAAGAGTAGGGTCTCTCTCTCTCTCTCTAAAGTTTGTTGAGAGTGACATTTTAGTTACACCTTATAAATGATAAATTGATTGTATTTCAAAATTAAAATTACACCTTAGGATAAAGTTTTCTTTGAAAATTTAGGTAAATTATGAAACTTTTTCTTATATTTGACATGGTCTCTAATCATAAGAATTTCTTTCCTTTTTTTGAAAAATAGTTTAGGTTGAAAATAGAAACCAAAATATAAACAAAGCTAACAAATTCAATTGCAAGAAAATCCATTTTATTTTAAATCACCTTAACGTTTTGACATTTACAGAAAATTCTAAGCCTCGCATTATAAAATAGATAATCCACATATATCACATACACAAAACACTATAAATTTTTAAAAAAATATATTTTAATGGGTAGAATTTTATTTTTCCCTTATAAAAATTATTTTGATGATAGAAAAGAAAAGTAAAATACAAAAACATATTTTACACAACCAAAAAATATTGAGTAATTTAAAGGAATTGTCGTGTACATGGAATTTACAATTCCACCATGATAAAGCTTTTGCTAGAAATTTTAAAAACATGAGAGAAAAATAAGAATATTAAAGGATTCAATTTTCATATTTGATTGTAAAGGTAGGTGAGAAAATTAAATATATAATAAATACATAAAATTTTAATTTTATTCATCATTAACACTTATTTTTCTAAATTTGTTATCATATTAAAATAAATTATTAGAGAAAATATTAGAAAAGAATTATTTTTCTTATTTTTTATTGAGAAAAATTCATGATCAAAAAGAGATAAGATATTGCGACCCTCAGGGTGTGGTTCAGGTGATAGTGTGGGCTGCGAGAGTGCCTCTCATGAGGTCAGGTGTTCAAATCTTTCTGGGCTCATTTCCGCCCCTGAACTCCTGAATTTACCTTCCCTTTGGAGTTGTGGAGTCAACTTCAAGGAGCGCAGGATTAATCATGTAAACCGTAAAACGGACACGTGAATACCCAATGCGTAATCCAAAAATAAAAAAAGATATTGCGAGCTTTACTATATTTGGATCCATAGAAGTGAGAAGTAATAATTTTAGTGCCTTAATAAATTCAGATCCTAATATCATAATTTATCATAATTTTTTTCATAGTATTTCTTGACTAGTTCATTTATATTGGTTGTCGAAAAGCATACTCTATAGTATGATTAAGGATATATTAAATAAATAATCTTCAAACCTTGTCACATATTGTAAATACCCGAATTTTAATTTGCTTCACCTGTAGTCCCAAACTTTCAAAATAATCTTATTTGTATCCATCATTTGTCTCAATAGGAAAAGTTGCACAAGATTTTACATAGCACGTAAAATATACGGGTGGAAGATTTTATTCAGGCCAGTAAGTCTTCTGATATAAGACATAAGATCGGATATGAGCTTGTATTAGTCCCACATCAAATCAATCTCATTCATCTCATATTGGACCAGACCGAAATTAGGTTATATGCATTCTCATCATGAGTAAGGTTGTAAGGGTAGAGACCCAATATGAGAAATTTATTTTTACCCTAATAATTAATTAAGCAGATGTAGAGAGAGTTACGATTGGATGGGAATGGCCCTGAGAGGCTCTGCCTTCCGCAACGTAATCCCATACTTCTCCTCCATGTCCAACTCCTCCCCGCCGAGCTTCCACTCAAAGCGCCCCATCAGCGAAGCCAGCATCACGTGCACCATGCGCTGCGCCAGCGGCAGCCCCGGGCATATCCGCCGTCCGGCGCCGAACGGTATAAGCTCGAAATCCATGCCCTTCACGTCGGCCGCCTCCGGCGACAAGAACCTCTCCGGCGAAAACGAGTTTGGTCTCTCCCAAGTGTCTGCGTTGTGGCCAACGTCCCACACGTTGACCAACACCTGTGCGCCCTTTGGGACACGGTACCCCATAATTTCGACGCTTGCTTCGGCTTTGTGGGGCACCAGGAAGGGCACTGGTGGGTGCAGCCTAAAAGTCTCCTTCACGACGGCTTGCAGGTAAGGGAGCTTTGAAATTTCTGATTCTTCTATTATTTTAATTTCGCCCTTGTCTTTGTCGTCTTGGTCAGAGATTTGTTTGAGTTCGGCTTGGGCTCTTGCCATGACTTCAGGATGACAGAGCAATTCAGCCATGGCCCATTCCACTGTGCTCGATGTAGTGTCGGTCCCCGCCACGAATAAATCCTACGACAAAAGTGATCCATCCAGTCATCCAGATATTTTTTCTACATAATGAAAAATGAATTATCGCAAAGCATATGTTTGCATTGCCAACTTTTTGTTTCAGAATACTTAAATATGTAAAATTAATTTTTATGAATTAAATTATTTATTTTATACATAATTTTTAAGTAAAACTAAAATGAGTTGGCTATGTACATTTAAAATATAATAATAAAAATAAAAATATATTGAGTTCCTTAAATTTTGAAAAAAAAAAGCCTTTTAAAGATATTTTTACTATTTTTTTTTGTCATTTTAATATTGTAGTACTAAAAGTTAAAGTAAGCTTTGTGATATAGCGGTTTTTTTTTATTATAGTATTTTTTAGAATGTAAATTATTTTTTTGTATTTTTATTATTTAAATTATGTCTTTTAAATATAAAATTCTTCGATAATGTTTTTATTTTATTTTTATCTATTTCTAAGAATGTTTGGAAAACCACCAAACTTGTGGGTGATAAGAATTATGTATTTATATCAATTGATAAATTACATGGGGTAATTACATAGGAGAGTAAATACTCCAAATTACAAGAAATAATTGCATGGAAGATAAAAATAAAATAACCTTCATAAATGATCCTCAACACCCACCGCAAGCTGAGCATTGGATTGGAACGAACGTGAAGCTTGGATATGAAGAATTCAAAGAGAGGTCGAGACGCACTTTTTGTAAGGACCCGAATAATAATGAAATTTAAATAATAAAGAGAGAGAAAGGGAAATAGAAACAGAAATAGAAGGAGATCGTAGACTTCGTCGATGAAGGCTTCAGAAAATTCGTCGACGAAGACTGAAGTTCGTCGACAAAAAAATATCGAGAGGGGGATTTTGAGTTGACTAAATTTCGTCGACGAAGACTGGATTTCGTCAACGAAGAAATACCGAGATGGGGATTTTGAGCTGACTAAATTTCGTCGACGAAGACTAGATTTCGTCAACTAAATTTGTGAAGAACTCGTTGACGAAGGTCAGGCTCGTCGACGAATTTTGCTGTCTATAAATACTAAAAATCCGATTTTTATTTCATTTAAAGCTTCCTCTCTACTCTCTCTCTCTCTCCTCTTCGGCGCCCTCACTCTCTCTCTTCGATTTTTGGGCTAGTTTTACGCCAGATCGAAGATTTGAGGCTACCACGACCCTCCTGGTGAAGTTCTCTGCGAGTTTGCCGGAACAGATCGTTGGGAAAACGAAGTTGGAAATCATCCCTGAGTTGAGGTAAGGTTTTTTAAGTCAAATTAGACTTTGTGATAGTTATAGGAATTGATGTACGCATGAAAATACTGAACTTTAATACTGAAAATTTTGAGTTTCAGGGTATTGAGTAGGAAATCCTACAAGGGGTCAGGTTAGGAAATTTTATGGGCTTTCTCAGTAGTCAGGTAAGGGAATAAACTAAAGCAGTTATTTTTCATGCAAACTATTATTGAATATGAGTAAATTTATTTTCAGAAAAACATATGATATATCCGTTTATTGTGAATGAAACAAACGATTGGGAAAATACTGCTATGATGATTAAAATGTATATGTATGTATGAGATGCCCGAAAATCATGATTTTAATATGACTTTTAACAGAGCATGTGTGGCATGAATATTATTTTACGTGAAATGAGATATGATATGAATGTTTTTACGAGTAAAACACATTTTCAGGTATTTGGAAAGATGGGTTATGTTATATTGAGTTGACGAATATATGATAAATAAGTTATTTTCAAAATGTAAATATCTGAAACGTATCTAGCGCGAGGCCATATTTATGCTATCGGCACGAGGCCGTATTTATGATTTTGGCACGAGGCTATGTATTCATGTTATTAGCGCGAGGCCATATTTACTATGATTTTGGCACGAGGTCATATGTATGATTTCGGCGCGAGGCCTTATCTATGTTTTCGGCACGAGGCCGTGATGATGTTATGTATGTTCATGTATTATATGTTATTACAACCAGAATGTTAGTTTAGTTCAATTTATGGCTCGGTACCATAGCTATATGTGCAGATCAGATATCTACTTCAGATTTGTGCTAACCATCCCACGAGGAGATGGGAGATGTATAGTCGATGTGGCTTTCAGTAGAGTGTGGACATCTACCTGGCAGTCCGGACCAGGGTGTGGCGGGCTCATCATACTTACAGACATATTTGATTCGGCAGTGGTTGGCCAACCATTGTCGGGTCCCACCTTCGGGCTACACAACCTGTCATGGGGGGTAATACATGACACCAGCTAGCTAGTCATCCTGGGTTGATTTTCAGTATTATAGTTATAGCAGATGTTTTATGTACTTTATGAGTTATTAACAAATATGAAAAATGTATGATTATTCAGTATGATATGATTATTCCGTATATATGTAAAATGCATTAAATGTTCATATTGTCATACAGCTGTATTTAGTTTATTTTCCCTTACTGAGAAGTGTCTCACCCCCAACATTAATATATTTTTCAGGAAACCCAGAGAAGCCGGCGAGTCAAGGCCGCCGTTGAGTGAGTGGAGCTTCCCTACTAAAAGGGTAAGCGTTGAACAAAGATTAGGAGAATTTTGTTGTATGGTCGTAGTGCCATTTTGATATTTTGAGGGTTGTATATATACATGTACAGAATTACGAAAAGTAGTAAACTCTGGTATTATGTTTTATAATTGGATGTTGAGATTTTATGTTTACTGCTGCTAGGTTTTCCGCTGTGTTTGATAGATGTCCCCGTTACCCACGAGTTCGGGTTGACTATTTTATTTATTATATTGTATTTTATTGAGGGACGTTACACTTTTGGTGAAGATGTCAACAACTTGCAAATGAGAAGGCACATATTAGGTGCAAAGTTTACCAACGAAAACAAGTTCGCGAAGAAAGTGACAATTTAACTCAACATACTTGACCCGCTTGTGAGAAACGAGATTTGGAACCTTAGGAAGATTGCACTCTTATTGTCACAAAGTAGAATAGGCTGCTTCGGAAGAGGAACTTTGACATCACGAAGGAGATGTGTGAGCCAAATGATTTCAGCAGTAGTAAGAGCCAAGACACGATATTCAAATTCACAACTGGAGCGAGAAACAATAGGTTGTTTCTTTGCACTCCAAGGTACCAAATTGTCGCCAAGATAGATATAGTAGCCAAAGGTAGAGCGATGAGTGTCAGGGCATCCTACCCAGTCTGCATTTGAGTAAGCAACTAGGGTACCAAGAGTAGTAGATGAACGAAAAGTGAGGTCATAATGCAATGTGCCTTTGATGTAGCAAAAAAATACGTTTGACGGCAAGGAAATGGTCTTTAGTCGAAAAATGTAAAAATTGACTGACAGAGTTGACAACATGGCTAATGTCAGGACGTGTGATAATCAGGTATTGAAGAGTTCCAACGAGAGATCTGTAAAGCATGGGATTCAAAAATAGAAGACCATCAGCAGATAAATTCTAGGAAACAACCATTGGGGTGGAGATTGGTTTGTTGTCGAGTAATTGAGCTCGCGTGAGAATATCCCGTACATATTTTAGCTGGCTAATAAGAAGACCATTAGTGGTGGAGGTAGCTTCAAGACCAATGAAGTAGCCGAGAGAACCCAAGTCCTTAGTAGCGAACTTAGAATTGAGCTTGCAAGCAAAACTGTCAAAAAGAGAAGAGTTGTTGCTTGTAATGATGATGTCATCAACATAAAGAAGCAAATAAATCATGCCAGGCTGCTTATGGAAAACAAAGAGGGAGGTGTCTACACGACTGCAATAGAAACCAAGTTCAGTGAGAAATGAGCTGAAACGTTGAAATGCTGAAACGAGACACGAGGGACTTGCTTTAAGCCATAGAAAGCTTTCTGCAACTGACAAACATGATCAAGGAAACAAGGATCAATATATCCAAGAGGTTGTTCCATATAAACATGTTCAATGAGATGGTTGTTGAGGAACGCATTTTTTACGCCAAGTTGGCAAAGAGGCCATTTGTTTGTCACAGTAAGAGAGAGAACAACACAAACAATGGTAGCTTTGATGATAGGACTAAAGGTATCACTGTAGTCTGCATGTAGCCCTTGGCAACAAGACGGGCTTTAAGACGCTTGATGGATCCATTGGGCTTTAAGATGGTGGTAGACTCTCTGTTTCTCTCTCATGACTTCAAACAATACCGCCAATAAGCTCCCAGCAATCCCCTGTTACGACTCCTTCAACACCACCTTCGTCCAAGCCGAACCCTCCACCTTCTGCGCCATCATGCAGTGGCTCACCGCTGCTGCGAACGACCCATCTGCTGAAAAGCTCCCTGTCACTGTCCCGGCGAGGCATGTGGCTGCCAAACCTGCATTTCTAGAACCCCAGAGAAAATGGAATTCTTGTCGATGGTGGTGCCACCGCCTGTATCCACCTGCAATGGCTTCTCCCCATCTACTGTTTGAATTTTAATGCTTCTACCTTTAATTTGCTTATTAAAGCGTGCAAATTTATTTATTTATTTATTTTTCCCATGAGATAAAAAAGAAAGCGTCAAACCCACCAACGCAGAGGAAGTGTGTTTGTGTGATATTGTAAATTGCAACTTCCACTGGGAATAGCAACATATAAAGGGTAAGTAACATTTAGTCTAGATGATTAAAATTAAAGCTCGGGACTTTTTGTAGAGAAGGTTTGGAAAAGTAAGCAAAAAGTGAGCATTACATACACATGTTCAGATCAATAAATTCTCTCAAATAAACGTCGCATTTACACACGCACACCCAAAGACAGAGTGAGAACTGTTAAAAGTATGAAGATAGATCAAAAACTGCATAAAATTTTGACAGATTTAATAATTTCCAAAAGAGAACACGAAATCCATAAACATCCCAAAATAATTTGCTAGCCAGGCTTGAAGATTTTGAAAATGCACAACAATAAATGCAGAAGAACAGAGGCTTGATCTATTGTACCAGTAATTACAGTAGTGTAGCAACAATGACAGCAGGAGCCAGACACTTCTGTAATGATGAACATACTAATAGATTCTTAATTTTACACGGCTGAGGAGAAAAAAAGAAGAAGAAAACTTCATATTCTTAATTCAAAATGAAATTATCTCCATCCAATCCCCACCTAAGCCACCAAGGCCTAGGCCTGGTATGGTGGGTCAGATTTGTGTTTCCGTCCCAAAGAAAAAAAAAACATAAAATCAAAAAAAAAAAAAAAAAAGTCATGCCTCCACAAATGGACTTCCTTAAATCTTTATAATTAATCTAGGTACACAAACCTAGACAGCTCCTGTGCTTGATCTCCATACTTCTCACGCTCTGCCGCCACTCGTGGCGCTTGAAGGGCGGCCGATGGGGACCCATTTCTCCTACGTCCAGTTTGGCAGCGACGTGCCTCGTCGAGATGGTGACGGGGAGCTTTTCGGTAGATGGGTCGTTCACGGCGATGCTAGTGAGCCTCTGCACGACGGCGCAGAAGGTGGAGGGGTCGGCTTGGACAAAAGTGGTGTTGGAGGAGTCGTAACAGGGGATTGCTGGGAGCTTATTGGCGGCGTTGTTTGAAGCCATCAGAGAGAAAACAGAGAGTAAAGATATAGAGACGGGAGAAACAAAAAGCAAAATGGAGAGAGAGAAGAACATGTCCATGCAAATGTCCATATAAATCTTGCTCGATGGGATTTGCTTAAATCTCGTTGGATGGTTTGGCAAAATTTAGTTGCCACGCATCAGCACACGAATTTTCCTGATCGTTTAAATCTCGCTGGACCAAAGATTACGTGAGCATCATTTTAGGAATAATTGGCATTATTTAGAGTTTTTTTCCCGATTTATCCTTTTTAAAAAATATATTTTTTGGAAAAATAATTCCTAGAATGACTCTAACATAATCTCGCTACTTGGTCCAACGAGATTTAAACAAATCTTACTGGACCAAGTAGCGAGATTTACCACGTGTCATGCCCAAGATAAAAATTAGCAAATCTCACTACTTGGTATAGCAAGATTTGCCTAAACACGCATCTATATCAGATTGGGTTGCCATTTGAATCTCGCTACTTGGTGTGGCGAGATTCGCTAATTTTTTGTGTTCTTCTTTCTTATTTATTTATTGTAGACACCCCAATTTTAACCAGACCTTTTTGAGGAGACCTCATGTCAAACCTTCCCACACTGTTTGTGGATCCCCACACATCTTTGTAGATCTCACACTGTTTGTGGACCCCCACACATCTTTGTAGGTCTCACGCTGCTTGTGGACCCCCATACATCTTTGTAGATCTCACGCTGCTTGTGGACCCCTACACATCTTTGAAGGTCCCACGCTGCTTGTGGATCCCGCACATCTTTATAGGTCTCACACTATTTGTGGACCCCCACACATCTTTGAAGGTCTCACGCTGCTTGTGGACCCCACATGTCTCCATTGGACCCCACATGATTTGTGGACCCCACATCTCCTGGTACATTAGTTCGGATTCCCACATCCGGTGCACATTACCCCTTTTGGTACGCTAGCTCGGATTCCTACATCCAGTGCACGTTACCCCCTCTAGTACGCTAACTTGGATTCCTACATCCAATGCACGTTACCTCCTTTGGCATACTTGTGTCTACTGGCTCGGGTTCCTATAACCCTCAAATGGCTTATGGACCCCACATGGCTTGTGGGCCCCACATGGTTTGTGGGCCCACATCTTCTAGTACGCTAACTCGTATTCCTACATCCAATGCATGTTACCTCCTTTGCATGCTTGTGTCTGATGGTTCGGATTCCTATAACCCTCAAATGGCTTATGGACCCCACATGGCTTGTGGGCCCCACATATCTCCATTGGGCCCCACGTGATTTGTAGGCCCCATCTCTCCTAATATGCTAGCTCGGATTCTTACATCCAGTGCACGTTATCACTTTTGATACGTTAGCTCAAATTCCTACATCCGATGCACGTTACCTCATTTGGCATGCTTGTGTCTGCTTGCTCAGGTTCCTATAACCCTCAAATGGCTTATGGACCCCACATGACTTATGGGCCTACATCTCTTAGTACGCTAGCTCGGATTCCTACATCTGGTACACGTTACCCCCTTTGGTACGCTAGCTCAGATTCCTACATCCGGTACACGTTACCCCCTCTAGTATGTTAGCTCGGATTCCTACATCCGATGCACGTTACCTCCTTTGGCACGCTTGCGCCTGCTAGCTCAGGTTCCTATAACCCTCAAATGGCTCGTGGACCCTACATATCTCCATTGGGCCTCACATGGTTTGTGGGCCCACATCTCCTGGTATGCTAGCTCGGATTCCTACATCCGGTGCACTTTACCCCCTTTGGTACGCTAGCTCAGATCCCTATATCCGATGCATGCTAGCCCAGGTTCCTATAACCCTCAAACGGCTTGTGGGCCCCACATGGTGCGTGGACCCCACACATCTCTGTTGGGCTCCGCACAGCTTCTAGGACCCTCATATTATTATTATTATTATTATTATTATTATTATTATTATTATTATTATTATTATTATTTATCTAATTTGTCAAATGTAAGCATGTTTTGTTCCCCCATCATCACTCACCACATGTCATGTTTCCTCCCTTTATCATTATTCCCATGCTATATTCCCTTCATCATTTTTCACCCCATACTTTGTTCCCCTCATCATCATTAACCACATGTCATGTTTACTCCCTTTATCATTCTTCTCATGCTATATTCCTTTCATCATTCTTCACCCCATACTTTGTTCCCCCCATCATCATTCGCCACATGCTTTGTTTCCTCCCTTTATCATTCTTCCCATGCTATATTCCCTTCATCATTCTTCACCCCATACTTTGTTCCCCCATCATCACTCATCACATGTTTTGTTTCTCTCTTTATCATTCATCCAATGCTATATTCTCTTTATCATTCTTCACCTCATGCTTTGTTCCCCCATAATTACTCCCCTATGTCTTCTTTCTCATGCTTGCCTCAAGCTACGTCTATAAATAACCTTCTCATTCCGAGCACAAAGGAGAAGAGATTTTTCTTGATGGTAGGAGAAGATTTCGAATATTGAAGTCTTATATTGTGAGCTTGTGAAGTTTTGTTTTTTTCTCTTTGTGGATAAGGAGTGAGGTTACGTTTCATTCTCTTAGAAGATCAAGCGGACAACCGATCCTGTTTCCTGCCGGGTCGGGTCACCCTATCTCAAGAAAGCGCTTCGTAGTGCCTCGAGTTAGAACTCATGAACCACCCTCGGGAAGACGCTGTAGACTAACCCCTGCAGATTCACAGACAGGAAAGGAAGACCGGAGGAGAGGAAGACGAGAGGTAAAACTAATGGACTTTCTTTTCCTATGTTACATCTCTGCCCCCTTCTCGACCCAACTTCTGTCGGTTTATTTGATTTTGTTTCAATTTTTATAACTTCCTTTTAATCCATAAAAAAAACATTAAAAAAAAATTTTCATAAAAAACACACAAAAATTCTCAAAAAAATTTAAAATTTTTTAAGACTTTGAAACTTGTTTACATTTAAAAATTTTTGAAGAAAATTCAAGAAAGTTTCCAACGTGTTTTGCAAATGTTAGATTTGTTTCCTTACATTCAAAAATTTCAAAAATACGTTTTAAAATCATATCTTCAAAACTATGACTTTCATGGCTGTTGCCTCAAATTTTGTTGTATTCAGAAGAACATTGGAAAACTCCGAAAAATCAATGGTGTCAACCAAGACCTTAAATTGGTTTTCCCCCAAATCGGTCAACATTTGACCGGTTCACCCTGATTTTCTCCATTTCGCTTGTATACTATTATTATATCTAGAAAATTCACAAAAATTACAAAATTTTTAAAAATCCCAAAAATATTTTCACATTTTGATTTCAACTGATTTTATATGTGTTATTTTGAAAGTTCAGGAAAAATCACTAAAATCACAAAAATCATTTTCACACTTAGGAAAAATCACAAAAATATCTTTTTACGCACAGAGAATCATTTCAATCCCGAACAAATTTCAAAAATCTCCCGGAATAATATTTTTCCTACTTAGAAAAACCTATAGATTTCAAAACCCCCGGAGCGTATTTTATATCTTATTTTCGATTTTCTTCCCAATGATTGCAACCAAGGGCATTGACTCTTCGGAGTATTGGATTGCCCCGGTTTTGAGGGAATACTTATGAGGTATTTTCATTCTTTTGATTTTTGAAAGAGAGTAGTTTTGAAAGGCTTATTAAGTTTATTTTAATTTTTTATTAATCTGGTACCATTTGTAAGAACAAGCGCGAAGGGGGTACTAATACCTTCCCCTCGCGCAACCGTACTCCCAAGCCCGACTCTGGTGACGTAGGCCGATTCTACCCCTAACGGGGTAGCAATCAAGTGTTCTAACCACACTTCAAAAGGTTAGTGGTGACTCCTTCACACATGTTTTCCACGAAAAATCATATTTTCAAAATACACATTCATTTAATCTCAATTCGCAAGTTGAACCCATTTTTAAACCAGAGATTGGTTCTCTAGGCCGGGTCCGAGACATCGTGACATTTATTATAATAATGATTAATGAAATTATTGGAGGGAAGAATCATTTATTAATTTAAATTTTCACATAAAATAAATTTCATTTTGTAATTTAGTTAAAAAATATTATTTTTATCATAAATTAATATAACAGTCATATATTATAAATATATACTAATAGCAAGATTATATTTAATTAAATAGGAAAATTTTATATTATTTTATTGAGTATAAAATATTTAAATATTAATTAAAAATAATAATTATTAAAATTGTTAATCATTTAGAGAGACTAATTAATTGATAATAGTAACCTTTTTTTTACATCCTATTTAGAAAAAAATGAAAAATGGGAAAAAAAAAAGTAAAAGAAATATAAGAGAATTTAATTTTTCATATTTCATATCAAGAAAATTGAGGGAAAAAAAAAGTATAGCAAAACAATGCATAAAAATATAATTTTAGAAATGATCAACATTTGAGTTTTTCGAATTTTTAATCGTATAAAATAATTTATCATTTTTTAATCATATCTGATGTAAATAAAAAAAAAACAAATGAACATAGATTTTCTTAAATTTTTATTTTCTATGCTTTCCTTTTCTTTTTAATATAAAATATTTCATTGAAATGAATCTTAAAACATACATGTCTACTAAAAATCAACGAGTTTAATCCAAAAAATGAAAGCCCAATTCCACAGTAAATGATAATACTTGGACTGATTTGATAGTCAAATAGGCACTAGAGAGATGGTATGAACTGTGCCTTAACCGCAATGAAAGAAAGCGTCTCTCTAACTTTTAAATGATCTGGCCACTATCTTTGAGGTTGTAAAGTTCAAACTATTCTAATTAAATAGTCACGATTAGTGTTTTAGAGGTTAATTACGACTTTTCATTTGACGAAATAATTTAGTGATTAAGTAAAAAAAAAAGTTGAAAAGGAGAGCACAAAAAATCAACAAATCTCGCTACTTGGTGTAACGAGATTTAAGTAACGAGATTTAAATGTCAGCTCAATCTGATCTAAACGTCTGTTTAGGCAAATCTCGTTAGACCAAGTAACGAGATTTGCTGATTTTTATCTTGGACGTGACACGTGACAAATCTCGCCATTTGATCTAGTGAGATTTATTTAAATCGCGTTAGACCAAGTATCGAGATTATGTTAAAGATATTTCGAGAATTATTTTCTCAAAAAAGATACTATTTAATATATTTTAAAAAAAATTTGGAAAAAAATTTGTATTATTTAATATATTATTATAAATTAATAATAAATTAGGGGAAAACTCATTTAATTTGTGGGGATTGGTGGCGGGTACAGGCGCGGCAGAGCAAAAAGAAAACGCTATTTAATGTATGGGCGTTGATGGCGGCTATTTAATGTATGCGGTGTTGATGGCGGGTGCAGGGAAAGATTATTTAAATATGGGGCGTCGGGGGAAGAGCAGGTAGGTGTGGGAAGAAGTATGTGGAGATGTTAGGGAGAAAAACATTTAATTGGAGTGAGGAGCGAGGGCCGTAAGCGGAGACGTCAGGGAGAGAGAAAAAAAGAAAAAGGGATATTTAATTGGAGCGAGGGCCTGCGCTCACACAGCTGCAGCGAAGAGAAAAACAATAATAATATTTAATTCTGGGACAGACGTGAAAGACGGGAAGAATATGTCGCCGGCGAGGGGAAATGTCACGATGTGGAGTCGTCGGCGGAGAGGTCGCAGAGACAAGTGGCTTCCGGAGCAGAAGCAGAGTAGCACGGTGGCGAGCTGGACGAGCCAGTTGGATTCTCCGGTGAATCTGCAAACGACGGCGCGATGGTTTTGGTCGGAAAAACAAACGGGCAGCACCACCACAGGAGAAGGAGGGGCTCGGCTGCGTCCAGTAGGGGAGTCAGAGTCAGGGTCAGGAAGAGAACTGTGAGTGAGAGAGAGAGAGAGAGAGCGTGGATCGTTTAGGCTGATACGAGTGTTTGGAAAATCACCGAATGGTAAGGATGGTATGATAAATTAGATTGGATAATTACGTAGTAGAGTAAATACTAACAATTTCTATAACTTATTCAACCATTTTTCATTGATGTCTCCAATAATTACTCACTATCACAAGAATTATTTCAAATTTGATAAAATATGATTGACAAATTTTATTAGAATTTTAAATTTTCTAAAAGCATTTTTTAAGTTTAAAAAATAGACAAAAAATTATTTTTTCTCATACTAAAATCTTTCTACTTATTATAAATTTATATGAATCCAATCATTAGAGGGTTACATGAGAGAGAAGATCAAAACTATTCTTTAGTCTAGCCACATGAGCTAATATTACCAAAGTTAATAATTACTTTTTTCATAAGATTAATATATATATATATTCTAAATTTTTTCAACAATTATAATGAATAAATACTTAACTACATAATTGTTGATTATATATATATATTTATATATTATCATTTTTATTGAACAAATTGAAAAATGCTTTTATCAAAAAAGTTGAATTGACTAACATTATTTCTTGTCACAAATTTTTAACAATTATTTATTTTAGCTAAAAGTCAAAAACAATAATAAGGTAATAAAAAAATTTACTATACAAAATAATAATAAAAAACAATAACAAGTAAACAACATCATAATGCCCTACTACATATTTCCATATTTTTTAGATAATGACGAAAAGTATTTACTTGAAAAACACTAAAAAATTAAAGACCTACCTCTTAATGTTTGTTTATGAGAAATAAAAAAAATAAAATAGGAATCGAAAAGGCAATGATAATTAATTAAATTCATAGTTAGAATTACCAACCAGAAACAAATGCTTCATATCATCGCAGCTGAGTTCATAGTCGCTCGGTTCTTTGCTGAGATCAAGCAGGGCATCCAGTACGTCGACGTTTCTCGCCGGAGAATTCTCCTTCGACGATGACGAACCTCTTGCTGCCAACCGTTGATTAATGATCTCATCAAAAATTCCCAAAAGTTTTCTCGCATACACCGTCGTCCGCCGCCGCGCCCCTTGCGGATCAATCCACCGAAGAGCCGGGAAATAATCCGCCAGATTAAGCACTCCCGCTTCCTCCATCACACTCCGCACCAGACCCATGAATTCCTGCGAGCGCTCCGAATCATAAGTCGCCAAATCAACGGAAAAGATGGTGTTCGACAGCAAATTGAGCGTCGTCGTGAAGGCAGCTTCGCCGATGTCCACCGCCGTGCCGCTCCGGCACCTCTCACCGACGTGGTCGACAATCTCCCTCACCTTTTCCCGGCGAAGGGCGCGGCCGGCTTCCAGCCTTTGCGGCGAAAACAGCTGCAGGGCGCAGATTTTCCGTAGCTCCCTCCACCGCGTGGCCGACTCCGGCAGCCATACCACCGAAGCCTCGTGGTGGCGGAGCGCCCGGACCGAGTCGGTGACGGTCCGACCGGACAAGGCCCGGTCGTGTTTTTGCAGGGCTTCTCTGGCGGCCTGCGGAGAAGATATGACGACGGAGGTGATGGTCCCTAGCTTCAGGGACATTACGGGGCCGTAGGTTTTGGAGAGATCGGCGAGCGACACATGGGGTTTGCTGCTGAGGCTGAAGATGTTTCCGACGACCGGAAAGGGGCGGGGACCCGGCGGGAGTTTGCCGGAGCTTCGGCTTGTGGTTTCCGATAGGAGGACACGAAGGCATGTCCATGCAAAAGAAACCAGGAGAAGAATTAATGCTGGGTAATACATTTGTGATTGGTATTTGCTATATATGAGAAACTCCTTGCTACATTATATAGTGATAGAGGACCATTGGCCGCCAGGGAAATTATAAGGAGAGCCGGCCACTCCACGTGGAGCTGCGCCTCCCCGTACAAGTTTGACACGTGGCATGTTATCCCTTCTTGGCTGCTCTCAAAAGGAAAGCCCAGATGCTGCTCTCAAAAGAAAGCCTTCTTCGCTGCTCTCTCCCATATCTCCCTCTTTCTCTGATCTTCGCCCAGAAACTTGGAGAACGCGATGAAAAAAGTCTGAATCTGCAAACTCTGTTCCAGCCTCTCCGAGCTTCCTATCACCACTTCCTCCACCGGTCCGCCTACGCCGGCAGCAATCCTAGCTTTACAATGGGGTTCTCTGTTTTCTCGTCTTCTTCTTGAAGCACATTCTTGGCCTGGAAATCGGGTCCTTTGAGGGAAAAATATAAAATAAGTTAGGACTTAGAGAGTTGAATCATCAATAATGATCATCATTAAAAAAGCACAACAAAGCAAATATGAAAATCATACAAGATATTCAGATACTTAAAAATAAATCCATACCTATAATTATCATGTACACAATAAGCACACCAATATTGTTGACTAGAACAGATACTGATTGCATATTTCAGTTCATTACTCTTTTGTATTTCTGCAAATTTTGAATGGAGGGTTTTGGATGTACGTGCAAGAATTAGAGTCATCGGTTTGTGATAGCGCAAACAGAGCAAACGCAGTAGCCATGCGTTTTCCGATAAAGATTCAACCTATCGATTCATACACAGCATCGATACGGAACGAGTCCGGCAAACCTGTCTCGAAATTGCGCCTCAAGAGGGTCTTCGATCGGCGGTTCACAAGCGTTTAAAGGACTTCATCTGCGGATAAACCTGGCGCAGGTGAACCGCAATATATCAAAGAGGAAGGGACTGAGTTCGAGCCGAGCTGTGTGTGTTTTGATAAAATGGTGCAGAATTTCATTTGAGGACACAACGAGAAGCCGTCGACCGTGAAATGTGGCCGTAATCGCTGCAATTGCTTCAATGGAAACAGTAGTAGCTCCGACGACGAGTTTGATGTGCTTGGAGCTTTCAGCGAGTCACTCCCCACGGTTGCATGCAAGTGTTGTGTAGTTGGAGTGAGGACACGTGTGAGCCGTAATCTGTAAGCTGGACACGTTTTGTGTAGCTGTAAACCGGATATTAATGGTAAATAAATGTAATTCCTTAATTTTATTTATTATAATTTATTCCAACCATCTATAAAAAGAAAAGCTGTTGAGAGGTAATACACAAGGAAGAAGGAGAGAGTGTAGAGGGGTGAGGAAGACAAAAGAGAGGTCTGAGTGATTGTATTCTTTCTCGGTTGTATAGTGGATTATGATGTGTTCCATGAACATAGATCAATTTAGATCGAATCATGTAAATTTCTGATATTTCTAAATTTTTTTGTACTTATTTATTGTTCACAGGGTTCTAACAAGTGGTATCAGAGACTGATTTGGAGTAGAAAAGCCAGATTGGAGAAAACAAAGTTCTATCCAGTGGTTCGAAATTGAATTTTGAGGCCACCATCACGTTCATCTCGTTGAGACGAAACCAATGGTGCAAAACGGAGTTCGAAAGGAGCCCAGACGACACCACACGAGCCAACAAGCGCTCGCCAGAGTCGACCATGTCCTCACGTGTTCTCACAAGCCAGTCACTTGCCGGCCACGTGTCCGCACTCGCTTCATGCGTCTTCCTCACTCGGCTACCTCGACCTAACCCGGTAACCGCTCTAGACCCGGATCGTACACGACCCGGATCCATACCCAGCCCGACTAGCCATCCACGTCAGCAGGCCCCCAACAACGTCGTGTCAGCTCCTCGTTAGCCGCCACATGAATAGTGGGACCCACAGAATTTGCCAGCAAGTGGGACCCATAGTGCCACTTCAACAGTGGACCCCACACTCCTGCCACGTCAACAGATAATGTTTGTTGATGACGTCAGTGACACCGTCAGAAATATTCCATCAGTGAGAGGAATATTCGGTTATAGTTGACCAATTTTAACCAAAAGTTTGATCGGGTTTTTGAAACCGTTTCAAGTATGTTTTTTGAATGACTTGAACCATTTCTCAGGTTTTCAACCATTTCGAATCCAACTGTATTGTCCATTTAAGCTAATTCCATCTCTAGATCAGTGAATCGAGATGTCAAATGAAAAGAGCTCAAAGATTGAGATGTTTAACAACAACAATTTCGGTTTCTGGAAGATGCACATTAAAGATTACTTGTTTGGGAAGGAGTTGCACTTACCATTGAAGGGTAAGCCAACATCTATGAACGAGGACGAATGAGAGTTGCTTGACTGGAAAGCTTTCAAAACTATCAGAATGACGTTGTCCAAGTCTGTGGCATTTAATATCAAGCACATATCAACCACCAAGTCTCTGATGGATGCGCTTTCTAACATATGCGAGCATCTATCAATAGCTAATAAGGTATATCTTATGTAAAGGTTATTTACTATATCCATGTCTGCAGGTGAAAGTTTTAGCAGACATTTGAATAGTTTCAACGAGTTGTTGGCCAACTCACTTCAGTCGGGATTACATTTGATAGTGAGATTCGTGCTCTACTGATTCTCAGTCAGTTGCCCGGAAGTTGGAATGATTTTGTTACTGTAATTAGTAGTTGTGCATGGAAATCAAAGCTAGTATACGATGAGGTCGTCAGTATGATTTTGATGGAAGAAATTAGAATGCAGCAAACCATGGTTCCACTTCGAGTTCAGCCTTGAACATGGAAATTCGAGGCAGAGGAAACATGCATGGACGATCCAACAATCGCGGCAAATCTAGGCCCAAGCGGTCTAAATCCAGAAATCCTAGAGGTTATTAGGACACAGGTTCCAAGGGCACAAAAATATTAAGTATTGGAACTGTGGAAAAACTGGTCATTACAAAAACCAGTGCAAAGGTGCGAAGAAAGAATATGAGACGAAGGTAAAGATAGAAGCAAATGTTGCTTCAGAAAATGATGATATGTTGATCTGCTCTTTAGAGAACAAAAAGGAGTCTTGGGTGTTAGACTCTAGAGCTTCATTCCATGTCACTTGCAGTAGAGATTGCCTAAGGGAGTATACACTAGGTGATTTCGGTAAAGTATACCTTGGCAATGATCAACCTTACAACATAGCCAGCAAGGGGACAGTGAAGAGTCAGTATTGAAGCTGAGAGATGTCAGATATATTCCAGACCTGAGGAAGAACTTGATCTCAGTTGGTCAACTGGAAGATGAAGGATATAACACAACTTTCATTGGTGATGAATGGGAGATTTCAAAGGGTGCATTGACTATTGCACAAGGTAAGAAAAGTGGTACTCTTTATGTAACTCTTAATGCATGCATATCTATTACAGTTGCTACAGGAAATGATGATAGCAGCATATGACATCAACAACTCGGACACTTGAGTGAGAAGGAACTTAGGGTGATGCACTCAAAGGGAAAGTTGAGTGATTTACAGTCGGTGAAGATTGACACATGTGAGGATTGTATATTTGGGAAACAGAAGAGGGTCAGTTTTCAAACGAACACCAGTACCCCAAAGAAGGAGAAACTTAAGCTTCTCCATTCAGATGTAGGGGACCAACGACCATTTCATCCACAAGTAGAAAGCATTACTTTGTGACATTTATTGACGATCATTTTCGGAAGGTATGGGTTTACTTCCTAAAATATAAATCTAATGTTTTTTATGCTTTTAAGATTTGGAAAGCAATGGTAGAAAATGAAACTGGTTTGAAAATCAAGAAGTTGAGAACCGATGGCGGTGGTGAGTATAATGGCACCGAGTTTAAGAAATTCTACTTTGAGCATGGTATCAAAATGGAAAAAATTGTGTCAGGTGCGCCTCGGCACAATGGCATAGTCGAGCGAATGAACAGAATGTTGACAGAAAAATCCAAAAGCATGCGTATGCAGGCGGGCTTACCAAAGATGTTTTGAGCAGAAGCAGTCAACATAATAGCTTATTTGATTAATAAGAGTCCATTAGTACCATTGGACTATAGTCTACCAGAAGAACTATGGAGTGGTAAAGAGGTAAGACTTTCACATTTGAGAGTTTTTAGTTGTGTTGCATATGTGCATATCAATGATCATGTTAGGAATAAGCTTGATCCGAAATCCCGGAAATGCACCTTCGTCGGTTATGGTGGAGATTAATATAGGCATCGCATTTGGGATGATGAAAACAAAAAAGTGATCAGAAGTAGAGATGTGATTTTTGATGAAAAGGTAATATACAAAGATAAACACACAATAGAATCTACAAAGTTTGAAACAACCTTTGTAGATGTGGATGATGTCTTAGAAGGTGTAAGGACAAGTCAGCAGAACACCGAGAATCCTCAACAGAACACCAAGAATCCTCAAGCAAAGGAACCTGTGGAGCAAATTGTTGCACCACCACCTCCAACTCCAACTCCAGAGCTTAGGAGATCTTCTCGGTAGCATGTACCATATAGTAGGCATGTGAATCATTTACTTCTTACAGATGGAGGAGAAACTGAATTGTAATGATTGGAAGAATAATGGTATTTAAATAATAAAAAGAAAGGGGAATGGAAACAGGAACAGAAGGAGGCAGCCGACTTCGTCGACGAACGCGATGTTGCATTTTGGATAGGATAATCCCAAGAAATTTTTTAGGCCTCGTCAACGAACACAGGGGTTTTGTCGACGAGGGTTCTTCAGGATCTCGTCGATGAAGTTCCATCTCGTCGATGAGAAGATACCGAGAGAGGATTTTGGAAGTCTGAAATTCATCGACGAGGGTTGAGGTTCATTGATGAATCTTCTTTTTGGCCTCATCGACGAGATGACCTGGCTCGTCGACGAAAGCCACAATTTAAATAGACTTAAAATCCATTTTTGGCCAAAATTTTCTTCTCATAATCTCTCTCTCTCTCTCTCTCTCTCTTTCATCCTTCAGTTTCTCCTCCTTCTCTCTAAGTTTTTGGGCC
This sequence comes from Malania oleifera, assembly GCF_029873635.1. Classification (NCBI taxonomy): domain Eukaryota; kingdom Viridiplantae; phylum Streptophyta; class Magnoliopsida; order Santalales; family Ximeniaceae; genus Malania; species Malania oleifera. The sequence goes on from NC_080418.1 coordinate 147,628,077, forward strand.
GGCATTTCTGCCGGTTCGACGATCTGAAGCCACCACGACGCTCCTGGAAAAGTTTTCTGCAAATCTACTGGAGCGGATCATCGGTGGGGCTGAGGTGGAAACCATTCCAAATCCAAGGTAAGGCTTTCTACCCAGTATTTGGTTTCTTGACAGTTGTAGATAGCATAGTATGCATAGAAATACTAAACTTTAGTTCTGAGAAATGTCGTTTTCAGGGTGTTGAGCAGGGAACCCTGCGGGTGCAGGACATATTTTCTTAGGGGCTTTTCAAGAATCAGGTAAGGGGATAAACTAAACTAGTATTTTATGAAAAATATGCATATTGTTATAGAATTTGATTTCAGGAAAAAAAATATATTTATATATGCCTTATGTTTGGAAAAATACCGCTGAAAATGATGGTATGTTAAATATACGAAAAACCTGTTTAGTGTGGCATAAGTAAAAATTATTATGAAATACTATTTTCTGAGAATGTTTTAATGATACGAATTTTTATAATGGAAAATCGGCGTACGCACCGAGATGTTGATATATTTTTCGGCGTACGGGCCGAGCTATGTGTATGATTTGTCAACGTACGAGTTAAACTATGTTTATGATTTTTCGGTGTACGGGCCTAGCTATGTGTATGATTTGTCGACGTACAGGCCGAGCTATGGATATGATTTGCCAGCATACGGGCTGAGTTATGGATATGATTTTTCGATTTACGGGCTGAGTTATGGATGTGATTTGCCAGCGTACGAGCTGAGCTATGGATATGATTTGTCAACGTACCGGTCGAACTAGTATGGCAAAATGTGAAATACCGGCGTACAGGCCGATGATTTTCATGATATAAGTATATATGCAAAATGGTATGATTGATTTGATAATTAAAGAAATGAAATATTCATGTGTCACAATTTCAGTATATGTTATATGATATGAGAATATGAGAACCTGGTTAGCTTGGTCTAGGCTAGCACTTGCATGGTACCGTTGCTATGTGTTCATGGTCATCATGATCATGATATCTATGTTAACGCCGCTGTATGGAGTGGTGTGAGATTGGATGGTCGATGTGGTTTTTAAGAAGTGTGTGAGCGCCCCTGGTGTATGGACCAAGTTTGGCATACCCACCGGACTTACAGACTATACTTTTGACTTGGCAGTGGTCGACCAACCATTGTCAGGTCTTGCCTTCGGGCCACACAACCCAGTCATGTGGGGGTAATACATGACAACAGCCAGCTAACCTACTAGGAATGTTTTCATATTATTATTATATGAGATGATATATGTTTATGAAAATGCAGTATGTTTTGCCATGCTATGATGATATATATATTTTCCCAGATATGACATAACAGTTTACTAAATATGTTATGTATAATATATGTATAACACGGAATACTCATGCTGCCACACACTAGTATTAGTTTATTTCCCTTACTAAGAGGTGTCTCACCCCAAAATTTTATAAACGTTTCAGGAGCCCCTAATAGGAGAGCGGGTAAAGCCTTGCTAATCTAGTACTATTGATCTGCCCTTCCAGAAGAGTAAGTGTTTTGATAGGGTCGGATGTATTTTGTGGGATGGCCTTGAGATATCTTTTGGGTTGTGTACTGTGTGTATATAAATACAGTGGTTGTAGTAACTCTGGTATTGTAATGGATGATTTTGTATTTATGATATAATGATTTTATGTTTCCTGTTATATGTTATGATATATCCCTGGTACCCACGGGTCCAGGTGAACTATGATCTGCTGAGTTTTGTGATATTGATTTTAGTATACAAAAAAAAGTGAAAATTAAGCAGATCGTCACATGAATGCTATGTTGAAGCATGTCAGGCAAGAGATTCGAGCAAGTGAGAGTTTGCAATGAAAGACGAGATAAAGTCTCTTACCTCCAACAAAACATGGGAACTAGCTAAGTTACCCAAAGGTAAGAAGACTCTTCACAACAAATGGGTGTATAGGATCAAAGAAGAGCATGATAAATCCAATAGGTATAAAGCCCAATTAGTAGTCAAAAGTTTCGGACAGAAGGAAGGAATTGACTACACTGATATTTTTGCATTATTTGTGAAGCTGACAACCATCAGATTTGCCTTGAGTATTTTTGCCTCAGAGGGCTTACATCTTGAGCAGTTGGACATGAAGACTCCATTTCTTCACGGTAATCTTGATTAAGAAATTTATATGCAATAGTTAGAAGATTTCTTAATTAAAGGTAAAGAGAATCTTGTATGCAAATTGAAGAAGAGTTTTATGGTCTCAAACAAGCTCTTAGCCAGTGGTACAAGAAATTTGACAGCTGTATGTAGAGGAACAATTTTTGGAAGTGCAATGTCAACCACTATTGCTACTTCAAGAGGTATCATACTAGCTATATTATCCTATTGTTATATGTTGATGATATGCTAGTCACAGGATCAGATATAGAAGAGATTAGAAAATTGAAGCAGTAATTGTCAGAGGAGTTTGATATTAAAGACTTGGGTCTTGTAAAGCAGATTCTTGGGATGCGGATCTCTAGAGATAAGCAACAAGGAACGTTATGGTTATCTCAGTCAAAGTACATTAGCTATGTTTTACAGAGGTTTAACATGAGTAGCACCAAGGCAGTAAATACACCATTGGCAGGTCACTTCCATCTCTCTAAAGATAAGTCTCCCCAGATAGAAGAAGAAAAAGATTTCATGGTTAAGGTACCATATGCCTCAGCCGTTGGAAGTGTCATGTAAGTTATGGTTCCAGACCAGATATTGGCGAAGCAGTGGGAGCTGTCAACAGGTATATGTCAAATCCAGGGAAGACACACTGAGAAGCAGTGACATGGATTTTGAGATATCTACGTGGCACTATTGATAAGTGTCTATGTTTCGGCAAAAATGACTTGAAAATTCAAAGGTTTGTAGATGCTGATTTTGTAGGAGAAATTGATCATCGCAAAAGTACCATCGGGTATATATTCACTGTTGGCACAACAACTGTTAGTTGGATGTCATAGATACAAAAGATTGTTGTTCTATTCACTATAGAAGCTAAGTATGTAGTAGTTACAGAAGCCACTAAAGAGATGATTTGGCTTCAGGGTTTGTTAACAGAGCTTGGATTAAAGCAGGAGAGGAATGTTTTGTACAGTGACAGTTAGAGTGCGATACATTTGGAAAAAAACTCCACATTTCATTACAAAACTAAACATATTGGACTACATTATCACTTCATCAAATCTCTGATAGAGGACAGCGTGTTGACACTTGAAAAAATCCAAGGTAGCAGGAATCCGACAGATATATTAACAAAGGTGGTGACTACAAAGAAGTTGAAGTTGCATTCAACTTTAGTTGGTTTTTATACCTGAAGACATATTTTGAGCACATCATTTATTCATATACTAATACTGGTTGAGGAGGCGTTTCTGTCTCCAAGTGAGAGATTGTTGTGTAGCCGGAGTCAGGAGATGCGTGAGCTGTGATCTGCAAACTAGAGATGCATCCGCGTAGCTGTAATCCGCGGATATTAATTGTAGATGAATGTAATTCCTCAATTTTATTTATTGTGATTTACTCCAGCTACCTATAAATAGAGAAGTTGTTGAGAGGTAATACACAGAGAAGAAGGAGAAAGTGTAGAGGAGTGAGGAAGAGAAAAGAGAGGCTTGAGTGATTGTATTCTTTTCTGGTTTTGTAGTGGATTGTGGTGTGCTCCGTGGACTTAGGTCGATCTAAATCGAACCACGTAAATGTATGGTGTCTCTCAATTTTTTGGTGCTTATTTATTGCTCACACGGTCTTAACAGCAAGGACTGCATCCAATGTTTCATCGTGATCTCAGAAGAATAGAGAAAGAGGGAGATATAAAAGAGAGCAGGGAAGAAGAACCACTGGTCTTTCGAGTAGCATCAGGGCTTTCCTTTAAAGAGTAGTGAAGAAGGGCTTTCCTTTTCCAATACATGTCATGTGTCAAAATTTTTACAGGAGGCGCAGCTCCACGTGGAAGGGCCAGCTCCCCTTATAATTTCTCAATCAGGGGAGTCGGCCACTCCATGTGCATGTTTTAAAAAAGAAAATCCCTTTTTGGCTACTCTCAAAAAGGAAAGTCTAAATTCTGCTCTCAAAAGAAGGCCTTCTTCTTCGCTACTCTCTCCCATATCTTCCTTTTTTTCTTTGTTCTTCGCCCACAAAATTGGAGAATGCGATGAAAAAATTATGAATCTGCAAACTCTATTCTAGCCTCTTCAAGCTTCCTATCACCACTTCCTCCACTGGTCCGTCTACGCCGGCAGCAATCCCAACTTTGATGCTGACAATGGGGTTCTCTACTTCCTCGTTTTCTTCTTCAAGCACATTCTTGGCTAGGAACGGGACCTTTGCAGTTCTTGAAGAATGAATGCTTCAATAGTTTCTCCGTGGAGGGTCTTTTTGACGGATCTTAATCAAGACAAGAAGCCACCATGTCCTTGAAAGATTTTGTGAACTTCTAGTTCTTCATACTTTCTCTATTTTTTTCGTAATCAGATTCATGTTTCCCCACTCTATTTGGGCTCTATTTCCTATTGGAGGCCTCTCACTTCTCCATTGAACCAGATCGCCATGAGCTTTATTTGAAGATGTTTCGGATAGCATATCACCTTTGTGGAATTGAGGGAAAAATATAAAATTAGTTAGGACTTACACAGTTGAATCATCAATAATGATCATAATTAACAAAACACAAACAAAGCAAATATTGAAATCATAAAAGATATTCAGATACTTAAAAATAAGTCCATACCTATAATTATCATGTGCACAATAAGCACACCAGTATGGTTGACTAGAACAGATATTGATTGCATGTTTCACTTCATTACTCTTTTGTATTTCTACAAATTTTGAAGTAAGGGTTTTGGATGTACGAGCAAGAATCGGAGTCATTGGTTTGTGATAGCGCAAACAGAGCAAATGCGGTAGCCATGCCTTTTCTGATGAAGATTCTGTTGTGTTCGGCACCTTACTCGTACCAAACACCAATACTAACTAATGTTATTGAATATATTAAAGCTAAAGCAATGCAAAAACTAATAATAAAAGACAGTAAAAAAATAAGACAATAATTTAACGAGGTTCAGTACAAAATTACATATGTCCTCAAGCGCCAACGATCAATCCACTACTTCTTAACAAAGTACAACTTTGAAGTGTGTTTTACAAATGGAGAGTTGAACTATTTATATAGGTTCAACCTCAAGTCCAAAAAACATTTCTCACCAATGTGGAACAAACAAAGAAATAATTCAAAACAACTTTTCTACCAACATGAAACTTTTCTACTAATGTGGGACAAAAAATAACAAATCTCCACCTTCACGATAAATTTAACAAATTTTTCAATCACTAACATTCTCTAGAGTTCCATATCATCAGCGCCTTCCAAAAATATTCAGACTTTTAGGATATTGATCAAGTCCAAACAATGTTTGAACTTGATTTTTGTTACAATCTTAGTCAACATATCTGTGAGATTTTCAGAAGGAGTATCTTGCCTCCATCAATAATATCTCATATAAAATAAAATTGAACATTGATGTTTTTCGTTTGTGCATGGTAGATTTGGTTCTTTGTCAAATGAATAACACTCCAGCTATCATAGAACACAACAATGTGCTTTTGAAAAACTCCCAAAATTTCAAGTAAACCCTACAACCAAATAGCTTCCTTAATAGCCTTTGAAGCTGCCATGTACTCTGCTTCTGGTGTAAACAAGGCAATGGTAGACTGTAAGGTACACCCCCAACTCACTGGACCATTAGCAAATGTAAAAACATATCCAGTAGTTGATCGACGTTTATCTAGATCTCTTGCAAAATCAGAATCCACATATCCAACAACCAGTTGATCAATAATATTATTTTTCTCAAATACTATACCAACATCAATCGTATTCATAATATATCTCAAAATCCATTTCACAGCTTGCCAATGTCGTTTACCCGGATCATGTATATACTTGCTCACCATACTAACAACTTGTGAAATATCAGGTCTAGTACAAATCATTGCATACATCAAACTTCTAACAGCACTTGCATAAGGAACCTGTGACATATACTTACATTCCTTATTTGATTTAGGAGATTAAACTGCACTAAGTTTGAAATGAGAAGTAAGAGGAGTGCTTACTGGTTTTGACTGTTCAGACATGCCAAAACTGTATACTACCATTTTCAAATACTGATTTTGAGACAAACTAACCCTTCCTCTTATTCTGTCTCTGCGAATCTCCTTGCCAAGTATCTTCTTTGCTTCACTAAGATCTTTCATCTTAAACTCTTGATTTAACTGACATTTCAACTTGTTGATTTCTTCTTTGTTCTTTGAAACTATCAATATATCATCAACATACAAGAGTAAATATATAAAAGATTCATTTTGTAGTCTGCGAAAATAAACACAATGATCATGTTTATTTCTGATGTACTTGTGACCCATCATAAACTGATGAAATCGTTTGTACCATTGTTTTGGTTACTTGAAAGTCAAGATGTTATCCCAAGAGGGGCTGCATTGGGTTTATACAAATTTCTTTTAGAGTTATTACCAATTTTCAGCTTTTTATACACTTGATCAAACACACAAGGAAGCTGTTAATTTTAAACATTCAAACCAATCAACCATACTCACAAAACCAATCACAAACAAAAAATAAACAATCACCCAACCATACAATACTTAGCCAACTTTGTGAGAGTTGCAGCACTTTGTTTTTTAGCGTTTGCAAGATTTCAATTTATAGCCCTGTTTGAATGAATTTTTATGTGCTCCTTTTAAACAAGATTTTCGCAAGCAGTTAATCAACGTACTCCCTTAAAGGTTTCTATAAAATATTAACCAATGCACTTTCTTAGATTTAAAAGGTCTTCTCAATCTCAGATTTTCAGCAATCCTGCACTTTGAAACACAATTTGTACATTCTAAAATTTAAATAGAAAGGGCAGAGAGAGTGAGACCGATATTTTTTACGAGGTTCGGCTTATCCCCAGCTTACGTGGTTGCCTTAGGCAAGACCACCTAAGGATTCCACTAACTCATTCCTTTCCGGGTAGAACAAACCAATTAGAACCCTTTTTTAGGGTGGAGCCCCCTCTCCAAGCGATACCCCACGCTCGGTTACAACGATCCAACTACTTAAACCGTCAAAGAAATAATAAATAAGAAAACAATTCTTTTGTATAAAGAATGCTCTCAGATAGAGTTGGTTAGTACAATTAAAAGTGCTATATACTTCAATAACAAATACCAAACGAAATAGGTTTGAAGCTCAAGATCAATATCACCGCAATACTTTTCTTGACAATGAATCAGCAATTCAGATGATTAAAGCTTAGAAAAGAGTGATCAGTGCTTCAGAATATCTCAGCAATTCAGAATGAAAGAATAAACAAGAGAGAGCTTTGAGAGAATAAGTGATCTTTCAACTTAAGAACAAATTTTTCAATTGCTTGGTATGTGTTTGGTTCATGAAAACGTGAATTTAAAAAGTCATAAAACTTAATTTGTGTTGCCCAAGTTTACTTGGAGTATTTTCCAAATTTTTACAAAATTTGGAGCACAAGAAACTTAATTTTGAATTTTAAAACTTTCAAAAAATGTAGTCGTTAACAGTGTTCAGTCGCCTGAGGAGTCGAGGTTAGTCGCTTGAGGTTCTTTAAAACAAAATTTTTTGAATTGAAAACAAGGTAAGGGGCCTGTGGTGACAAGGTTCAGTTGCCTAATGATACACTGCCTCTTCAGAAATTCATCAGGAAATTCTTCAGGCGCCTGAACGTATTCTTCAGTCGCCTGAGGAAAAATCTTCAGGCGCCTGAGCTTACACTTCAGTCACTTAAACAGAAAAAATGTGATGACCCCAATGTATGTAAAAAATAAATAAATAAAATAAAATAAAAAATAATGATAGATTAATTATTAATCAATTAATAAATTAAGGATTTTTTAATTCAAGTAATTTAATAAATGATGTAAAAGATATATAGGTATACATATTATATATATATATATATATATATATATAATATAGATTAATGGAATTATATGGATTGGATTTCAATTTGAAATCCAATGCCTTTTCATTCTCTGCAGCTTCCCCCTCCCCTGCGCATTTGGTATTTTTTTCTTCTTCTTTCTTCTCTCTGTTTTCTCTCTCATGCTCCCTCTGTCTCACCTCCATCTCTCTCCCACTCTCTTTAATTTTTCGATTGATTTTCGCCTAATCGAAAATCAGAAAATACTGTTGGACTCAATTCTCCGCTACCGACATTTCTACTAGAGCAGATTTGTTATAGGAGCTACGTAGACATATCTCTTGGGGTAAGCTCAATTCTCACTTTTACCTTAATTTCTTATAAATCTTGAGCCCAATCAATGATTAGACACCACTATGAGAATCTAGGAATGATTCTTTACAAGTCTAATGGAGTAGATTTCTCGTGGGGTCGTCGTAGGCATAACCCCAAAATTAGGCTAAGGGGTTATTAAGGGGCTAATTATTATTTAATTATTGTAGATTTGTAAATGTTAAATATTGGGTATTCTGAGATTGAATTAGGGTTATTGAATTCAGGGCTTCGGTAAGCGTCGTGAGTGTAATTTAAAGACCTTGCAAGCATAGTTTAGGAAAACTAAGGTAATTTGATTATTTTAGAGTTTAACAATTTATTCAGGTTATTGAGAGCCTAGAAAATGTTTTATGGAAATTATGTTGGAATTTTGTTGAATGTTCCGGGGAAATGGAAATTGTAGATTTTGTGTTGGAAATGCCACGGGCTCAGGATTGAACTGTGTGAGCATCTCAATAAGCCAAGTAAGAGGATAAACTAAGTCCGAATTTTTCATGAAATTATTTATTATTTTGCAACCTTTAATTTCAGAAAAATATGTATATTGTATAAGTATGTTTGGGAATTACTGTTACGAACATGGATTTGATTTAAGTATGTTTATCTGGAAATATGATTTTTAGAGTAGATTTTACGTACAGAACGTTACTCATTTCTGTGCGGCATGAGTTTAAATTCCATATAATAACGTATATCAGATTAATATGTTTTTCTCAGAACAAGCACGATATGATAATTTTTAGGGAAATTGTAAAATAATATAGGAACCATGATTTTATGAATATTATGTTAAACAGTACAGAGAAATCATGTTTAGTATATTATGATATGCTGGCGTAGATGCCGAAATTATATGTTATATTATGCCGGCGCAGATACCGTAATTCATGTTGGCACAATCATATTCATATATGATATTACAAAATTCATGAAATATTGTCATGTCAGATATTATTATGAAACACGAAACATTTATGTTTAGTATATGAAACATATTATATGTTATTATAACTTTGATGGTATGGTATAGTTCAGTTTTCAGAAGCACGGTACTGTAACTATATGTTCAGCATTATGATAGTGCAACCACACGACCAGAGTGTGGGAAGTGGTAGTCAATGTGGCTTCAGTGTAGAGTGTTGATGTCCCCCTGGCAGTCTGGGACCAGGTGGGGCAGGCCCATCGTACTTATAGACTTATGTTTTGATCTAGCATGGTTGGTCAGCCATTGCTAAGTCTTGCCTTCAAGCTGCACAACCCAGTCATGTAGGAGTAAGACATGACATCAGCTAGCTATCAATTCTGAGTGTTATTTCAGTATAGTACAGTTATATAAGATGTTTTCCATGTACAGTATGCAGTATGTTATTTTACGAATTGACAAATCTCCATGCCATGTTTTACTTGTTACATTTTTCCCTCCTTATAAAAATTTCTTTCTCAAAACTTTGGTAAATAACCAAGAGTGAAGAATTTCCCTAAAGAGACTGTGCTATTTAACAGAGGAATAAAAGTACCTATGAATCAAGATGATTTACACTATAAACCTAAATAAAATCTATCGTTAACGCCTAACACTATAAAATATCTTAACTTACCTATTCATACTCTTATCCTAATTCATACTTATGTTCTAGTAAGAATCATTCTTAAAGTCTATAGGATCTATATCGTGGTGCTCTAATACCAACGGTGATGACCCGAATATTTGCACAGCGGAAGATCTCAAATATACCTACCAGAGTACTAGAAACCTTTTATTACAACAATATCTCTAATATCATAATTAACATTCCTAAAAATTATAAAACATTAAAAATACAACTAATTTAAGATCTATTTTAAATAACACTCCTATCCCGCCCACGCTTCCACTACGCTACTCTGAATTCAGTTATGCTTCGCAAGATATAATGAAATGTAAAATAATAATGGGGTGAGATTCCTCTCAGTAAGTACGAACTAGATTATTATGAGTGTATAACTAACATGAGCTGTAGTATAAAAATACATTCAATAATTATATTCTAATAAAAATCGCATTTGTAAATATTTAATTTAATAATTTAACTCTAAAACTCGCATTTGTAAAACAGTGGACCACATATAAATAAATATACGTAATTTTCTTTAAATCATAATTTAAGTCTATCATATTATCATAATCACATAAATACACAAATATGTATAGAACTCCTTTTTGGCCATATCATGTTTAACCCCCACGACTGGGTTGTGCAGTTTGAAAATTGAACTTAACTGGTTGGTCACCAACCAACCAGACTAAATCAAAAGTTTATGTCTGTAAAATCAGTTTGTTTGTCACATTCTCATACTTAGGTCAAATTGACTATCCATCGTCAACACTTTCACAACAATGTGGCTGCACTAATATTCATCTGTAACTACGACCATCAGGATTCTTAAAATATATAATACAATTTATGCAATTAAATCGCATAATAATTTGAAAAATTCCGAACATCAAATTTATAATCAAATCGCATTAATATTTTCAATAACTCACCTAATAAGCATAACATCGCAAAAATCCCAAATTTGCTCAATTATGCAAAAATATAAAATTAACTCATTTGTAGGACAGTGAACCACATATAAATAAATATACGTGATTTTCTTTAAATCATAATTTAAGTCTATTATATGATCATAATCACATAAGTACACAAATATGTATAGAACTCCTTTTTGGCCATGTCATGTTTAACCCCCATGACCAGGTTGTGCGATTATAAAATTGGATTTAGCTAATTGGCCACCAACCAACCAAACTAAATCAAAAGTTTATGTTTGTAAAATCAGTTTGCTTGTCACATCCTCATACTCATTCTCTTACTTAGGTCAATCTGACTATCCATCGTCAACACTTTCACAATAGTGTGGCTGCACTAATATTCATCTGTAACTACCATTATTAGGGTTCTTAAAACATATAATACAATTTATGCAATTAAATCATATAATAATCTGAACAATTCCCCAACATCAAATTTATAATCAAATCACATTAATATTTTCAATAACTCACATAATAAGCATAACACCGCAAAAATCTCAAATTTGCTCAATTATGCAAAAATATAAAATTAACTTATACCACATGATTTGTCTAATAATTATAATTTTAACAAATTACCATAGAAAATGTATAATAATCCACCTATTTAATTTAATACCAATATAATCAGAAAACTCGATATAATCAAATCTCCGCAGTATAATTTAACTCAGGCATAAGTATATAATTAAATTAACGTAATCAATTTAATTCAGACATATTTTAAAGTAAAATCTGACATAATTTAGCCCACTTACCCTACCCCTGGAGTGGTGCCTACGACATGTTGATGATGAAATCTCTCCAGCTAAATCTATGAAAAACCAGCCTCAGTTTAACAATAGCAGCAGCAATAGCAGTATATCTGGTGCAGCAGTAGCCTAACAACAAACTCACCAAATAGCTTCATTCGTATAGCAACAACAGAAAAATGATTGTATTTTTTTTTTTTTTTTGTTAGTTAGTTAATTAGTTTTTATTCCTTTACCAGATTCATACATGAATCTGTTAAGCTGAATGTATATATATACATTTTGTATTGTTATTTTTTCTTCATTGAATGAAATCAGTTTTCTTCATCAAGATTGATTTCTTATATGGTATCAGTGTAACGACCCAAAAATATATATACGATTAAAGCATAATAATAATAATAATAAAATAATTAAAATGGTCATTAAGTTAATATCAATACAGAAGTACTGTAATAACCAAAAAAAAAAAGAGGGAATAATAATGATGGTAATTAGTTAGTATCAAAACGAAAGTGTTTCTCTGTTAGGATCCTTGATTTCATGTTTGATGCCTAAGAAAGACCTTGTTTTAGCGAGTGCTCATAAACCATTTCGGCTCAGTCACTCACTGGAGGTCGACCTGGTCAAGATGGAATTTCATAGGATAAAATAAGGTAGATACTGTTTATATACGTAAATAAGTACATAAAATAATATTTTGACTGTATAATCTGTAGAAATATATGATAAAATAATAATAATTTAAGTATCTTATGCGGGGCCCACATGAGTCCCGAAGTTATGTAGAGGTTTACACAAGTCTCAAAGTTATGTAGGACACATAAAATCGTAGGGGTATTCGAGTTACGTAGGATCCATTTGGGTCTCAAAGTTGTGTGGGACCCACAAGACCATGTGGGGCCCCATGAGTTTTCAAATTTTAAATTTAACTTTTATTCAAAAATAAATAATAAAATAAATACTAAAAATAGTTTAAAAGTAATAACAATAATAATAATAATGATTAAAAAAATAATAAAATAATAAAATAATAAATTAACTAATTGATTAATTAATTAAAAATTTATTTAATGGAAATGGTGGCAAACACTCCCATATGACCTCCATCCCCATCCCATACTCAACCCATACTTTGCCCATCCCTTGCCCACTCTTTAATTTAAAAAAAAATTATAATTTCACCCCTCTCTCCACACTTTTATAAATTTCATTTCTTCTCCAAAATTTTCCTATAAATAGGGAGCTCTCAACCTTCATTTTTCACAACAATTTTCTAAGAAAGAGAAGAATTAGTGAGTGAAAGAATTTGTGGTGGAGAGAATTTTTGAGTAAATTTTCACTCACCCAATTTTTCTGATCTCATTTCTTAGAGATAGTTATTGAGTTTGTAGTACAAGGTAAAAGAAGAAGGTAAGTAAATTTGATTATGTTAGTTTCTTTTTTATTTAAAATTTATACCCGAATTTATTTTGTAAGTAAATTTCAATTATGTTACTTAGTTCCATAAAATTTCCATGAGTTTATTTTTACGTATATTTAATTATGTCTGTTCTATCTTTAATATACTTGTATTTATTTTTGGGTTAAAAAATGTTCTAATCCCCTCGAATAAATTTTCAGCATTTCTTTCTATTAAAAAAAAAGTTATATATATTTTTAACACAAAAATTGTATGGCATGAGTTTATTTCTACGTTGTATTATTTATGAAAATATGAGTAAATATGAGATTTTCGCGAGATTATTTTAATTTGCATAAATTATAATAAGATGGTTTTAAAACCTCTTATGGCAAAGCAAATTCAAAGTTACAGATGTTCGGTATTACAGTTTAAAGTTTAAACGGATCAGAGTGCACCCACACTGTTACAGAGTGGTTATTTATGTTAGTGGATTTCTCCTGAGTGCACACCTGGTTCCGGACCAGGACTTAATAAGGAAAATCTCACTTAATGTTTACGTACGTTGATTTAGTTTGGTCGGCTAGCCAGCTAAGTCTAGTCTTCGGATCGCACAACCTAGTCATGGGGGTAAACATGACTTATGACAAACAGGCCTAAAGGTGATTTTTACAATATATGTTTATACATATTTAATTTCGTGTACAAAGTTACTGATGATTTGAAGGAAAAGTGTAAGTTTACATGAAAATGATCATTCTAGTGCTTAAATGACGATCTGAGGAAAACGTATAAGGAAAAGTATATGTATGTTTATCGTTAAATATTTTTACATTTTTAAAGTTAAAAGTTTAATTTAACAGCTATAGTATATGATTATAAAATTTTACTATTATAATTGATGGTAAAAGTTTTATATAGAAATTTTTAAATTTATATTTATTCTAAAAGCAGTTTTGAAGTTATAGTATTAAATATTATTTTACGAAATTTTTTAAAAGCTCATTTTGACCACACACTAATAATAATCTTATTTACTTACTGAGTGTCGTCTCACTCCAATCATATTTTTATTTCAGATAACTCTGAAAGGCATGTCGAAAATCAGGTTTAGCAAGCATGCATGTGGGGATTAGAAAAATAAAGATTGATTAGAAATATTAGTATGATTTCAAATATTTATGTTTGTGTAATTTTTATTCTTTTGAAATAAATGATTGTAATATGAATAATTAGCGCTCTGGTTTAATAATAATTGAGTTTATTTACTTCCCCTATAAATTAATAGTAAAAAGTAAATATCCCAGACCCTTCGAGGTTGGGGTGTTACAATCAGAGCTTCTTGTTCTCCATTGTTACCTTCTTCAAGTTTCTTTTATTCAATTACTGTGTTCTACGAGCTTCTTCAATGGTGGAAACAGCAGCTAATACTTCCAACACAGAGAATTCATCTTCTTTGCAAGATTCAAATAATATTAGTGATCCTCTGTTCTTGCATCCTAGCGAAAATCCAGGAGCAATTCTCACTTCTCAACCATTGATTGGGGGAGAAAATTATCCTGCCTGGGCAATATCAGTGAGGAAATCTCTAATTGCCAAAAACCAGTTAGGATTTATTGATGGATCTTTAACCATTTCTTCACCATTGGTGAATTCTCCAAATTCTATTCAAGCATGGGTTCGTGCTGATAATATGGTAGGTACATGGATCATTAATTCTATTTCACCAAAGCTTCAAAGTAGTATTATCTACAGAGATAGTGCTTTAGAAATCTAGACTAATTTTCGAGACACTTTCAGTCAAGGAAATGGGACCACGATCTTCAATATTCAAAAGCAAATTGCTAAGATTCATCGGGGAGAGCTGTCACTCACTGATTATTTCACTCAACCCAAGATTTTGTGGGATCAATTGCAGAATTTGAATCCATTTCCTCAGTGTACTTGTGGTCAGTGCGTGTGTGGGATTAATCAAAACTTACAGAATCTTCAAGCTAAGGAGTCCACTATGAAATTTCTCATGGGAGTAAATGATGTTTTCTCTCAAGTAAGAACTCAAATTTTATTAATGGATCCTTTGTCTTCTATCAATAAGTTACATTCTTTGTTCATTCAAGAAGAAATGCAGAGGTATGTGCATAATGTTGTTAGAGTTGAATCCACTGCTCTGGCAACCAAGAATTCCGGAATCAATTTTAAAGGCAAAGAAAGGCCCTTATGCACTCATTGTGGAAAGTTAGGTCATACCATCAACAAATGCTATAAGCTACATGGTTTTCCACCAAGTTTCAAGTTCAAGAACAATAAATATGCCACTGCTCGTCAAGTTTCATCTAATATTGACCTCATTCAAAGGAATAATTTTGTTGGATTTACTGATTCTGCTTCATCAAAATCTGTTTCTCAAGCTTCAGCTTTCACTCATGACCAATATCAACAACTTTTGACATTAGTTGGTTCTTGTTCTACTTCAAAATTGCCTAAAGATCCAGAATTCCATGCTGCTAATGCTGTGACTTGTCCATCAAATGTCGTTGCAGGTAATTGCAAGCATTCTGTTTTTTCTGCTAAAGCTGTTAACTAGAAAAAAACATATGATCTTCATACATGGATTATTGATACTGGTGCAAGTGATCATATAGTGTGTTCCATTCAGTTGTTAACTTCTTATACCAAAGTCTCACATACTACGGTGAAGATGCCTAATAGAGAAGCAGCTATTGTTACACACATTGGCAACATTCAACTTTCTTCCCACATAATTCTTCACAATGTTCTTTGTGTGCCTTCTTTTGATTTTAATCTTTTATCAATTAGTGCATTAACCAAATCTCAACCTATATGTTTTGTTTTTTCTGTCACAATTCTATTTTCTACATGACCTTACATGTTGGAACACAATTGGAATAGGCAAAATGCATGTTGGTTTGTACTTATTACAAGCTTCGAGTCTTTTTCAAGCCACTGCATTTTTTCCTAAGCAGAATCTTAAGGCTTGCTCTGTTGCTTGCTCTTCTTCTCTTTCTTCGAATGTATTTTCACTTTGGCATTCATGACTTGGACATCCTTCTGATGTAAAAATTCATTCTTTGAGCAGTGTTTTACCTTTTCTTAAGAACTGCTGTAATAAAACTTGTACTGTTTGTCCTTTGGCAAAATAGAAGAGAATTCCTTTTCCCTTCAATAACAATAAATGTGCTTATCCTTTTGATCTTGTTCATATGGATGTTTGGGGTCCTTTTTCTGTTTCAACCTCTAATGGTCACATATATTTTCTCACTATTGTTGATGATGCTTCTAAAGCAACTTGGGTTTTCTTACTCAAAAATAAATCTAAAGTCAGATCACTTATTGAATCTTTCTATAACATGATTCTCACTCAATTTGGTATTAATATCAAATCCATCATATCAGATAATGCCTTAGAATTTTGTTTTAATAATTTCTATAGCTCCAAAGGAATTATTCATCAATTGAGTTGTGCTTACACCCCACAACAAAATTTAGTTGTAGAAAGAAAGCATCAACACATACTTGCTACTGCTAGAGCATTACAAATTCAGTTCAATGTTCCTCTTTCTTTTTGGGCTGATTGTGTCCTCACTTCAGTTTATTTAATAAATAGACTTCCATCTCCTTTTCTAAATCATAAAACACCTTTTGAACTTCTATTTCACAAACCTCCTTTTTATTCACATCTTAGGATTTTTGGTTGTTTGTGTTATGCTACCAATCTCAGTCCTTATAAACATAAATTTACCCCTAGAGCCAAAAAGTGTATTTTTTTAGGATATACCTTCAATGTCAAGGGTTATAAACTCTTTGATCTTGATTCTCATACATTCTTTTTATCTAGGGATGTTGTCTTTCATGAGTCAAGTTTTCCTTTTGCTTCAAATAACTCTTTTACATGTGACAATCTCATTCCTCTAATTTTTCCTTCCATTCCTTATTTTGAGTCTCCAGTTGTCTCTTCTCCTCTTTTACTTCCTTCTAATGACACCATTGTTCACATTCATCAGGACTTTGATGACAATATTCATGATTTTCCTGATACACATGGTGTTTCTAATACATCTAACCGGCCTATTGTTCTTAGAAGATCTACTAGGCATACTAAACCACGATCTTATCTTGAAGCTTATCATTGTAATCAAGTAAAATTAGCTCCTACCTCAAAATCTTCCCTACATGAATCAAGTACTTCTCATCCCTTTCAATCGTATTTGTCTTACATTAATCTGTATCCTTCATATAAATTTTTTTGTTGTGCCATCTCTTCCATTTTTGAACCCATTTTTTATCATCAAGCTACTGGTAATCCAAAGTGGCAGGCTGCCATGGATGCTGAGATTTCAGCTTTGGAAGCTAATAATACTTGGACTATAACTTCCTTGCCACCAGTTAAGAAGCCCATTGGTTGTAAATGGGTATATAAAGTGAAATACAATTTAGATGGTTCAATTGAGAGGTATAAAGCCAGGCTGGTTGCCAAGGGTTTTACCCAAAAGGAGGGACTCGATTATATTGACACTTTCTCACCAGTTGCTAAGATGGCATCTATCAAAACTATACTTGTTGTGGCTGTTGTGAAAGGCTAGTTTCTCGGCCAACTTGATGTCAATAATGCATTTCTTCATGGAGATTTGAATGAAGAAGTTTACATGTCTTTTCCACCAGGTTTTCACAGCAAGGGGGAGCAATATCAGGTTGTTCACAGCCAAGGGGAGCAGCAGACTCACTTGGTTTGTAAGCTCAATAAATCACTTTATGGGCTTAAACAAGCTTCTAGAATGTGGTTTTCTAAGTTCTCAAATGCCTTAATAGATCTATGTTTTGTTCAATCCAAGGCTGATTATTCTTTATTCACTAGGCAATAAGGAGATTCATTTATTGTGTTGCTAGTGTATGTTGATGATGTTCTCATAGCAAGCAATGATCAAAAGGGAGTTGAAGATTTTAAAATATTGTTAGATCAAAAGTTCAAGTTGAAAGATTTAGGGAGTTTGCGGTATTTTCTTGGTTTGGAGGTAGCAATAACAGCTAAGGGCATTTTCTTGTGTCAAAGGAAGTATGCTCTAGAAATTTTGGAAGATGTTGGCTTACTAGGATGCAAACCTACCAAAGTTCCTATGGATCCTACTTTAAAACTTAGCAAACATGAAGCTGATGTGCTAAATGATCCAAGTCAATACAGAGGATTGGTTGGCAGATTGTTATACTTAACTATTACTAGGCTTGACATTACATTTGCTGTTCATAAGCTCGTCATTTCATGGCACAACCTAGAAAGCCTCATTATGCAGCTGCCCTTAAGGTACTTCATTGCATAAAAAATGAACCAAGGAAAGGAGTATTTTTTTCTGCAAAATCATAACTACATGTCAAAGGATTCAGTGATGCAGATTGGGCATCATGCTCAGACACAAGACGATCTGTTACAGGATTTTGTATATTTCTTGGCGATTCATTGATCTCTTGTAAATAAAAAAAACAAGCTATTGTGTCAAGATCTTTAGCTGAGGCAGAGTATAGAGCTATGGCTATAACAACTTGTGAAATTATGTGGATTCTTTATTTGCTAAAGGATTTGCAGATTAGACATGATAGAGAAACAGTGTAACGACCTGCTTAATTAACTGATTTTTTTTTTTTTTATAGTCTAATATTCTGCACGCTTTGATACCATACTGGGATAACCCAATCATAAACCTAAGCAGAAAGAAGCAGAAACTGAATAAACATAATCATAAACCATTATATACAATACAAAACCAATACCAGAGTGCTACCATGTTCCCAAAATATACACATATCATTGAATCCCCAAATTACCCTCAGCTAACTAGGGCAAATACAAAAACCCTCCGTTGTACTCACTTTGATGACAGGGCACTAAAGACGCCCCTCTATTTGTGAGTCTGATCTGCTTGCTTACCTGGATTACCTGAAAAATGTTTCAACACTGGGATGAGCCAACGCTTAGTAAGAAAAAATATGCTATTACTAGTGTGTGGCAAATGAGCTACTATATATATCATGAAATCTGTTTTCATATAAACATGAATAACTAAATACAAAAGTATAGTACAAATAATAAAATATACCACCCCTTTCCATGTTGCTTAACATAACAGTTTTTATAGGTTATAATTCAAAATACTTCTAGTGTACATAAGTAGGGTCCCTGTTTCTGTAAATCAGTACGTACGTAATAGTAACTGAAACTGTTCCTTGTGGCTATCTGTGTGTCATGACTTGCCCCCTCATGACAAGGTTGTGCGACTCGTAGGCAGGATTTACCCTAGCTGGCCAACTAGGAATAAATCACTGAACTTTGTCAGTCGACCTGCCCACCTCAACCCATATCTAGATGGGGAGCCTAACCACTTCAAGGGCCTAGGTGGTCGACCTTACCACGTATTATCTAGATAGGTGGTTGCACTCATAAAGTGATATAATATCTGTAGCAACAGTACCGTGCTCTGTAGCTGCAAGTCCAACAGGGTCTGATATCATATAATATATTTCTATACATGTCTATCTGATTTACCATGATTCTGAAGTAATCGTAATAACCATGATGCTGCATAACTGTACTGTAATTCATATGTCGTAATGCTGAAAACTGAATAATCATAACACTGAAACTGCATAATCATGATACTGATATTCGTGTAATCATGGTACTGAGATCCGTATAATCATGGTATTAAAAATCCATAAAATCATAGTACTGAAATTTACATAATCATGGTACTGAAATTCGTAAAATCATGAAACTAGCATTCGTAAAACATATACCCGTACCATATTCATATTCACAAGTCACACCATACATAAATACATAATTTTCATAATTAAATAAGTTGTATAGTATTTTAAGAAATACCTAACATAGCATATTTCCCTTACCTAACTACTGGAAAGCCCCAAGGGAATATAAGCCTAACACCCGCAGGGCCTCCTACAAAATACCCTAAAACCAACATTTGCCAGAATATAATATCCGTATTTTTCCGTCTATATCATTTCCTATAACTATCATAAAGCCAAAAAGAGACTAAAAAACCTTACCCTGAATTTGGGATGAAATCCAACTTTGTTTTCCCGACGATCTACTTCGGTAGATTTGTAGAGAACTCTGCCAGGAGCGTCGTGGTAGCTTTGGATCCTCGATCCGGCGACTGGTGGGGCCGGAATCGAAGAGAGAAGGGAGAGGGAGACGTAGAGAGAGAGAGCGATGCGAGAAATAACAAAATATCCTGGTTTCCCTCCTTTTATATTGCCAGATTCGTCGACGAGACCCATCACCTTGTCGACGAGTCTTTCATAAAATTTGTTAATGAAGCCCTATATTCGTCGATGAAATTCAGAGCAACCCGAACCGTCTCTCGATATTTTCTCGTTGACGAAGCCCTGTGTTTGTCAATGAAATTCTGAAGACCTTTGTCGACGAGACCCTGTGTTTGTCGATGAAGCCGGGCAATTTCCTAAAATTTTTTTTATTCTCCAAAATGCAACGTCGTCGACGAAGTCTACGACATCCTTCTGTTTCTGTATCTATTTTGTCTCCCTTTCATTATTATTAAAATGGTATTATTTTGCGGGTCACTACAAATAGTATTGTTTTGTGATAGTTAATCAGCCTTGCATATAGGATCCAATCCAATTTTTCATGAAAGGACCAAACATATAGAGATTGATTATCACATTGTAAGGGACAAGGTCTTGGCTAAAGTAATTAAACTGAATCATGTGAGAACTCATTGTCAATTGGCAGATTTATTAACTAAGGCATTGGGTTATAAACAGTTTTCAGAATTGTTATCCAAGATGGGACTGATTAACATTTGTTCCTCATCAACCCATCTTGAGGGGGAGTATGAAAAACCAGCCTCAGTTTAACAACAGCAGCAGCAGCAACAGTATATCTGATGGAGCAGCAGCC
This sequence comes from Malania oleifera, assembly GCF_029873635.1. Lineage (NCBI taxonomy): Eukaryota > Viridiplantae > Streptophyta > Magnoliopsida > Santalales > Ximeniaceae > Malania > Malania oleifera. The sequence continues at coordinate 147,649,132 of NC_080418.1, forward strand.
TAACAACAAACTCACCAAACAACTTCATTCGTATAGCAGCAACAGAAAACTAATTGTATTATTTTTTTTAATTAGTTAATTAGTTTTTATTCCTTTACCATTCATACATGAATCTGTTAAGCTGAATGTATATGTATACATTTTGTATTGTTATTTTTTATTCATTTAATGAAATAAGTTTTCTTCATCAAGATTGATTTCTTATAAAATCCTTGGAGAGTAGAGTTGGGACCCGAGAATGACGTTCGTTTTTCAATTCGGCTAAAAAATGACAGAGAAATTGAGAGAGAGGGAGGGAGAGGGAGAGGGGGGGGGAGAGAGAGAGAGAGAGAGAGAGTAGAAAGAGATTGAGGGAGAGAGACGTAGAGAGAGGGAGGGTAAGCTCAGGATGCTTACAGAAACATTCTAAGGCTTTTAAAATATATATATATATATATATATATATATATAAAATTTAATTTAAAAAATATATAGGATTGTTCCACTAATATTGTATATATATATTTTTGGGTCGTTACAACATGCATAGGCCAAAAGGAGTTTTTTATACATATTTATATATTTATGTGATTAGGTTCATTAGTAGGCCTAAATAAATGATTTGAAGGAAGAGTTTGCATATATATATATATATATATATATATATATATATAAAATTGTACATGGTCATATTTAAAGGGCCTATATGATGATTTTCAGTAAAGGAAAGTGTACACGTGTTTGTGAACAGAGCCCCGTTTAGTAGGCTAAATGATGCTATGAAAGAAAGGTATAAAGGAAAATATATATAGTTATATGCATGCGTCTATTTGGATAAAAATGATTTGCAATTATTTAAATATCACTTTTAGCAGTTAAATTATTAAATGAGTTCATTTTACAAGAAAACTCATCTTAACCGCGCACTAATAATATTCAAATCCTTACTTACTGAGAGTTGTCTCACCCCAATAATTATTTCATTTTTCAGTACGTATTGAAAATGAGGCATAACAAACATCTGGGCGGGGTTAGAAAATGTAGTTTAGAATAAATGTTTATGTAATACTAGTTAAAGAAGTTTTATATTCCAAGTGATGTAAATATTGTTGCTTGGAGATACCCATATAAATATAGTTGTTTAGTACAATGGTTTATAATATTTGAGATTTTAAATTACTTCTGTTGCTTACATTAGAATTATTTATGGAAAGTTGCACCCTGAACCCCATCGGGATTGGGGCGCCGCAAAGAGAATCGATCAAGATGAGACAAACTCTATCTTTTCTCTTTTTTTTTTCTTTGTCTTTTTTGCCATTTGTAGGAATTTGTGCTTACTAACTTTAAGTCAATTTTGACTATTCTAGGTGATCCAAACTGGTCTGAGAATGGATAGGAGCAATATGGGAAGGTTTTGAATTTCATACACGAAAATCGAAATGAAAACACTATCTCTATTTTATCATACTATTTTTTGGCATTATTACACTTTTTTTTTTTTTTTTACCATTTTAGGTGATTCAAAATAGTTTGAAATGGTATAAAGGGGTTTGGTAGAATTTTTTAGTATTATGCACGAAATTGAGAAAACCTTGTCCTTTGGGGGGGGGGGCTGTTTCTCTTTTTCCTACTATTTTTGCCTTGTCCAGATTTTTCTAAAATTTTTGAACATTTTTTTTACCCAATTTACGTTTTTCTTCATTTTGGTAAATTAAAAAAAGAATTAAAATACACAACAAAACCAAGTCTTAAGTCCCACTAGGTGGGGTAGACTATATGAATCTTTTTCCGCCAATTTATGCGGCCATGGACCATTTCTTTTGATAGATTTGGGATTATTAAATCTTCACTCACTATTTCATTCAAAGTTATTTTAGGTCTACCTCTACTCCTTTTACTACCTCACAGAGTAAGTAACTCATTTTTCCTCACTGGCGCACTATGTGGCCTATATTGCAAGTGTCCATACCATTTGAATCGTCCCTCCCTTATCTTATCTTTTATAAGAGTTACACCTAACTTACCGCAAATATGTTCATTCCTTAATTTATTTTTCAATGTTATACCACTCATCCATCTAAGTATCCTCATCTCAATAGCTTTTACTTTTTCGATATATATTCTGTTTCTTCATCGCCCTGCATTTTGATCCATATAGTATAGCTGGTCTTATAGCCGTCCTATAAAACTTCTCTTTTAAATTTAAGGGTATTCTATGATCACAAAACACACTTGAAGCACTTCTCCATTTTACCCAACCTGCTTTAACTCTATGCATTACATCATAATCAATTTCTCCTGCAACTTGCATAATAGATCCAAGATATCGAAATCTACAAGTGTTATTTATTTTTTCATTATCAAGTTTAAATTTGTCTCCAATATCCCTCCTATTATTACTGAAATTAAATTTCATATATTTTATCTTATTTCTACTTATCCTAAAGCCTTTAGATTCCAAAACTTCTCTCCATAATTTTAACTCAACCTCTACTCCACCCCTAATTTCATCAATTAATAAAATATCATTTGCAAACAACATATACCATTGAACTTCATTTTGATTACTCTTAGTCAATTAGTCCATTACTAAAGCAAAAAGATAAGGGTTCAAAGTAGATCCTTGATGTACACCTATGGTGATTGGAAATTCTCTAGTTTCTCCATTTATAATTTTGTTAGAATTGGTGTATTCCCAAGAGGGGGGGTGAATTGGAAATTTTAAACTTCTCTCCTTGGTTAAGTTAATATACAATCTGATTTGGTAACCTAGGGTCTTTCTACACAATTTTAAATGTGCTGATAAATAAAATACATGGAATTTAAATCAAGCACATCATTCATACCATAACATACACGTGCGGTAAATATAAAGTACAAAAATGTAAACAGACACACAATATGTTATCGGGGTTCGGCCAACTGTGCCTATGTCCCCGCCTCTAACTCGCAAACCTGAGGATTCCACTAAAGACTCACTTAAGGGTGGAGCAGCACCGTTTACAATCAGGTCAAATTAACACAGGGCTGACCTCAACCTTAACCAGGTCAATTGGTGGGGCTGACCTCAACCTACACGCCTTAACAGGACGACGCACCTAACTTTCCTAACTGGGTTTAAGCCAATCCGGGACTATTCTAGGGCTAGTCTCCCTCTTTAGGCCTATGCTTGGAAATATAACATATGTGTATTACAATCAAATGGTACAATGATTGTGCTTTCGTATAAAGTAGATATGTACCCAAATTCGCGCAATAATATACACCACAAATATGATTCAATATGTAAGCTCAATGTGGTCTAGATGGTTCAACTCTTAAAGGTATTTTCTATCAGTATAATGCGCACGTGAGAGTGTCAAACATACAATATTTGTATCACAAGATATGTTCAATATAATAGTTCACACAAAGATACTGGCCAGATAATATGTATATTTCAATGAGCAGGTTTCCTCAATCATATGATGCTCCAGTAATACATATGTTCGGTTTGCAAAAGATATTCAATCTTTGAATTCAGCAAAGGATATGTGAGTTGATGAATACTGCAACAAAGATTTTATCACACAAACAAATATCTCTTCAAATGTTTTTCAAGATAAAAGCACAATAGATATTTGAAAATATTTTGTAAACAAAATACTATACGATCTTGGGATAGTCTTATCAATAAAATCCTTTAAGAATCCTTGGGTTTTGCTCTCAAATAAAGTCGTGTCAAGCAAATAAAATAAGGAGAGCAAACCCTTCCAAACACACACTCAATCCACTTACAAATGATGTAGGCACTAATAGAATGTAAGCACGAGTGAATGAGGCTAAAAAATGAGTAGTATAATTTTTTGGATTTTCAAAGAATTCTCCCTTAATCAAAGTAGCTAATCATCCCTAATTTTCTCAAATGATCTCATATATATAGGCATAGGAGAAAATATGACCGTTGGGGACCTATTGGGTATTATTAGGGAAGTTTAATGATGCTTATAGCATTTTAACCCTATTTAAAAAATATTTAACTGCGGTAAAAATCAGGGCAACCCGAGAGGTCTGGTCAACCAGGACTCAAATGGTTCGGTCGACCGGGGGACTTTTGAACTAAGGGCTCGGTCGACCAGGAGAGGGCGATTTTCCAATTTACCGAGGTTCAGTCGACTAGGCCATTTTGATCTGGTTGGTTCGGTCGACCAGACCATTGGGATTTCTCCCGATGACCCTCGGTCGACCAAGTAGTTGGAGAACAAACTGGCTCAGTCGACCAGATGGTCAAACTTTTGACCCAGGGAGGTTTCGATCGACCAGGGCTTTTTGAACTACCTGGTTCGGTTGACCTGAAAGAAGAAAAGATTGGAAAAAATATTTCTTTCATATATTTTGTTCCTTCGTACAATCCAATATATAATACAATAACCTATTCTAATCAAGGAAATAATTTTCTATTAAATGAAATCAAATCCCCCATAATTACTCACTAATTACTCACTTTCCTAATTTGTTTTATTTACAAAGATATTCTAGGTTGACATTTTAACACTCCCCCTCAAGTTGGATCATAAATATTAATCATCTCCAACTTGTTAATAAGATCTTCAAAATTCTGTCGTCCCAAGCCTTTAGTGAGAATATCTGCAGTTTGTTCCTTGGTTGGTACATACGTCATACATATAACTCATCCTTCAATTTTTTCCTTGATGAAGTGTCTGTCTACCTCCACATGTTTAGTCCTGTCATGTTGGACTGGGTTAAGAGAGATGCTAATAGCTGCCTTATTGTCACTGTAGAGTTTGATAGGAAGGTTCACCGGTACTCGTAATTCCTCCAATAGTTTTCGTAACCACAATCCTTCACAAATCCCTTGAGCAATTGCCCTGAATTCAGCTTCAGCACTACTACGAGCCACCACATTCTGTTTTTTGCTTCTCCAAGTCACGAGATTTCCCCAAACGAATGTACAATATCCTGTGGTGGACCTTCTATCTTCCACTGATCCTGCCCAATCTGCATCTGTAAAGATCTCTATTTCCTTGCTCTCACATTTCTTGAAGAAGAGTCCTCTTCCTGGGGATCCCTTGAGGTATCTAAGGATCTTGTATACGGCATTGAAGTGAACTTCCTTTGGTGAGTGCATGTGTTGGCTTACTACACTAACTGCAAATGCAATATCTGGTCGAGTATGTGATAGGTAGATCAGTTTGCCAACCAATCTCTGATACCTCTCCTTTTCTACTGGTTTTCCACAATCTTCAACCCTCTTTACTATTTCTATAGGGGTTTCGCTGGGTTTACACCCTAGCATGCCAGTTTCAACTAGGAGGTCAGTAACATACTTTCTCTGCAAAACACTAATCCCCTTTTTTGTTCTTGCCACTTCCATTCCCAGGAAATACCGCATCTGTCCCAAGTCTTTAACTTCAAATTCAGTAGCCAGAACCTTCTTCAATCTCTCCATTTCTACAGTATCATCACCAGTAAGAATTATATCATCAACATACATTATTAGAATTGTTTTCTTACCTCCTTCAGACTGTTGGAAGAATAGTGTATGGTCTGATTGCCCTTGTTGATACCCTTGATTCTTTAGTACCTTTGCGAATCTGTCGAACCACGCTCTTAGAGATTGTTTGAGGCCATATAACGATTTCTTTAGTTTATACACTCTGTTTTCTTCACCTGTTCTACTGAATCCTGGTGGTATAGTCATGTAAACTTCCTCTTCTAATTCTCCATTTAAGAAAGCATTTTTGATATCAAGCTGTTGTAGTGGCCAATCTAAATTGGCTGCCAGGGATAAGAGAACCCGAACTGTATTTAAGTTTGCCGTAGGTCTGTGTAAAGCCTTTTGCAACAAGTCTGGCTTTATATCTTTCAACTGTTCCATCAGATTTACATTTCACTGTGAAAACCCATTTACAACCTACTGGCTTCTTCCCTTTTGGTAGATCTGTCAACTTCCAAGTTCCATTTTTTTCTAAGGTTCACATTTCTTCCAAGACTGCCTCTCTCCATTCTGGTATTTCTAGAGCTTCCTGAATGTTTTTTGATACTTTCGTTCTGTCCAGATTAGAGACAAATGCACGATATCCTGTAGACAAGCTTTTATAAGACATGTATCTCGACCAAGGATATTGAGTACATGACCTGGTTTGTTTTCTGATTGCAATAGGTAGATTGATATCATCAGGTGCAGGATTGTCAGAAGAAGGCTCAATTACCAGATCATGATTATTCGGAGCCATCACCGGGTCCAACGATCTTGGTGCTTCAGATATGAGGTTCTCTTTCTCCTTTGTTTTCGGCTTTCTTGAGTAAACCAGTATGTCTGCATTGTTTTGTTCTCCTGCATCTCCCCCTGAGGGTAAGTGTTCAGTTGTGTTTGGCAGACCAGGAAGTACTGTAATGGAAGACTCAATAGGCGGGTCAATAGACGGGTCAGAGAATGAAGTAACTGGAGTAACTGCAGATTCAGATTCAATAGTAAAAAGATCAAAGAACCAATCTTCACTCCTCCATTTCTCCCCCTGAAGAGAGGGCGTTGAGAAATAAGGAGTGGTTTCAAAAAAGGTGACATCAAGACTAACGAACAGTCGTTTTGAGACCGGGTCATAGCATTTGTAGCCTTTTTGGGTAGGTGAATAACCAATGAAAACACATTTAATGGCACGAGGATCCAATTTATCGCGATGGTGTGCATGGACATGGACAAATGCAGTACAGCCAAAAATTTTCAGTGGGAGACTGGAAGGGAGACGAGAGTTAGGAAAGTATTCCTGAAATTTCTGTAGAGGAGTGATAAATGAGAGTACTCGACTTGGCATTCGATTAATGAGATGTGTGGCTGTTAAGATGGCATCGCCCCAAAAATAATGTTTCATGTGGGTGGTAAACATTAAAGCCCGGGCGACTTCAAGTATATGTCTATTTTTTCGTTCAGCAACCCCATTTTGTTGAGGGTTTTCTACACACGAACTTTGATGAACAATCCCATGATCTCGAAGATAATTTCCCAGGATGGTATTGAAATATTCCGTACCATTATCAGTACGTAGGATTTGAATATGAGTCTGGAACTGTGTATGAATCATGGTATGAAAATTGATAAAAATGGAACGGACTTCAGTTTTGTCTTTCAGTAAGTAGACCCAACAAAGACGAGTATGATCATCGATAAAGGTCACAAACCATTTTGTATTGGTGCGATTTAGGGAACGTGAGGGACCCCATACATCACTGTGAAACATTGCAAATGGGCGAGATGGTTTGTATATGGATGATGGAAACGAAGTACGACGATGTTTAGCAAGCTCACATACTTCGCATTGAAACTCAAAAGCTATTTTATTTGAACAGAGAGAAGGAAACAAACGTTTTAAATATTGAAAATTGGGATGACCCATCCGTGAATGCCATAACAAAAGTTCACTATTTTTAGAGGTAGATGCAGAATCACAAATTGCAGTATTACATAATTCACTCAAACTTGCCTCCTCAAAGTAGTAGAGTCCCTCATATGCTTTAGCAGTGCCAATCGTCTTCCCCGATGATAGGTCCTGAAAAACACAATGGGAGGAAACAAATTTAGCGAAACAATTTGAGTCTTTTGTTAACTGGCTGATAGATAACAAATTGCAGGATAACTTGGGGACATGTAAGACTGATTGTAAAGTTAAGGAATCAGATATGCGAATACTTCCTTTTCCAGCAACTGGTGAGAGAGATCCATCTGCAATTTTTACCTTCAAATTCCCGGCATATGGGGAATAGGATGAGAAATATTGATATGACCCAGTCATATGATCGGACGCACCTGAATCAATTATCCAAGGACATTTGTAACAAGATGTGGTTTTTAAAGCCGTCAGATGATTACCTCGATGAGCCAGAGAACCAGAGGAAGACTGACCCGAGGTTTGCATTGATGAAAACATCTTATATAACTGATCCAACTATTCAGGACTAAATACACTGCTGGATGGGGTATCATTGTTCTCTCCTTGTGATCTTTCATTTGACCCGCCAGTGTTGGCCTGGTACCCACGATTTTTGTGGTATTGTCTCGGTTTCCAGTCTGCCGGTTTTCCATGAATCTCCCAGCAGGTATTTTTTGAATGACCTATTTTTCGACAATGTTCACACCACATTTTTCCTCTTTGTGGCCGTTGACTAGGTCCTCCTGGGCCTTTTAATGTAAGGGCTGATGCGTCCGGCCCGGTGTGCGGCCCATCTAATTTTTGGGTAGATCCACGTGCAGCCGGGTCCAGCCCAGCGGAATCATTTTGGGGTCGCAACATTACCCGTCTCCTGTTCTCCTCACGCCTGACCTCTGCGAAAACTTCTCAAGTTGAAGGGAGAGGGTGCCGGCCAAGGATCCGTCCCCTCACGTCGTCGAGCTCTCGATTCAGGCCGGCAAGAAATTCGAAGACCCTCTTGTTTTCGAGCCTCCTTCGGTATCGCGTGCTATTGCCGGAGCACTCCCACTCTTCGTCAATGCTAAGATCGAGCTCCTGCCAGAGATGACTCATCTCCATGAAATACTCGGTAACCCCTCTCTCGCCTTGCCTCATCTGCCACAATCGGGTCTTGATGTCGAAGATTTGAGAGTAACTTTCGCCATCGGAGTACGTCTCACGTACGGCTTCCCAGACCTCCTTCGCCGTCGGCAAAAACAAGTAAATTTTTCCGATTGATGGTTGCATTGAATTGACGAGCCAAGCCGTGACCATGGAATTTTCGGACCTCCATCTTTGCAAGGCGATGGCGTCGGATGGATCTGGTTTCCTTCGCTCACCGGTAAGGTAACCAAGTTTTCCTTTTCCCTCGATTACTAGTTTAATGGACTGAGCCCATTCACGGAAATTTTTTCCGTTTAATTTTTCTAGTGAGAATGGAAAAACTGTGTTATCATTCGTACTCCCACCGGACATAACCTCTGAATCACCGGTGATGTTTGCAGAGGAGATAGAGTCTCTGCTGTCAGCCATTGTTTTAGCTGGGTTTAAGAAACCCTAGCTCTGATACCATGAAAGAAGAAAAGCTTGGAAAAAATATTTCTTTCATATATTTTGTTCCTTCGTACAATCCAATATATAATACAATAACCTATTCTAATCAAGGAAATAATTTTCTATTAAATGAAATCAAATCCCCCATAATTACTCACTAATTACTCACTTTCCTAATTTGTTTTATTTACAAAGATATTCTAGGTTGACATTTTAACACGACCACATGGTAAAACTTTTGACCCAGGGAGGTTTCGATCGACCAGGGCTTTTTGAATTACCAGGTTCGGTCGACTGGATGGTCAAACTTTTGACCCAAGGAGGTTTCGGTCGACCAGGCCAAAATGAACTGACTGTGCTGGTCGACCGAAAGTGCACTATGTGTGCATTTTGGTCCAATCTTGAAGCATACAAACCTTAATGAAGTGTCTTACAAACATATGTGTAAATGTGTGTGTTTTAGGGTCACTTGAGGTCGGTCGACTGAAACCCTAAGGTCATTCTAAGGTCACTTTAGTTTATGGTTTGTTTTGAGCTTTCATATTAATATGCATGTGATGTGTGTGAGCTTATTACAAACCAGAGCCCTAGTTACTATTATAGACCAATTAAATGAGATATATTACAATACTGAATAGAAATTGGTCTTCAGGCTTTACTTGCTTTGTACACATCTTGATCTTAATACTCTCAGTTCCTGCACAAAACTTCAAACACCCATTAGATACAATGAGTATTTATCATAATCAAAACCGGGCGTGACCACTAAGGCCAACAAGTTCTTACACTAGTCATTACTCCATCGTACATATCCTTAATGACATTAGTATATCTACTACATACACCTTTTTTTTTTTTCCTTTTAAAACCCACTATAGAACTTTCCAAATTACCCTATCATATGCTTTCTCTAGGTCAATAAATACTATATGCAAGTCCTTATTCTTTTTCCTATACTTTTTCATTAATATTCTTAAGATATATAGCTTTTGTGGCAGATCTCCTAGGCATAAAACTAAATTGATTTTTTGAGAACTTCGTTTCTAGCCTCAATCTTTGTTCAACTACCCTTTCTCATTGTTTCATCGTATGACTCAAGTTTTATTCCACGATAGTTATTACAATTTTGAATATTTTTTTTATTTTTGTATATAGGTATTAAAGTACTTTTCCTTCATTTATTTGACATTTTCTTAATTTTTATAATTGCATTAAATAAATTCGTTAACCATACAATTTTGTTATCACTTAAGCATTCACAAACTTCAATTGGGATGTTTTTCGATCTTACGACTTTCCTATTTTTCATATTTTCTAGTACAAACTTAATTTCGTTAACTTTAATTTTGTGAATAAATATCATATTTTTAGTTTTTTTTGCATTTTTCAAATTTAAGTCTTCTATTTGGTTTCATGAAACAACTTACTAAAATAACGTTGTCATCTTTCTTTTATGTCCTTTTCCTTAACCAAGACAGTATCATCCTCACTTTTTATACATTTTACATTTCTCAAGTCCTTATTCTTCCTTACTCTAACTTTAGCAAGTTCGAATTTATCTCTTTTCCCTTCTTTTGTATCTAATCTATCATACAAATTATTAAATGATTTGTATTTAACTTCGCTTACGGTCTTTTTTGCATCTTTTCTCGTCTCTTTATATTTTTTAAAGTTATCAATGTTTCTAAATTTTTGCTACGTTTTATACCAAATTCTTATTTTCTTTACGGCTTTTTAGATATCTTCATCCAACCACCAACTTTTTTTGCTATTCGAGAATCTTCCCATTAATTAATCTAAAATCTCTTTTGCTATCTTTTTAATAGAGTTAGCTAACTACTCCAAAGAGTATTTGTATCTATCCCACCCTCTATAGTTCAATCCCCATCTTTGATCATTTTATCTTTAAATTTTATTATACTTTTTCCACTTAGGTTCCACCACCTAATTCTTTTACATTTGTTTATTTTATACTCTTTCTTCCATTTTTTAGTACATATATCTGACACTAAAACTTTATGTCGTGTGGTTAGACTTTCACCTATAATAACTTTACAATCTTTGCATGATAAACGATCTACCCTCCTACTTAAAAAGAAATATATTTGACTTCTATTTTGTCTACTTTTAAAGGTTATTAAGTGTTATTCTCTTTTCTTAAAGCAAGTATTCACTATACTAAAATCATATGACATAGTAAAGTCTAGGATCATCTCTCTTGGCTTATTTTTGTCTTCATATTCATATCCTCCATGTATCCTCTCATAACTTTTATTATCCCTTCCAACGTATCCATTCAGATCTTATCTTATAAATATTTTTTCAGTCCCTAGTGTGTCTTCCCAAAGTTGTCTCTTAAAATTTTATGTTAAGCCTACTTAAGGAGCATAAACACTAATGATATTTATTATCTCTTGGCCTACTACCATATTGATTTTTATAATTCAATCTCTTACTATGTTCACATCAACAACGCTATCTTTTAAGTTTTTATCTAAAATAATTCCTACTCCATTTTTATGTTTTTATTTTCCAGTGTACCAAAGTTTAAATCCCAATTTATCAATTTCTATAGCTTTCTCCCCCACCCACTTAGTTTCTTGAAGGTAAATTATATTACCTTTTCTTTTAATCATTATGCCCATAATTTCCATATTTTCAATTAATTAATTAAAAAAATATTCGACATGTGTTCACACCTGCTAGCGCATGGGCTGCCACATGAATGTGTGTGTGAACACATGCACAACAGAACGACATCGTTTGAAAAAAATGTTAATGGTCAATTTTTTCTAAGCGTGTCATTAATGCACAAAAGCATGCTACTGAAATGACGTCATTTCAAGTTGTTTTGAATTATAAAAAAATAAGGGGGAGGGGGCTGAAACAACTTCATTTGAAGCTCCCCATTGTCTTTTTTTTTTTTTCCCGTCGTTACCGTGTATGCATGTTGCTACCTTAAGTGGTTGTTTTGCCATATTTTTTGGCAGACAACTTGCTACTGACCTCCTTGACCATCTCTATCATTGGCAGTACCCCATGAAGGCTTAGTGCTCCATCCATTCCTTTCCCTCTCCTTCAACCACCCATAATTTGGCAAACTCTAATTGGCCAAGGATTGCCTCACCGTCCATGGTTATCCAATGGTTCTCCTTTTGACCCAATGGATAAAGCCACCCCTCAACCTTACACGCTCATGCTCAACTTTAAAATGCCTCCCATCACATGAAAGAAAGGGGGAACACAGGGTCCATCCTTACGAGGCAACTTCGGCCAACCTTGTAAGTCTCTCTTGGCCTCCCTCCCTTCCCCGCCCTCCCATTATTTCCATCCACCATCTCCACATAGTCAATATATGTGCATGAATATCCATTGTTAATCACAATGCATACATGAATTTTGAATTACTCTCTCTACTATGGTTATTACATGGAGTGTCTTGGGTGGTTGTGCGCTTATGGCTAAACAAATGTAGGTAGTGATGCATGAGCATGCATGCATATAGGGTTGGTATGTGAATGTGCATGGAATATAATGATGCACATGTAGTGTTATAAATATGGGTATGCGTGAAATAATAGCTAGGAGTGAGCTTGAGAAGCACTTATACATGCATAAATTAAAGTTTGGATGATAGAAGCATAAGCGTGCATGTATAATGGTGTATAATGGTAAGGAGTGTATGTGTGTTTGCACATAAATAGTAAGTGCATGAATATGGAAGTGTCATGCATGGGTGCGATGTTGTGAACGCATACATGTGTCATGTGGTTGTGAAAAATAAACTCAAGCATAAAAGAATGGACTATGGTGCATATGTATTATGGTGTGGCTAGACATAAATGTATGAACATATGCATGGATATGAGTATGGAAATGAATTTCATATGAACGTGGTTAATACATGCACATCTACGTAAGGGATAATATGTGTGTTTAGAGTGCTTGAAAATGCATGTGTGCATATGTATGTAAGTGGGAATGGATATATCCATCCAAGGGAGTTAGTGTGTGTTTATTTGCATGCTTAAGTTTGTTGATGTTTATATCATTATGCCAACTCTAAGAAAAGCATCAAGTGAAGTCAAGCTTATAGAATCTAGTGTGTTTTGCATAAGTAATTATGTAGAGACCTAAATCAGGAAAATAAGGAAATTAAATAAGAAAAAGAAAAAGGGGATTTCAGTAGGCTTCGTCGATGAAGTCCATGTTCTCATCGAAGAAGGCTTTTGTGTGGTTTGTCGCCGAAATTCAAAGCATCATCGACAAAGAGATCCAGTACGACAAAAAATATAAGGCTTAGGGTTTGTCAAAGAAGCCCTTCTTTTGTTGACGAATGACCTTCTATAGTTTGTTGACGAAAGCGTCATTTCCTTGACGAATTTGACCCGGTCAAGGGGGCTATAAAAGGAAATTTTGTTTGCTTCTTTATTAAGAAAACTAAATCTCTCTCTCTCTAACCAACGCCCACTCTCTCTCTCTCTCTCTCTCTCTCTCTCTTCGATCTTTCGCCGTTCATTGCTTGTTTCGACGAACGGAAGTTACCATGAGGATCAGGAGGCAAATCTCTATAAGTCTAGCGAAGTGGATTCTTGAACTAGGGAAAGAGTTAGGGTTCGATTTTCAAGTTTTTGGTCCATTTCAGTTTATGTTTCGAAAAACAAGTAAGATGGTTAAGTTAATGCATCATTTTAATGATTTTGAACCGAAAGAAATATGATTTGAGTATGTATATTATGTTTTCAGTTATCCTTTTAAAAACTGATCGTTCAAAATGAGTTTTTCAAACTTAGGATATATGATATGCTATTTTGAGTAGAAATGAACGGTGAAAAATTCAGTTTGATCCTACAAACCATTGATATAGTGTTCTTCTTGTTTGCCTATGCATTATGTTTTAAATATGAAAAATTGCGTGCCAGGTGAATACTATTTTGAGAGTTATGGTAATAATAGAAATGAGAGTGTTTGTGAAATACTGAACTGTTTGAGAAATGTATTGGAATTGTTTGAGAAATGTAGGGATTTTTATGAGGGCCAAGGGTTGAGTTTTACTAGACGGCCAAGGGCCAGAGTTTTATTCAGCGGTTGAGAGCCGAGTTGTAACAAAAGGCCAAGGCCAAGTTTGTATTAAACGGCGCGAGGCTGGGGTTTATAAAATGACAAACATTATGTGAAATGAGTTTAAAGTATAGTTTTAATTACTTAAATTGCATGATATGCTCTAAGAACCTTGAGGACCTAGTTGTTATGAGCACGACACCGTTGCTAGAGAGAGTTTCACCAGTTGACCATGTGCACCCACACTATACTCCAGAGTAGTGTTGGGTGGTCCAGCCGATTGACCCAGGTAGAGGTGTAACCTTCCTTGGAAGTACGTACTAGGAAGTGGTAAGGCAATCGGATCCGCAAGCAAGTTGCAACCCTGTAGATGTAGGTAGCAGGGAGTGACTTGGTCTGAATTGATCCCTTAGGTTTTAGCCCAGCTTTCGGGTAGCACAACCCTGACCACAAGGGTTTATACACGACGTTTAGTTGTAGGGAGAGTCTTTTATGCATATCAGTATATTTATGTAAATGAGGTAATTGTTTTCAATACTAACTTATACTATGAGAAATGAGGAATGAATATACATACTATTTTTAGTTAAAAGAGAGATGAATGATTTTGTATACACTAAAATGCATGTTGACCACACATTGTTATTAACTTAATCTTTTTTAATGAGAGGTGTCTGACCCCATCATACAACATATCTTTTCAGGAAATCCAAAAGATTGAGTTCAGCAAAAATAGGGGGTGGAGACTAGTATAGTTTTTTTTTTTTCTATATACAAATGTTTTTTTTTGTTTCAATGTTCAAAACCTCCATAACAATTAAAAACAACCCTCTATCAACCATCATCATCAAAACCATTCAGGTGGATGTTATATTTAGAGTTGAAGTCGAGCCACCTTTGACCATCATTCACCATTTTATAAGAAATACTTATCTAAAAAAATGTATTGATTTGAAGTTAAAAAAAAAATGATAATAGTAAACATTGTATCGAAAAAAAAAGCCACCCTAAAAGAATTGGATATCAAAAATGTGATTCTACCTTTGGTGTCATTTTTAAAAAAATATCAAATTTATCCTTATACCTATCTATGATTATTCCAAATTACTCATTTAACTACCCACGACTCTTCTGAAATATCCTTATAATTATGTTAAATTTATCCCTATAACTACTCATAATTAGCACAAAATATTCTTATAATTATTTACAACTATCTTAAAATATCCTTATATTATTTAATTTATAATTTATAATTTATAATTATTATAAAAAATTTTAAAATAGAAAGTCCTCGAGTACCCAAATAGTACGTGCCCATCCTTAGTATCTTTTAATTTCTATTTTCTAATTCCAACAATTTTATTTGGAGCATGGATAAGAGACTGTTCCGGACAGAACCGGCTCCTAAGGAAAACCTGCATCCAAACGCTCCGCCTAGGCCGATGTTTGTGAGAACTGAAAACAGAGAAGTCGTGGGTTTGCTCGGGCAATCTTTCTTCTCCGCGTCCTTGGAATCAAATTAGCACACTCCGTGTGCGACACTCGACAGGCTATTTTCGGTAAATCCCTTCTCCATGTTCTTTCCCATTCTCCTCAGTTCTCACCTTCGCGGCTCCACCTCTTTCAGTTTCATCGCAGCTGTTCTGAGTCCCATTGAACTCCCTACGAGCTCAATTTCTAGGGTTTATTTCTCTCGCTCTCTATATTTCTGATCAGGTACGCTTTCTTTCTTCTGCATTAAGCTTTGCTCCTTTTGGTTCTAGATGCAGGTAACAAACAGCGAAGGAAAGAAAAGAACTGGAGGTTTTCAGCCTCAGAGGAATATTCTTGTTTGCTTCAGTGTTTAATTTTGAAAACTTTTCTGATATTTTTTTAGTTTTATTTCTGTTGTTTTAGTAGGAAATGTCTCGGGTTGAGGATCTATGGGAGCGTTTGGTGCGTGCGGCACTTAGGAGGGAAAGGACTGGGGTTGATGCATATGGGCGGCGTGTGAGTGGAATTGCTGGGAATGTTCCTTCTTCACTGGCGAACAATAGGGATATTGATGCAATTTTAAGAGCTGCAGATGAAATTCAAAATGAAGATCCAAATGTCTCTAGAATCCGTATGTGTTATTTCTCAACTGAAGTTATTTGATTTGTTAATATACTGGCTTTCTTATCGTTTCCTAGTTGAACATATGCATTTTTACAATATCCTATTGTCAAGAACAACTCGCAGTCATTCTGATTTCAAGTTAGAGCATACATACCTTTGGTATTTTCAATTCATGCACTAGTCTTTTTTTACCCAAGACTTTCAAAAACAGAAATATACGCATATGTTACTTTTATAATTGAGCAAAAGTCACTTGCCCCCTTTAAGGTTTGGTAAAAAGACAGGGACCTTCTTTTAGGTTTCAAAAATCCCATAGATCTTTTTTGAGGTTTCAAAAAATACCTCATACCTCCCTGGCATTTGATTTTTGGACACTTGCACCTCTTTAAAGACTTGTTTTTTTTAAAATACAAGGGGAGGTTTGTGTCTTTTTTGACAATCCTTAAAAGAGGTTAATGAAAATTTTGAAACCTTAGGAAAGGTCGTTGGAATTTTTCAAACTTTAGGGGAGGCTAGTGTGTTTTTACCAAATCTTAGGGGGGGTCAATGTCTTTTGCTCTTTATAATTTTTCAACACAAAGCTAGTGATTATTTAGTAAATCTTATCAATCAACAATAATTAGATATATGTACTTTGCTTGTGTAGCATTAAATGTCCATATTTTCTCTACAAATAGTCGGTCTCAAGCCTGTACAAAGGAGTAGGGTTGTGTTAGGTAGCTAACAACCAGTGTAAAACTTGTAAGGTTTGAGTGCTATGAATCTTTACCAAATATTCACTGGAGGCATCCCCTATGAGCGAAACATTGCATTCATACCACTCAGGTGTAGCAAAAATTGGACCAAGTTGGGCTAGGATAGGGCATTCCAGATGGGTCAGGGTAAAAATGTTAAGTGTAGGAAACTAGTATCAGATTGACGTCTTGGAATATAGAGTCACTTGCGGGTTAAAGCATGGAGATAATAGACACTATGATTAGAAGAAGAATTAACATTATTTATCTTCAAGAGACTAGGTGGGTTGGGGAGATAGCCAGAGAAATTGAAAAATCAGGATTTGAACTTTGGTACATTGGAAGTGACTAAAAATCTATTGGGAATCATTGTAGACATAATCCTAAAAGATAATGTGGTAAATGTTAAAAGAAGAGGAGATAGGATTATAAAAAAAAATAATTCTAGGCTTTGAGATCTGTTCAAAGACGAACATTTGTACTGTTTAGGCAGTTGGGCTTGCTGAAGCTTCAAAGGCAGCTAGTGTTTTGGATAAGGGTGTTGCTCTAGTTGAGGCAGCTAGGGCTACAGTTAGGGAAGAGGAGGATAAAAGGTTTGGGCTGGGCCGATTAGTTATTATATTGGACCTGGGTTAGTTAATGGAAAAAGGAGGAGCCTCTTTTTTATATAAAATTCGCTTATTAATAGAACCAAGCCATTGTGTTCAAGGCCCAATTTTAGATGCCAATCCTAAGGGAAAGGGTGATTGGGACTATCTAAATGAGCAGGCCCAACACTCAAGATCCATTACATAGGTGGAGAATATAGGGAAGAAGGATCTTCACTTATCTATAAACTAAGGACAAAATCTCTCTCTAACTTCTGAAGATTTATTTGAAACATATCATATCATGGAGCAATTATAGGATGCTGGTAGCTCGGTTTTGAAGAAGTCTCTTGTCGATAAAGAGGAAATAATTAGAAGTGTCAAAGTGGTTGAAGATTCTGGTTTTGCGGAGGGGCAAGACAAGAGGATGTTGTAGCAAAGGTTTACAAAGGCGATGGTGTTTTAGGTAGGAAATTTGATGCCTCAGAAGGTAGAGGAATCTAAGGGTCCCAAGGTTTATACTCATCAGAAGATTGCGCTGATGGGTGCAGAACTGAGAAAGTTTTCTGAAGAAAAGAGAAAACACTCTGATGAGATGGTGCCAAATATTTTAAACAGGAATTTAAAAGGTGAGCTAAGTATTGTCGAAGAAATATATGCTAAGAAGATGGAAAATTCTTGTGATGGGATTAGCAGAGGAAAGGACGTTAAAAAATGAGGCAATTTATCAGATAATGAAAGTGACTGTCTTAGTGAATTTGATTGCTGGGGGAAGGGGGATTTACTGTTGGATGAAATTAGGGAACAATATGGATATGTTAATTATTCCATTGACATTCTAGGGGACTTATCATATGTACATCCATCCCCTTTGGAAGGATTGGAGGGGTTTTCTATATTTGAAAATGATAGTTTGGTTAATGATCTGTGGCACAAAGATGGAATTTACCAACACCAGTCGAGGAGATTTCAAGGAACAATGTAGAAGTTCAAGTTCTTATGGATAAATTGGATTTAAAGTTTTGTGATCCGAGAGGAAATGAAGTGTGTTTTGACGGGTGTAAAACCAGAGCTAAAAAGGCTCAAAGGGAGTTAGCTAATTTGAAGTGTTTGGTGAATTGTAAAGGAAAAGGATGAAGAGGGGGTTCCTTGGTTAATGTTAATTTATTAGTTTTATTTTTATTTTCTTTTATTATATTTTTATGGGGTGGACTTTTTGTCCTTTGTTGTTGTAACTTCTCCTTCTCTATCTAATACAACTTCTTTTATTGTCAAGAGAGAGAGAGAGAGGGATTGCGATGAATAGAGAAAATTAAAGATGAAAGAACAAGAGAGAATTTCAGAATTCCAATTCAGAAAATCCAAAGAAAGATAGAGACAGAGAGAGTTAGGGTGAGAAATAGCGAGATAAGAGAATTAAGGGAGAAGGATTGAGAAATAGAAAGAAGAAGTGTAGTGGCTGCAGCAGATTAGGACAGAAATGAGAGAGTTACATAACTGAGATGGAAGAAGGAAAATGAGGAAGAATATTGAGTAAGAGGGGTGAGGGATTGAAATGGAAGAATGGTGTGATCGTGGCTGTGCTCTGATACCAAAGGATGCTGGACAGCATCATGGAATTACAGCCAACACATAATTTAGGAAAGATAGAGGAGAGTAGAGGGAAAGAGGAAGACAGGAATACACGTGGGGGGAAAGAACACACAATATCGCTTCAATTCAAATTCTTTAATGACATAATTCTTACATGGCTTTTTCACACACCATTTGTAAGAAAGCCTATAATACAAGAAATTATGCATATATCCCTAATGATACATGAAATTACGAAAGAACCCTAAAACCCACAAATATTGCAAACCCACTCACACGTAACATAAGCCTAATTAATTATTCTAAATCTATTTCGCTGAAATTCAGTAATTCCTCAATCCAATTCTCCTTAATCGACCTCCACTGAGGCTCCTTCCATTGGCTTGCTTCTTGTCTATCCTTCAAGTCATCTATCAAAAATCAAAACATTTTAAAACCTTTTGTAGACTTCACACTTGCCAATCCTACTAGGACTCAACTTGCTTGTGAAGAAACCAACTCATAACTTCAACTTCCAAGCATTTAATCTGACCACCATTAAAAAAATCTTAAAAATTGCCAACAAATATCCATAACAGGATTTGTTCATGAATTTATATCAATGGTGTTGTAGAGGACTTGGATTAAGGAAATAAATACTTTGAGTTTCTGTTCACGCCTGCTGTGCAAATGTCCATGTTGGTGATGATTATTGGCATTTTTCTTGTTTCTCTTGCTTTTATTAGTGGCTGATCTTTTTGAGTGGTAATGTATTAATATCCATGATAATCCAGTGTGTTATTTTGTTGATGTATCTGTTTTGGGTGAACTTTGCCTGTTTTTGCGAAATTGAGTGTTGCATTCTGATCACTAAGCTAAGGTATGAACCAAACATATGAATATCAGTACTTTTAACATTTTAACCCTTTAAACTGTGGATCCCATATGATTGATTGAGAAGTGAGAATAAAAAAATAAAGAAGGGAAAAAACACAAAATACCAATGTTTTAAAAGGCGAAGGCGTAAGGTGAGGCGTTTTACCCTCCGCGAGGTGAGGCGTAAGCCTCAAGGCGTTGAGGCGTAAGCATTTTGGGACTGCATTTTTTAAATAATTAATAAATAAAATAAATTTATATATAGTATAAAAATGAGAAAAAATTTAAAATGATGGCGAAAAAAATAAAAACATAATTCTTTTATGTATTTCCAAACAAAATATTATTTGTCCCTTTGATTCACCTTCAAAAATGTTTTTGTGTATTGAACAGGAACAATCCGCAGCTGCAGCAGGAAATTAAAACTGAAAATTGAAAAATGAAAAGTGAAAATTGAAAACAAATCAAAAGCAGCTGCAGCTTACCTTGACTTTTAGAGACACCGGCAGAGAGTCTCCTGAGAGTTTGCAATGAACAGCACTGGAGAGAGAGAGTCGAATACTAGAATCAGTTCGAGGAGAGACCTCAGATTGAGAAGAGACCTCGAAGCAAAGAGGCTGTAGGGGGTTGCGGAGAGAGACAGGAGGCTGTAGAGGGTTGTTGGAGAGAGACGATAGGTCCGAATGGGTTGTCGGAGAGAGACAACGTTAGAAGGGGTCGTTAGAGACAGATGAGAGGTTGGAAGGGGTTGTCGACTTGTCATAGAGAGATGAGAAGCTGGAGGAGTCTTCGAAGACAAATGCAAGCTTGGAAAGGGACGAGAGGTCGAAGGGATCGTCGTAGAGAGACGAGACATCAGAAGGGGTCGTTGGAGGCAGATGAGAGGTCAGAAGGGGTTGTCGACTCGTCAGAGAGAGATGAGAAGCTGGAGGAGTTGTCAAAGACAGATGTGAGCTTGGAAGAAAGAAGACCGTCGTTGAGAGGGGGGGTTTTGACGCTCATCAAAGCCTTAACAGTTCTTTTTATTTGGTTTTTTTTTTTTAATATAAATATTATTTTGCTCCCAAAAGGCGTATGCCTTCCCATCTGATGCGTAAAAAGCATGCCTTTTGTCTTGAGCCGTATGCATTTTAGGAATTGCGCCTTTCAAGTTACGCCTGAGGGCGTTTTATGCTCAAAATTCATCAAGAGGCGCACCTCACGAATGCCTTTTAAGACACTAAAGAATACAAACAAAAATAAAAGAAGAAAAATTGTTAAAATTTGCATATTAAATTTACGCATGGACACACAGATGGTGGAAATGACTAATAAAACAAGCAAAGTGCATCAAAGACATCAAGGAAGGGGCTGTGATTGCATCTAATTGCATCAAGCCTGTTCCCAATTAGTTAGATGATGAAAAATTATTTAGGCATGGAGGAACACCTTCCTTATCAATTTCTTCCACTCTACAAATGGTCGAACACAAATTTAACGAAATTGCATTCTTGCACTGAGCAATCTCAGCAAAAATGAGAACAAATTTTCTAACATATTTAATCAAAATTTTTTCATAAAAAAAGTTTCAAAATTATATACTTCCTCTGCCCGATATGTTAGCTGTTCGATGAGTAGCTGACCATTATGAGTTCAACCCTTAGGTGGCTGACAGTAGTGTAGAATTTTGTTAGTTCACTATAATATGGATCCTCACCAATTAGTTTTTGGACACTCTATGAGTGATGCATTGCATTTCATCTCTTTCTTGTAGTGAGAAGTATGCGAAGATGGTTTGGTTGTTGCTTAGAAGTGACATTCTGCGTCGGCACCTGCATATGGGGTGGTGGAGTCTAAGGTTCTTGCATTATTGTGGATGTGGGTAGGTGAAGAAGCTAGTTTAGGAGTCTAAGGTTTGGTTAGCAGCTTGAAACATAGGAATTCTTACAGGTAGAGTATGGATGTAGTTGATGTAATGATTACTAGAATAAGTAACGCAATTTGCCTTCAAGAAAGTAAATGGTTAGGGAAAAAATCTGGGGAAAATAAAAGACAGGATCTAAGCTTTAGTACATTGGAAAAGAAAATATAAGAATGGCGTTGGTGTTATTTTAGATGATGGCCTCAAAGTCAATGTCGTAATGTTCTAAGAGTAGGGGATAAAGTTATAAAAATTAAGATGATTTGGGGGTTAAATATAATATGATAATAACTATTGTTACTGTGTATGCTTGTTAAGTATGCTTAGATGAGAACGTTAGAAAGGCAATTTGGGAAGAAATGGATAATATTGTACAAAGGATCATGGGGGAGAAATATATATATATATATATATATGTATTTCTTAATGAAGCATATTTAATGCTCATTTAGGGGAGGACAATAAAAGCTATAAGAGGATGTAGGGAGGGCATGTATGGCGGCAAAAATGGGTGTGGTGATATGATCTTAGAGTTTGATATTTAAGCACATGGTAAGAAGAGTCTTTTTCTTATCTAGGAGGATGGATTGATGGGCATGTAATGTAAGGATTGTAAAGTTATCAAGGAGAAAGTCTTTCACCTGACTACATAGTTTAGGTTGTTAGTGCTACTGGATATATACATTTGAAGGTGGAAAGAAAGCGAAAAATAGTTCCCTGTAACAGATTTAGGTGGTGGTGAACCTGAGCAGCGACAATGTTATAGAAAATTGAAAGATAAAATGATGAAGAAGATGACTTGGCAATATATGATAATTTTGACATAGCAACTTTGGAATAGGATGGCCAGTTCTATTGCGAGTGCAGGAGAAAAGGTTTAGGTGACTCCAAAGGAAGAGGTGATGGGATGAGGAGGACAAAAAATGTGGTTTAAGATGTGGAAACAACACAGATAAAGGGAAATCTTTGACAATATTAAGGAGCAAGAAAATATGCAGAAAAAAGCCAGTAGTCAAATAAAGTTCTGCATCCACCTCCTCCCCCAGATTTCAACTCCCAAATTAACCTTCAAACCTGTGATTGCTTCAAAAAATAGTAAGATGGTTCTCAAACTCAATATTTCCTCCAGGTTTCCTCCCCCCCCCCAAAAAAAAAAAAGAATAAATAATGTTATCTGAAAAGAGAAGGTGATTTTTATCCTCCTTCCTTGGATTTCTGGGTTCACAATGATCGCAGAAAGGCATCCTGTTTATTTTGACCGCTAAGGTGTACACTTGTGCTATATTGTGCAAGCTGGTGGAATTACTTAACAAGTGTGCCATTTTACTTTATTTTGTCAAGTCATGAATATATTTTGCCTGTGAGAAATATCTGGGGCCAAATATGCAGCTTCTGGAAATGGAAGGAAACAGAATATTTTTGTTTTTTGTCTACATAAAGCCATATTGTTGCTATGTTTTTGTAGCTGTATAACGTTGTGGAAACATTTATCTAATCTGTAAATTTTGTTATTTTGTTTGCTGTATGCAGTCTGTGAACACGCATATTCTTTGGCTCAAAACCTGGATCCTAACAGTGAGGGAAGAGGCGTGCTTCAGTTTAAAACTGGTTTAATGTCTGTCATTAAGGTATATTTACAGCCACTGAAATGGTAGTTTTTGTCATGTATTCTTCAGAGTATGATGATTTGCATTATATACAAGGCAGTGGAAATTTGTCATACATATCTGTCAGTCATGGGAGAACAGCCTTGACATGGCAAATGTCTTTGAATTTCAAATAGTACTGTGGGCAACTCATTGTTTTTAGAAAATATGTTGATTTCATTAAACTTTGAACAAAAGGAATTTTTTATGTCTGATGTTTTGGATGTTGAAATTTTGGTGATAGTTTATACATATATTAAGTGGAGGTCTTGATGTTTTTTTAATTAGCCTTGAGTTTTTCATTTTTAAATTTTCTTTTTAAACATCTTTTCTTTTAATGAGTTACCCATCCTTTGCCTAAAACAAAAATGGCTATGTTATTATTATTTTTTGATCAAAAGTCACTGACCTCCCCTGAGGTTTAAAAAATGCCACAGGCCTCCCTGAGATTTGCCAAAAAGACACAAATCTCCCCTCAATAGACTTGTCTTTTTACAAATACAAGGAGGGATTTATGTCTTTTTGGTAAACATCAAGGGAGGCCCTTGGAATTCTTAAAACTTCAGGGGATGTCTCTAGAATTTTTGAAACCTCAAGGGAGGTCAGTGTTTTTGGGCTAAACTGCAGGGGAGGTCACTGGCTTTTGCCCTTTTTTAAAAAAAAAAAATCTTTGGTCTCTTTGTTAGGTCATTGAATTCTTCATGAATCACACTCCACTTATTTATGTGTGGTTTGTGTTAATGAAAAGGTTTTAATTTTGTTTCTTAATAAATTTCTGCCTTCTCTCGTGGGCTATTTTGTTGTGCAATTTTTGATTTCATTTTCTCTAATAAAGTGGTTTGGTTGAGTAAACTTTCAGCAAAAGCTTGCGAAGAGAGAGGGTGGAGTCATAGATAGAAGCCAAGATATTGCTCGATTACAGGAATTCTACAAGCTCTATAGAGAGAAGAATAGTGTCGACAAGCTACGAGAAGATGAAATGAAGCTGAGGGAGTCGGGTGCTTTCAGCGGTAACCTTGGGGAGTATGTTCATGAACATGAAAAAAGATTATTATATTGATCCTTGCAATAGAGCTTCGTCTTGAATTAGTATTTTTTCTATGCTTTTATTATCTTTATGGTTATTAACTTAATATTATATACTTTTTGTTTTGTTTTTGCTCTTCCTTCACCCCTTCATCCTTGCTTCTTTAACACTCCCTTTCTTGCCTCCTCCCTTTCTCTTTCTGATATTTTCCTGTGATCTGTGCTTTTTATTTACTGCTTTTATTGATGGACTATGAGTTCTGTCTAATAGTATGGGGAGAGAGGAATGTGTGCAGAAATGAGGGTACTGCAGCCATCCTTTCCTTGTACCACCATTGGATAATGTACACATGCTTCCTCTGCCCTTTTTGATAATTAATGTGCTCTCCTCTAATGTTTCTATGATAGCACTGTTTTGGTGTTCTGTCCTCTAGTTCATTGATATCATTTGCCTCTCCCTGTCACTGTTGACTGTCAATTATAACGATGAAAAAAAATGATGACGTGAGCAATTTATGGACAAATTTTCCCTCAATTGTCTTCCTTTGTTTTGAATTTCATTATGGAGTGAAATTCTCCTTTTTAATTGTGATGATGTTGATGTTGTTGGTCTTCGTCATATATTTACTCAATTGATGGAAGTGGGGGTTACTGATAGAATGATTGAGCCTTTAAGGGGGCTAATGTTATTCCGGAAATATCAGTGAATGCCTTTGATATTATCAAGAGGTTTGTGGGAGCCTTAAGGGGGCTAAAACTATTTTAGAAACATCAGTGGATGTATTTGCTATTGTGAAGTTTATGGGGCGTATCTGATATGTTTCTTTTTGTTATGCTTATGACAATTTGTTAGTGCCAATAAAGATAATTTATTGTAAGATGGCAGAGGGCGGAGGACACAGAATTGCTAGTACTGATGATAGTTTCTACTAGGTTATTTTTTTGATGACAGAACTCTAGAGAGTGGAGTGTGATTGTGCGAGTGATGGTTACTCAATAATCATTATATGTATATTTTCTTATTTTTATTGTGTGTGAAGAGAGTTGAGTGTGATTGTGCGAGTGATGGTTACTCGAGAATCATTATTTATATATATATTGTTATTTTTATTTTGTGTGATAAATTGCAAATATGCTGAGTTAAGTCGATGTGAAAGAATGACCCCCATGTTTTATAATAGAAACATTTATGACTCAGGAGGCCTGATGTGAACCAAAGTAGATTGATTCACTAAGACTAATAATGGATATAGTCTACTGATCTTATACTCATCCTCTAGTTTGGTGTTTTCAATTTGCCTCCTAGTTGCTTGTGCCAAAGTGCCTGAGGCACTGCTGAAGATGTAACTTCATGATTAAAGTGTCTTATTTATTGCACATGTTCAACGTTGTAAAAGGTTAAGGCGTAAGGGTGAGGCACTTTAATTTTTAGAAGGTGAGGTGTAAGCTTTAAGGCGTTGGGGTGTAAGCCTTTTGAGAATTTTATTAATAGATAAAATATGTAAAAATAAATTACATATATATTAAAAATGAAGAAAAAATTAAGAAAAATCGCAAATATAATGTAAAATATATATATAATTTGCAAACTACTTTTTGGCCATTCAAAAGCTGCTAACTTGAATTCATTATGTAAATCATGACAAGAGATAGCTATAACATTACAAAGTTCAAATTATTTTCAAGATCTAAGATACAAATCTCAGTTATTTTGGTAAGTCTGAGGTTCAAGAGTTTTAGCCGACCCCACCTAATG
This sequence comes from Malania oleifera, assembly GCF_029873635.1. Lineage (NCBI taxonomy): Eukaryota > Viridiplantae > Streptophyta > Magnoliopsida > Santalales > Ximeniaceae > Malania > Malania oleifera. Next base: position 147,675,368 of record NC_080418.1, read on the forward strand.
GGACTAAGGCTTGGTTTTGTTGTTGTTGTTGTTGTTGAGGTTCAAGAGTTTTAGAAATCAACTCATATTACGACATTCCTTTTATATAACCGTGGAGTTAAAATTTTCTAGTCAAAAACTTACTTGAGAATCACACACCCAAAATGTGTAAGCCTCAACTAAAAAGGTGCAAAAGGCACGCGTTCTGTACAATGTGTAAGCCGTAGTGGGTAATGTGATAGCCTTTTTGGAATTTGGTATTTCAGATTGAGCCTCAAGGTGTTTTAGTTCTGCCTCGCCTTGAGGAGAGCCTCAATTGAGCCTTTTAAAACATTGAATATATTTAAAATATTTCTCTTTTCCACAATTATTCTTCAGCAGATAAAACATGTAACTGATATGAAGTGGCTTTCTTTCATTGAAAAAAGTGAGAGTGGCTGTAGACAACAAATTCAACCACTGAGGTTGTGTGTGTGTGGTATTTTGTTGTGTCATCCTTTGGGTTGCTCCGTTTGGTTTCAATTAGTCTTTTTTCCTTGCAGAGTAAAAAAATGGGATAGGCGTGTGCCGTGCATGTATTGCTTTTGGTTCAGTTATAATTAGAATTGTGGATCAAAATCTTTCGTGCAAATCATGAATTGTGAACTGAGTTGAATTGAATCATGACATTCAACACGAGTTCTAAAAATCAACTGCAAGTTACACATGCATATGCAAAACAAGCAAAATATATTTAAAATGGAATGAATTGATTAATTGTGTGCCTCACAGATGCATCAGCATCGCAGAGAGCCATAGATATTCAAGCCTTGGTAATGCAAATTAACAGATGGTTAGTACCTTCCCCTTCCTCCCTGCACATAAATCCCTTGTCCACAGAAGTCATCCCTCTTCTTCTAAGGTTTGTATTCTACAGGATGTTGCGGCATCTTGAAGAAAGCCCATCCCACTCCCTTCTTCCACTCCCAATCAACTTAATAAAATCTGTAGGGTAGGGTGTCTTCTGGTTTTGTTGCTGAGAGACATGGCCATTGGCTTACACCTTTTTAGAAAATCTTTCACCACATTTCTTTTAGCAGGATCATGTAACTCCCACGTATTCCATGCGACGATTCTGCCCTTGATAGATGTTTAGTCTATGTTTATTTACTTACGTTTGGTTTATAGAATGCTTATTCCTAGGAATAGAGGTAGTTATTATAAAAGAATTTGATGGTTTGTATTAAAAATATGTTATTATAATGACAGAAATGACAATCTTGACCTTCATATGAATCCTTGACAAAGAATATATCAAGAATAACTATTCCCAAATTTCACAATGGGAATGTCTATGCCTGTCCTATTTCATGTTGAGCGGAATAACAAGGATTTGACAAGGAATAATTATTAGCTGTATTCCCAAATTTCTCATTGTATTCCATCTTATTCCTAGGAATAGTTATTCAGAACCATACATAACCTAAGTGTCCCTCTCTTAGCAGGATCAAATGCACCTCCACATATTCACGCAATGATTCTGCACTTGATAGATGTTTAGCCTAAATGCCCCACTCATTGTCTCCTAGCTCCTTCTTATTTCTCCCTTTGTAATTCACTGACCAAGCCAACCATCTTAACCACCCCCCACACCCCCCCTAAAAAAAATCCTTTTACTTTTAGGGCTTCTGTGCCTACTTTTGTATCCGCTTCACCTGCCTGTCTTACCTTTTTTTTGAAGATTCATTAGTAGCCAATGTTACATCACCCCCTTTTCAAAACTCTACGCTTAACCTTTACCCTTGGTCGAAACCATAAATCTTTAAGGGGCCGTTTGGTATCATTGTCAAAAATTAGAGAAATGAAAACCAGAAATGAAAATAAAAAACCAGAAACTAGAAACCACCAACTTGTTTGGTTAACATTTATAAAACTAATATAAATTAAAAACATAATTAAAAAAAATGCTCATTTTCTTCTTTAAATCAAATAATATTATGGAAATATGATTAAAATAATAAAATTACAAATAATACACATTGAAAAAATTACTAAAATAAAAATAAAATTTAATATAATTATTTTACTTAATTGTTCTACTTTCAAATTTACCTTACAATAAAAATTTTATTGGACATGACAATTGAAAAATAATGAAAGTATTTTGTAATTGACTTTATTATTAATTTTTGAAATTTATGTATATTTTTATTTTAATTATATTTAAATTAATATGATCATTTAATTTTGATTTTAGTTTAAAAGTATATAAAATGAATTACTTAATCCAAAAAATTTATTTCTGGATATTTAAATTTTTGGTAACAGTTTGCCAAAACAACTGAAAACCATGAAATCTGGTTTTCAATTTTTTGGAAAACAGCTGAAAACCAGCAACAGAAACAGAAAATTGACAATATAAACAGACATGTTTTTTTAATTTGTTTCTTTACCGTGGAGAAACAGAAACTGAAAACAGAAAACAACAACAATACCAAACAGACCCTAAGTTGTTGAATTTCTGACTGGTCTTTGTTTAGGCAGATGAGGCCACATCTAGTTCATCATTGCTAGAATTTGAGGCTTGTAAGCCCTAACTAGGATTCTCAGATACTTTAGTTGAGGTTGAGCATATGCAGCCCCATCTGTCCCCAAAAACTACTGCATGCATTGCCATGGCTTGAAACATCTTCTCATTCACTCTGTTTCCATTGAGAATATGATTGTATACACGCATATCTAGTATGTAGCCATGTACATGAACACACCTTTCGTGATTTAAAATTTTTTGTTTGTCTTTATCACTGATGAACTCTTTTCCTTACTGTAGATATAGTCTGCCACTTATACTGTATAAGGTCGATTCAAAGACACCTTTGAAGTTCCATTGCTGTTTGCACACAAGGAGAATTTAAACTCTTTTCATTGCTGTAGATATAGCGTGCCACTTATACTGTATAGGTTCAATTCAAAGACACCTTTGAAGTTCCATTGCTGTTTGCGCACAAGGAAAACTTGAAAACATTGAATTGGGGTTAGAAATTTTTTGGAACAAAATCTGATAGTAGTGTAAAAACCTTTTTCTCTGTAAGTTTTCTTTTAATCTCTGGTATCTAATTATTGGTGGCTTTTTTAAAAAAAAAAAAATCTGGTAATCTGAGGTGGAATTATTTGTATATGAACAGAAATGATTGACTTACTTTTTCCCCTGAGTTTGTTGGGGTAGCTTTGCCCTTTTGTTTATTTTAGAAAGTTCTGTGTTCAACTTATCGTTCTTTCTTTTGTTTGTTGTAGATTCTTTTTGATAACATAGTTTTTACTTGTCATATCTTTTTTATATTCTTAGTTTTTACTTGTCATATCTTTTTTATATACATTGGATCTTTTCTTTATGTAATATGACAACAGACATAAATGAATAGTAGGTTATAATTTTTTGTTCTTCTATTTCTTATATTGATTGGCTTTGATGGAGAAAACCCTCAATATTGATGTGTTATTTTTGCTATCTTTTGCCAATGTAGATTGGAGCGCAAAACCGTGAAAAGGAAAAAAATTTTTGCAACTCTTAAAATTTTGGGGACTGTGTTAGAAGAGTTGACTAGGGAGATTTCTCCTGAAGATGCTGAAAGGTTAATTCCAGAAGAGGTTGGACCCCTAGTCTTGAAGCCTTTCGCATATGGCATCAAATGCATGCATTAATAGTAACAAGCATTGTGCAATTTAAAAAAGAAAAATGATGGAATGATCTGAACTTCCTTTTTAATATGTATCTTCATGTGTCTCTGTTTTATGACTCATGATTTATGAATCTGTATCGAAAATGAGTTGGAAGTTCAGTAAATATCAAACTACCATATTCTCCTCTCATTGTACCTTGTTTTCTCTTTTTATATTTTCTTGTCCAACAAAATAAGTATTGTTGTGTATAGGGAGACATGAGCCTGGCAATACTGTGAATGCGACACCGAGTCCACAAAGCTCCCATGCTGTGTCGGGGGTTTGGAAAAAGCATTATTTTTACGTAGTGTTGTAGCCTTCACTTGATCACTTCACTTTTGGAGAGGTTCTTTTCATGACATGAACTTATGACCTTCAAATCTGATTGTACCGCATGTATCGTTGGGATAAGGGTAACTTGGCTATGCTATTAAAATATCATTGAACTTTGTTGAAAATGTGTCTATGTTCAGAATGATCAGTATTGCACAGTAGTTCCTTATTTTTGGTTTATAGGGGATAGTTAGAATTTACATACACCATATTTAGGATTTACATACTTGCACCCAGTTGTCTTGAGGGACCTGAAGAACTTCCTTCCGGAGCTCCCCTCACCTTTATCAAATTAATTGTATTTTATTTTTATGCAACTTGATAAAATTGAAGTTGGCCTCTCCTTGTTTGCTATGGGATAGAGTAGTGGTTTTGACCTCTTTTTTGGTCCATTTGATTGGGCTTTTGTGGGGATGATGCTGTCCGGCCTTCAGACTGTCAAAGGGATTGGAGAATGTTTCAGACGATCATTTGGTCATCTTGTCTGGGGTCACTTAGCAATGTGTTATTCTGTTGATGTCAACACTGGAAATTGAATTGATTGAGGGTTTTGAAGCCACCCATGCCCCTCTCCTCTTGTTCTGTCCTAATGCCCGGTTACACTGTTCATATGCATACTTTCAGTTTGTTTGTTTACATATTTTACACGTGTCAGTGTATGGATGGGCCTTTTTTGCCTTCATTCCAAATTCAGCTAGGCATATTGTGTTATGACCACCTTGTTTTATTTTTATTTGATTCTCCTCTTGGTTTATGTGATTGCATATTTCAGCTGAAACGGGTGATTGAATCAGATGCTGCTATGACGGAGGACCTAATTGCTTACAACATTATCCCCCTGGATGCACCTATAGTAACAAATGCTATTGTGCATTTTCCTGAGGTTGCATAGTTTCCTTGTTATTCCTCAAGTTCTTATTTTGTTGTTAGTGCTATTGGTTACCCCATGATATTTATGGTCAGGTACGAGCAGCAGCATTAGCTTTGAAGTACTTCAGGGGCCTACCAGAACTGCCCCGTGATTTTCCAGTACCTCCTAGAAGGAGTGCTGATATGCTTGACTTTCTGCAGTATATTTTTGGCTTTCAGGTTTGTATTTATTAGTATGCGTCTTTAGTTGGTTTTATACATCATAATCCATTGAGAAGTTAGCTTGTTTCTAACTTCTGTTAAGATTTTAAACCATTTTATTGATCTTGGTCTTCTGTTTGAAATTTGTAATTTTCTTTTATAATTGATTTCTGCTTGAAATTCTAATATGATTTGCTTAGAGTTTAATTGGTGGTTTTTATCCTTACTAACAATTAAACAAAAATGATTTTCACCAAGTTTGATATGATTTATGCTTGAGATTGTTTGAGGTTTTTCTCCTCAGGAACAATTGAATTCAATATGTTGATAGTCAGTGTCTGAATAGTTGAGTCCTTTGCCTGGCCAATTGCCTTTGTGCTGATATTAAGCCACTTATTGTGCTGAGCACTGTGAGATATAACCTTGCTGCTGATGCTTACTGTAAGCATGTAGAATTTATGGAGTGTGATTCTGATGGTTCCTATCTGTTCTGAGTGTTACCTTATGAAGCCTTTTGAGAAATTGCATTCTTGAACCTCTCAATATTTTTGTCATTAGTTATTGGCCTAATGTCTTAGAACTTGATATGCCATCAGCTGTGATTAGTAGTCTACTTTTCAGTACTATGGAGTTTCCTGGCCGAGCTTCATTTTAGCCTCCTTCCTTGCATTCATGCCTTCCTGCTTGTAGAGCAGCATCTTTTCAGCACTTGCCTGGGGTCATCCTTCCTTTCCCCGGGCAGTTGGGCACCATTCATTGCATTGGGCATATTTTAGATATGATCAGCATCCTATATATATGATTGGGTCTTCACACTGTTCCTGATAGTTTATCATGGAGTCATGGGATCATATTGTGTAGGATCATATTGTTTCCGATATGATGTTTCTGTCTTGATCTTGACCTGGATGAGTTTTACTCAGATTGGTTGGAATGGGTTCATTAGAGAGTTCTGCAAATGTCATAGGGGAAAGCATAATTGAGGAATTGTTTTCTTTTTTTTGTTTTGTAGTTTCATTTTCAGTTAGGGAATGTTTTTATTTTGATTTTATTGCTTTAAATTTTATTTAGATATTTGGGAACCTACATAAGCGCTTCACTATCTTTAGGATAAAACTGGCTTTTTAAAATAAAGAAATAAAGAAATAAAGAAGAAAATTCATTAGATTGAAACAGAATAATAAAGGACAAGAGGTCTGCAAAAGTAGAAAAAAAGAGGAAAAAGCAAAAACAGAGACTAAGATGACCAATCATAGATAACATAGCCTTCATAACACTTTGGACATTAGTAAGAGGAGTCTCTGTAGAAAGAAATATGACTTTCCCCAAACCAGATGAAATTGAACCCCCAAGGGTGGGGGTGGGGTAGGATTATCCCTTAAGATCCTAGCATTCCTTTCCAACCAAACCAACCAAACAAGAGTGACAAGTGAAAACACCACACAATCCCAGAAGAACATTCCTTCATTTTCCAACAGCCTTGGCATTTGAAAAGAAACAACTCCTCCATAGAGCCCTAAAATGCTAAAATGGGAATTCCACAACCCCAAGAATGAAGGTAATGCTAACAATACGTACTAATCACATTGCTCAACTTAGACTTGACACAAATATTTGGAGATGAATAAAAATTTTGCCCATGTTTTTATGTACATGAACCAGGAATAAAAACTACTCATAGAAAAGCTGGTTTAATCATATTAAAAAAATGGGTTTAATTAAACAATCTCTCCTTGCTTGTTTTCGGATAGGGCTATTTATTTGGCCTCATTTTGGGCCCACTTTTTTGTTTGTTTGTTCGTTTCATTTTATTTTTTTGGGTGTGCCAGTGCCTGATTTGGTTTGGGATTGGAAGAAAGCATTAATGTAATTCTTTGTTTCTCTCTTTATTCTCTCATTTGTTGTTGACTACTCTTGTGCTTTGAAGGACTTCTTGTCCTTTCCCTGTTGTACCCTTTTCGAAATTGTTAATACTTTTTTTTATCCAATATATATTATCAAGGTAGAATCAAATTCGAATTCTAATACATGCTCAAATTCTTTCTGGACTTGACACGATTGTTTCATTCATTTTATCCTGTGGATTTGGTGTTTTCTTGATTTATGATGTCATGATACTTCATTAATGGTATATTTATAATCCCATTTGTTAAAATTTTGGATTTTGGCAGAAAGACAATGTTTCCAACCAGCGTGAGCAGTTAGTTCACCTCCTTGCAAATGAGCAATGTCGTCTTGGTATTCCTGAAGAAACTGAACCGGTGGGTCTCACTTATTTGTTTATTTATAATTGATTTGCTGATGTTTTTGTTGACAGCTGATTTATTCTTGATATTTAATATTTAATTTTGAGAAGTTAAATTCTTCCAGAAAAATTGGAGTGATTTATTTAAATAATCTTGACATTAGCCGTGGATGAATTTTGAGGTTCCTGTTGTGAGATGTTTAGAAATCTGCTTGTGCTTGTTTTCATGTTTTTTTTGGCTTAGGTGATTATAATATTTCAGTGAGGTTGAACTTGTTCAGGAATGGTTCATAATGGTGCCTAATTTGAAAGTTGTCCCATCTGTTCTCATCAGGAGTTCCCTCTATTCAACTTTACTCTTTCATTATTTCCAATGCTTTTGCTTGTATGCATGTATTTGTGCAAGTAGGGAAACATTTTTGTAATTTTGTTTCGTGCGTTGAAGTTTGTCTGCTTTTGTTCACTGTTCTTATTTTGTAGTATTCATGTGCAATTTCGTGAGCATATGATATTACTTTCTCTTTTTAAACTTCAGAAGTTCTTGAAATGCAAACTTTGATGGCGATATATAATAGAAGCATGGCATATGAAATTTTCTGGGGGTTTATATATTTACGAAAAAAAATAGAAAACCAGTTGGTTCAATGGCATTTTGAGCTTGGTAGATTTTTTTTTTCCTTGACAAAAAAAAAAATAAATATTAAGAAGGAAGAAAGAGACTGCAAAAAAAAGAAAAGAAAAACAATAAAGAGGACAAAACATTTTCTCCAAAAACAAAGAATAAGGGGAGCTGGACATTTCTTTAATCTCTTTGCAAATCTACTGGTGACAGTACTCTAAGCCTTCCAAAAGATGAATACTAAAGTGAAGCAAGAAAAGTGATTCTACTCCAGACCAAATTAGGGGAGTTTTCTATACTTGAAAAATCCTAGCATTCTGCTCCAAGAAAGTACATCATATAGTCACCAACAAAGCACACTTCCAAAGAAGCCCCTTCTCTTCATGCCTATAGAGTACAGAAAGGCACAAACTTTTGAAGAAAAAAGCCTCTCCATATAAGAAGTCACATTGAACTTTTGTAAGAACATGTTTGCTTCTCTGTTTGTTTTCTACTTCCACTTCATTTGCATTCAATGGTTGTGAATTTTTCATGTGGTGAAACCGCAGTATACTTTTGGCTGACCAGTTAAGCTAGTGTGCCATAACTACTGTTGCACGGACCATTGCAAGTTGTGAAGTGCCCATCTCTTGACAATTGGTATTAGAGCTTGATCAATTGCTTCATGATTTGGTCGTCTTCGTATTGTGGGATTGTGTGAAGCATTGGTGGGAGAAGATGCCCTATAGATGTAGGCTAAGATGGCCAACAATTTGGTCCTAGAGATGGTTTGACTCGGAACATGTTGATGCATTGGAGGGATCTAAAAAAAACAGCGAGGTTCTATTGATGAGTTGTTAGAAGACTTTTGTGCTATGGTAGAAGCTGTACACATCCAGATGGGTGAGCTTACTGCTGAGATGAACTTGATATTTCGTGTTGTGGGAAATTCCAATTCTATAGGGATATTGTATGGTCGGTGCTAGAAACCAAGTGTATGGGCTGCCCATGATGCCAAAGAGTTGGAAAACTTATTATTCAATATGGAGCAATACTTTTGTGTGGACCAACTCGGAGGAGGCAAAAATATACATGGTGGCAATGTGTTTCAGTGGAGACACTATCCTGTGGTAGTGTATCGAGTATGATGAGATTTAGACCGGATGGTGTGTAATTGATCGTTGGACAGACTTGAAGGGAGACCTCAAGGTCCAATTTTTTCTTGAAAATATTGAGTACAATGCTTGGCACAATTGGTAGATCTTAATGACATTGGTACTGTTGGGAACGGAGTATGTGAAGCAGTTCTCTACTTTGATATTGGATATCTGGGACATTTTACAGAAAGATTAGTTGTCTAGTTCCTCTCAGGATTGAAACTGTGGGCGAGGGCTGCACTCAAGACTTGCCTATTGCTATGGTTGTTGTGGAGCGCTTGACTAAGTACGCTGGAGAGAGTTCCACCATGTCCAAGGAGAGTGGCATGTTAGGTGAAAACTGTGGAAAGTCTTTCAAGAAGGACAAACCCTAAAGTAGGGGAGCCGGCACGAAGACGTCAACTTTAAAGGAAGCTTTGTTGTCTCAATCTTTCAACACATCTAGTGGTAAGGGTAAATTGGCGTGTTTCTTAGTCGAAGCCCTCACAGAGTTATTGATTGCCCTCACAAGTCATTGCTCAATGCCTTGTAAGCTTCTATTGCGGAGGGGACACAAGGACAGGATGAAGATTAGGAGAAAACTTGAGGGGTTGGAGAGGGATACCAACAAATTGAAAGTTACTTAAGCTAAAGGGTTAATGTTTGTGGATCTGCATGTCAATGGGAAGAGCACTGATGCTACAATGGATACTGAGGCTACCCATAACTTTGTCTCACAAGCGGAAGCACTGAGACTTAACTTGAACTATGAGGAGGATTCAGTAAAAGTGGTTTACTCCATATGTGGTGCCCCCTTGGTGTCCATTTTGAATTCTCTCTTTGCTGACCAAAAGATGTGTGTAAATCTCACAATTCTAGAAATAAAGATGTAGATATCTGAGATACGACTTTATTTCGCCATCTTATCTACAATAATTCATTAGTGTTAATAAAGCTAAGAACCATAGATAAAATAAAATACCTATATTTTTTTGTTGGGATCTTGGCTTTCATATAGAGAATTTAAGAGGGAAATGATCAATATTAGTTTTTTTTTTTAAAATTTTTTTGGGATCAAAAGAAAAGTTAATTAATAGGAAAATAATTTAGAGGAGGGAGAATGAGACATCTCCACTATAAAGATATGGAACAAACTAGAATTAGAACAACCACAACAAAATGACAGAAAAAATTTAAAGCTAGCATGTTCCTCTAATCTCTTTGTAACTCCTGTAAACTAATCCTCTGAAAAATCCAAAACCAACGCACCACAGTGAGGCCAAGTACTGGATTTTACCCCAAACCAGCACCCAATTTAATTTCTTCCTAGAGAACATCAGTGCATTAGAGTCCAACCATATCCCCCATTTAACTGCAAATATGCCACACTTCCATAAAGCTGCCTACCCTTCCTTCTTGCAAAGCTTGTGAAAGAAATGTCTAACAAGTCTTCCATCGAAGGAGGACATGCCCTGCGCTCCATCATAATACCAAAGAGCTTTTTCCAAAATAGTCCAAGTAAATTCATAGTGCAAAAGAAGATAGGACGCTGTTTCCGAGTTCTCGTAACAGAGCACACATACATCGGAAGAGAAAGCCTTCAAAGGTCTGCTGATTTTCTGCAAGTTATTAGTATTTATTTTATCTAGCACAACCAACTAAGTGAAAGCCTTAATTTTTTTGGGAGAGCCTTCGGCTTGCAAATAATATGATAGGTTGGAAAAGATGAATTAAACAAATCTAGAATTTTAAAAAAATTTGCAAGAATACACTCCTGATTGATCCAAAGACAAAGGACGAACATCCCTCCTCGAAGAAAGGTCACTCCCATTTAATAAAGATAACAAAGAAGACTACTCCACCATCTCCTTTTTGTTAAGAGGTCTTCTAAAATGGAGATTCTAGGAGACAAATGATTCAATGGCCAATCCAAAATGACACACCCGACTTCAGTAGCCCACTCCCTAACACGTTCCACGGCACATTCAAAGGTTCTAAATTTCTAATCCACTCTTCCCCATATAAATTTTAAGACCAGACACACCCTCTTGAGAATTTCGAGAATGCCCAAAATTCTCCTAAAAGAAGGGCTATGATCATTGAGGAAAAAATAATATCATCAACAAACTAGAGATGAGAAACCAATACTCCTTCCCTCCCTACTTCTATTCCTCTAACCAAACCCCTCTCCACAACCCTATCTACCATCCTACTCAACACATTAGCTACAAGGACGAATAAAAAGGGGGTTAATAGGTCACCTTGTCTAATGCCCCTCGAAGTGCTAAACTAGGATTTCAGTTCACCATTCACAATCTTCGAGAACGACACATTAGACGAGCAACCCGTAATTCAATGATGTCAACGCTCTCGAAAACCCTTTCTCGCAAGGACTTTATCCAAGAAGCTCCAATACACTCTATAACATGCTTTCTCAAAATCTAATTTAAATGCGAACCCTTGCTTCTTATTCCTATGGATGTACTCCACCACCTCATTGGCCACTAGGATAGCATTCACTATTTGCCTCCCCCTCGCAAAGACACTTTGGGTGCTAGAAATAGTATCAACAAGCTCCGCACTCAACCTATTAGCTAAGGTATTAGTGATAATCTTATACCCACAAGAGACAAGACTAATAGGTCTCAAATCCTCAACCTTAATAGATCTGGATTTTTTAGGCACTAAGGCTATACAAGAGGAATTGAAGTTTTGCTCAAAATCCCATTATCAAATAATTCAGTAAATTGATTCCAACAATCTTGGAAAAGAGCAATGTTAAAACCATCTGGGCCTAGATCAATTGGGGGTGTATTTTTGTAAATCATTCTTTGAATTCTTGATCTGTTCCAATTCTTTATTTCCTTTCTATTCTATTATTTGAAAGGCCAAAGTACCCCCTAAAATTAAGGCTTTTATTTGTTTGGTTGTGCTTAATAAAATCAATACCAATAACTTGTAGATTAGGAGACCTTCGAAGGTTCTTTCTCCAGATGTCTGTGCTCTTTGTTATAAGAACTTTGAGACAGCTTCTTATCTTCTTTTGCTTTGTGAATTTGCTTGGAGGATTTGCAATAAGTTATTTGGTGTTTTGGGTGAGGGTTGGGTTTGTCCTATTTTGGTGGAGGACTTGTTAGCTACTTATTTCATAGGTTTCGAAAGGAAGGATAGGGCTGCATTGTGGAAATGTGGCATCTTCGCAGTCTTGTGGGGGTTATGGTTGGAGCATAATGCAGGGATCTTTTCAGGGGAAAAAAGTTAAATTGGCTATTGGCGTGTGACAAGATTCATTATATGACCTCATTGTGGTGTGTCGAGCTTGGGTTTTTAGGTTTGCTAGCTTTCTGGATTGACAAAGAGATTGGAGGAATATGTTGGCTTGATGTTTACTTTTTCTTAGTTGATTTTTTTTTTTTCATTTTGGTTTGTTCTAGAATTTTCTCAAGAATGTCTTATTCTCCTTCTTGTAAATGCTTTCCTATTTACTGATTAGTGAAACCTTCTTTTGCTATAAAAAATTTAATGAATTAAATTTTGGTTTCGGTGGAAATTTTGAGTGTCTCAATTTGCAGTAATTTCAGAAAAAATTTCAAATTTGATTTTTGTATGAAGAAATGGCCAAACTTGTAGTAAATTGTGAAAATGTGAATGGATAATTCTTTAACAAACAACCAATTAATGCAGGCAACAAGACTAGAACCCAGGACCTCTTGGCAACCGTAGCTTTGATACCATCTTTGTTTACCGCTTTGCATAAAAGCTTAAGCTATTAGGCCATGGGCGAACAATGTATATCAAGCCTTAACAGAATCAAATGAGTCTTTTTCCTACACCAACACTTTTGTAGCCTTCTAGAAGTGCCTCCAGGCTCCAGCGCACTGCCTCTTTGCCATTAGGAGTTCTGGTATATTGATTTTCTCCCCATTGAGAAATTTATCAGTAGAGAAAATGTATGTCTTCATTCTAGTGTTTTAAAAGGCTCAATCGAGGCTGCCTTAAGGCTCGCCTCAAGGGACAACATGCCTAAAACGCCTTGAGGCTCAATCTAAAATACCAAATTCCAAAAAGGCTAACGCATTATATGTTGTGGCTAATGCATTTTTACAAAAGGCATGCCTTTTGCGCCTTTCTAGTTGAGGCTTATGCATTTTGGGTGTGTGAATTTCAAGTAAAAATTGGTTAAACAATTTTAACTACATGTTTGTATAAAAGGAATCTCAAAATATGAGTTGATTTCTATAACTCTTGAACCTCAATATTTCCAAAATAACAGAGAGCTGTATCTTAGATCATGAAAATAATTTGAACTTTGTAATAGTATAGCTATCTCTTGTCATGATTTATGTCATGTATTCAAGTTAGCAATTTTTGAGCGGCTGCCAGGTAGTTTGCAAAGTGTAAATAATTTTTCTTTCTCACATTATATTTGTGATTTTCTTAATTTTTCTTTATTTTTAAATGTATAAAATTTATTTACATTTTTTTAATCTTAAAAATAAATTCTTAAAAGGCTTATGCCCCAATGCCTTAAGGCTTACGTCTTGCCTTTTAAGGGTTTAAACGCCTCGCCTTACGCCTTTGTCTTTTAAAACATTGTTTCATTCACCAAAAAACCTCAACCAAACTACATGTCCCTAGTTCCTGAAGGTTCTCACCCATGAATGGCCACTCTGAATTGACCAAAATCTCTCCAATTATGAAGAAAGTCATGGATATTCTGCTTCAACTATAATAGACAATTTGTTCCCAGAAAACACTACACCATGAAGCATTTGCTATTTTCTGATAATTGAAAGTTAAATACCTTCCTATCAACCATTATTGTACAAAAAATATGCTATCATACCTTCCAATTCCCCTAAGTTGTCATCCATCACCCTCTCATCAGAGTAGAGCTGTTTGCTGGTCAGCTTGAGCTCAAATTTCCGACCAAACTGATTAGGTCAGCTTGAGAAAAAACTCAAACCTAATTTCAACTATATTGGATGCGGTTTGATGCTCGGGTAGATTGTATTAGGTTGGCGGTTTAGTTCTATTTTTTATATTTAGAAGCAAATAACATTGAAAAGTATTAGTGCAATTGAAATTTTGCAAAACATATTGAACTAACTTAAGTCTCCAATGGCTTGACACAGAGATTAAACTGGAAAAAATTTCTCTAAAGAACCTTAACCTCAAGCAACACTCACAACATGCAAAGTTTGGCTTTCTCTCCCTTTATTTTTGTTGTTTCTTTTAGGGTTGGGTTGTTTGCACCCGCAATCCGTCATCCGACGCACATGTTTGGTTTCTATGAAATTACAATCAGCGACCCAATCCAAACACTTCCAAACCATACTTTGTAGACGATTTAGATTGGTTTGGGTTGGGTTAGCAATCCTATGAACCCCCCTGCATTAGAGAGACCCACCTCACCATAACACTGCAAGCAGTTGGTAAAAAAATTACATTGAGTGCTTCCTGGTTCCGTATGGAACAACTTCCTTCCCACCTAGATTTGATATTTTGGTACCTTGGCCTTGTGACCTAAAGTATCATTATGGATATGGTGTTGGCTAGTTTCTCATGTAGTTTGAGTTAGCTTTGATGTGCTATTCAAAATAATTGAATAGTTTTGTTGCCAAAGTTGTTACCTCTCAGGTCTCAAAATTTGTTGTTGGAGGCTTTGAGTTCTTCAACACTAGTGAAAAATAATTTTAAAGAATCGTTTAGTTTGTGCAGTAAGTTGTTCAATTGAGAAATCGGGTTTTTTTTTTTTTTTTTTGGGGGGGGGGGGGCGCGTTGGGGTTTAAAATGAGGGCGTGCATGCACATGTTTTATTTTTATTCATTCCCCTATGTTCCTTGATCCGTTGATCAGATTGTTACACCGAACCCTCAAGATCAGAGGAACAAGTCATGGAAATAGCCTCTTTAAGGTTGTGAATATCATGTTCATCTATAGATCATTTGTATGTCATGGGTGCCTTGTACACTATGTTTTTCAATTTGATACCAACCCCCCCTCCCAATATATATATAACAAGCTCAGATATTGCATAGCCGTAGCCCATTGTGGAAGGAATGATTTACCCCACTCTGGATGTGCATGTTTATGCACAGTGAACTTACAAAGTTTTAGTAAATCTATGTTTTTATTTTATTTTTGGAAAGTAGAATTAGGTTTGTTTTCCTGCCAGCAATCTTATTTTTATTTTGAATTGTAATTGGAAATATTTTTTGAATTGAATTTAGTTGAGAAGGTCCTTCATACATAGTTGTGGAGGGACTCCTTTGGTACATCAGTTGGTGTTAGGGCCTTGCGCCACTGTAGCTGTCCTTGACATTACACCATTCGTAACTCATTGTGAATCCTGCTTTTCTTGAAACAGTGTTAAGCTTATTTTTAAACTGAATTCTTGTAAGAAAAATGTTAGAAATAATTTTGACGTCCAAGAATTTAATGTGCAAAGCTTACAGTGTTCGTTGTATGGCTGGCATATATCCTTAAATTTTAATGCATGAAGCTTACAGTGTTTCTTATATGGCTGGTATATATATGATTTAATGGATCATTCATTTGGTGGTTGGTTGATGTGTTGAATGTTAATAAAGGCTTAAAAAATCCTTCTCTTTATTCTGCTTGTCATTTAATTAAGATATGTTGCCTTAAATTTGCTCCAGAAATTGGATGAGGCAGCTGTCCAACGGGTATTCATGAAATCTCTTGACAACTACTTGAAATGGTGCAATTACTTGTGTATTCAGCCTGTCTGGAGCAGGTAAGGATATTTGAACCCGTGTGGAAGCGTTTGTGGCTTTTGTATGGATATATATATATATATATATAAAATATAATTTGGCCTTGATGATTGTGAAGTTCTGCAAGATATGCATTCTTGGTCTTGTGCAGTTTGGAGGTTTTGAGCAAAGAAAAAAAGTTACTATTTCTTTCTTTGTACTTTCTGATATGGGGAGAGGCTGCCAACATCAGATTTCTTCCAGAGTGTTTGTGTTACATATTTCATCATGTAAGTCAAGTCCTAGACCGTGGCCACCCCACCCCCCCCCCCCCCCCCCCAAAAAAAAAAAAAAAAAAAAAAAGTTTACTCGTTATTTTATCTGGTTCTTCTTTGATGGGTTTTTGTCCTTTAGTTTAGATTTGTGATGATCGATCCAAATCTGGTAACCAGGAGTTCACTAATTACTATAAATATGAAGTTTCCTAGTTTGTTCATTTGAATTATTTTGGCACTTACCTTGATTGTTTTGCGCTTTTTATGTGTGTGTGTGTTGTTTTGGGTCATGTAATTGTGCTGGATTTAATGCTTAGGTTTTTTTCCCCCGATCCTTTTGGGGAAAATTTCATCATTAGTGAAAATCTGATATTAATTTATTCTCACCACAGTGGTTTTTCAACTTGGTTTGCTATTTAGGATTCATTGTAATCTTGTGAAAGGTTCTTGTGGCCAGGGTGCTCAGTAATTGCATGGCTGTGGTGAGAACCTCCTCAATGATTTATTTATTTATTTTTATTTTTTGTGGTGGTTGGTTGAGGGGGAGGTTGGGAGGCTGCTATGGTTTGTGGGACTAGTCATCATATGATATGGAAACATGTATGGGCTAATGAAGAGTGAAAAAAATGTGGCTCTCTGTCTTCTCTTGTAACTACTCACTGCCATCATGGCTGCTATAGAACATGAAAGGAGGGGAGCACATTCAGATTGAAGGGCAAACTTCGACCTTGGACTGGTTAAAGTGGGAAAGGAAGATTTCTTTTCTTGTTCTCAACCGTAACCCGATCCTTATTAGTGGATAAGGATTTTTCCGTTAGCAGCAAAGTGGTCCTCAGACGGATTGGCATAGCGGATTTCAAAGTGTTAGAATTGGTAGTGTGATATATTGGTTGGTGATTCGACCAACAGAACTTGGGAAGTTCCTGTAGATAAGACGGGTACGGAAAGGACATTTGTTTCGGTGTTCATTCCTGGTAAATCAAAAGGAGATGGCTGGCAAGGGTTTGTGAAAGAATTTTGTATGCTGGTTAGGGTTTTCCCTACTAGTAGTGGTGGTCTAGGCGGAGAGTTACAGTGAAGCGTTCGTTGATGAGGGGCTGGGTAGTGACAGTGGAGAAAGACGAGATTTGTACGAGATGTGGTTGTGTGTTGCAGGCATAGCAACTGCCTGTTCACTTATCACTGGCAGGGCAGTATCTCTGTATGGGGAACTATGGCACTGATGGAAGAAGCGGCTGGGTATTTGTTGGGGAAGATGGGTGGAGTGGGCTGGGGATCTTGAAGGTTATTTTGGACTTGGGCTGGATTTCAGGCAGTAAAAATTTGAGAGGGGTGAGCTGACTGAACTTGCCCAATTTCCAAATGTCTTAAAGTCGTGGTAATGTCCATATCCCTGCTGAATGGACTATGAATAAAAGACAGGGCCTATTTGAGGATCTGATTTGTGGCAATCCCCATCATGGTTTGAAATCGCGGCTGTGGGTAACGTTGTGTAATGGTCGCGGGTGTCGCAGGACGGGGGAGACGCGGGTGTTATGTAACAGGAAGCCGGCGTAATGGTCGTGAATTTTTTTCATGCATGCACAACCATGCCAAAATTGAAAAATAAGCATGAAATCCATTAATACATGATTTTTAATGAATTTTGAAGGCTTTCATTCAACTTACAAATGCTTTTTAATAGGCATTATGATTTTTATATTAATTTTAGTGTGCTGTTTACAAAAAAAAAAAGCATATTTTTTTATAGTTTACATTACTTTAATGGGTTAAAAGATGTAGAAATATAATTAAAATGAAGAATCAATTAATTAAAGTCATAAAGTTACTAAAAATGAGTCAATAGACTCAATACTCAATATACACATTACACATACATGAATTTAAAAAGTGATTAATATCAAATATTAATAAATAGTTGAAAATACATGAATACAATATTACAAATTTATAACGTAACACATGTCACCACCAAAAAGAATGACGTGGAGGGTCGTCATAATTTGCATTTGTATCTTGAGATTGGGATTGGAAATTATCTCCCCATCCTTCTGGAAATACATAGCTGAATAAATCAAAGTTTGCGTCGTTTTGTTGTTGCTCTTGAAAATGTACTATTGGTGAAAATCCAATTGATATAAGGGGTGCATAATCTCCTCTTTGACCATATCCTGAATAATGTCCATAAGTTGGGGATAGGGCTGACTTTGGGTAGTGTGTAGAAGAAGACTCACTAGATCCTGAGATTCCTGATCCACTAGGATAAAAACGTGAGTCACGAGATGCATAATGTGGATATGCTGGATGAGATCCATATGATTGTGATGATGAACCATCTAAACTAAAGTCGCCAAAACTACAAACCACACCATGAATCTTTAGCAGAATCATTAGGGTCACCACGAGCACTCCTTCTCCTAGGTTGTGAAGATTGGTTCCCTGGAGGAATACCCAAGTCATAATTTTCAGGTATATCATGTAGTCCATAATGATCAAAAGGATATATACCCTTACAAATGATGACCTTGTGTCATATCCATAATTATATTCTACACCGCCGCCACCACCACCACCACTACAACCCCCCCCCCCCCCAACCCCAGTACCACTATTACCATCATCATCACTTGGTGAGCTCAAACCAAGATTGTCATCACTTTGTGTACGTTCAGGGCTTGAACTTGAATCATCATACACGTTTATTGGTTGTTGATCACCTTCTTCTGTAGTACCACCAACTTCTTCATTTACCCAATTCGAATTGTTCTGACTGTCGAGTAGTGATGTCTCTCTCTCCTCTAACCATTGACTTAAAGGATCATCTTCTTCGAAAATGTAGTCCAAATTGATAGGATTGAAATTCAATTTCTCGTTAGCTTCTTCTCATTGTACGTTTTAACTTTAACCTCATGTTGTAATGTACGGAAACAAATTTTTTTAGTCTCATGTACTTTGATCTATTTCTTGTTTTCGTATGGATGAGGCTAAAGGTGCTCTAATTACGCTCACAGTTCAAAGCTGATGTGGTTTGGTTAAGAACTTTGATTACTATTTCTTTGGAGCTCAGGAGCACACAAGCCATAATGAATCCACCATTCGGCTGCATGAATAATTAAAAAAAGTTTTATGTCAGTATAGCGTATATTTCAAAAGTCAAAGTTGAACATAAAGAGAGAAAATAGAGCCATTCATCCATTATTTAGCTATATAGCCTATATTTACCAAGATTTGTTTGTTTCACTACCCTTTGAGCCAATGGGGTTCCAAAAGTCTCCTGCCTATCTCGATATAGCAACAACTAAAAAAGGATGATTGTGAAATGTAATTAATTAATTATATGTATTAATAATTATTCTTGAAAGTATTACAGAATACTAGAACAATTCATTATTCAATTTAATGAAATCAATACTTACTTGATTAATAGCTGAATTTGAGTATATATATCGGGTACCAACTTGGTTATCACTTTTTTAACCCCATCCATGACTTCTCTAGCAACTTCAGGAGAGGGTGGGGCACCATAAAGAAATTGTGGGTTCAAAAAATATCCTACAATTAAATTTAGAAACATATTAATCAATAGTTTTTTAATGCAACTATGCATAATTTAAAAGTTAAAATAATAAGAAATTGTATTTGATTTACACTTACCAGCAGCGTGCAAATCTTGGTGCAATTGGAAACTCCACCGGTTGTCAATAATTTTTCAATAGTCTTGGTAGAATCGGAAATCTTTTTGAATGGCCAACTTCGCCCTATCCATTGCATCGTATATGAAACCCATGGTTGATTTTTCATCACCATCAACCCATTTAAGAACATTCACTAAGGGTTCTTGCACTTTAATTATATAGGAGGCCTTTTGCCAAAACTCTTTGCCTAAGATAATTTTCTTCGAATCATATGCTGGGCTTGATTTTGTCATCCCAAACCTTGAGTTTTTCCAAGTATCAGATGTAAACATTTCCCTTAATGTTTGTTTATGCTTGACAATAGTCTCCAAAGCAATGAAATTTGTAGCAAATCGAATGATGGCAGGGCGAAGTGACTCTGTATTATTTGTGAATTTCTTCATGAAATTCATTGTCCATGTGTGGTTGTAAATAAAGGAGGTTATTGTTCTGGTATCTTCTAAGACATTTTTCACGTTACTTTTCTTACCAATATCTGCAAGAATAAGGTCTATGCAATGAGCTGCACATGCTGTCCAATAGAGATTGACCCTCTTCTGCATTAATAATTTTCCTCTTTCCTTCAATGCGGCTTCATTATCAGTCACTACTTGGACAACATTCTCCTCTCCAATTTCTTCAAACCACCTCGTCCATTAATCTAAAATGAAATTATAGATTCAATAATTACTACTATTTAGTAAAAAACATACAAATTTATAATACTATTTGCATATACAATTAAAATTAGAAAATTACCTGTAATAATATACAACTGTTCTGCTTGGCACATTAGAGACATCAACTGATTTATGAAACATGGTGCCTCTATCGCAATAAACTAAAAAGTTTATAATGTGTTTTCTAGTTGGTCCTGACCAACCATCACATATAAGGGTTACATCTCTCTCCTTTCAAATTCTAGCAAAAGAAACTATATAATTTTTCATTTCTTGATACTTTTGCCCCAAATAAATTTCAGATACCTCATAGAGTGATGGACTCTTCACCCCCTTTCCAACCTCTGCAGCAATATCAAGCATAGGCTGCATAAATGGAGAGTTAGTTACATTCGCTGGAATCCGATTATAAATGAGGAGTTTTTCAACTACTTTTCCTAATTTACTTCTTAAACCTTTCTGTAACTTAGTGTTGATTTTTGGTTGTTTTGCACTCCTGCTTCTTTCTAAAATAAGATCCATTGCCTTTAGTAGCTTCATGGGCTTTGGGATTGATCCATTGTCGTCATCCACTACCTCCAGCTTCTCGACCTCTATAAGATTGAACTCCTGCTCTACTGAAACCACTGGTAGCACCACTGCTAGAGCCACCTTTCCCTTCATAAATATTACCCTCTCTAGTTCTTGCTCGAAATCTTTGTCTCTCTTCCCATTGTTGCTGTGATCGTATGCTTTCTTGTCGAGCAAATCTCATACTTTCTTCTTCCAAGTCTTCTTCATCGCTCAAAATCTCAAAATCTCCTTTAATTTGGGCTTCTGCTTCTTCTTGCCTTTTTTTTTTTTTTTTCTTTTTTCTTCTCAGCATACTGTTGTAGATGTTTCATGATTTCTCTTACTTGTGTGGTCACATTTGAGCATCCAACTATTTGACCCTTTTTATGTGCCAAGTGTTGTTTCAAGCATGTAATGTCTTCTTTAATTATCTTCTCACATAACTTACAAGTAATAACATGTCTATTACCGTCCACCGCATTAACAAAATGCCATCCAATGTCCTCACTAGGTAAGTTCTCATTTGCTCTATCACATGACATCTTGATAGACTTGATTTGATGATCTCTACACAAAACATCGAGAAAATACAAAGTTACAACCTTTCTAAAAAAATGACAGGTATAATATAATTAGCAATTTAGTAAATATTTAATAGTAAGTACTAAATAGTCCTTCTAATTTTAAATACTTATTACGTAAAAATAAAATATATTATTTGATTAAAAATAATAAGTAATGTTTATTTAAAATATTTAAATAAACAAAATTATAAAATATTAGATATTTTATTTATTAGTAAAATAAGAGTGTTTATGCATATATTTAAGGGATGTGTTCTCTTGTTGAAAGGATTTCAATAAATACATATCTTTAAAGTGTGTAAATTATTACAAAAAAATATATTCCTTTATCTTTAAAAAGATATTTATCATTATTTATTATAACTTGATTTTATTTTCATTTATAACTATAAGAAATTAACATTGTAATTTTAAAGGTGAAAAAGATTTTTGCTCTACTTTCATATACATCACTAATAGAGATCCATACAATACAAATTGACTATTTAACTTTTTAAACATTTTCTCAATATATGGATTAAAATAATTTTTTCTACAAATTGTAGTAGTAAAAATCATAATTATTAATGTATTAACTATTAGGTTAAAATTTTGTTTATTAAGTTATCAATTTTTACTTTATTTGATAACTAAAAACAAAAAAATAGATCATGTAAAGATTTATTTTACCTAATTTTAAATTTAAGGTCAAAATGATGTTTTAAAACTTAAAAAATATTAAGAAAAAAGAAATATGCGATGGAACTTGATTTTCATAATTACTTTTCAAAAAAAATAAGACAATTAAAATATTCATAAATTAAGAAAATTTTATTTTACATATGATTATTATTGATTTCTAATTTTTTACTCTATTAAATTACTTTTTTTAATTCAATTTAACATACATAATTTACAACAAAATATAATTTAAAAAAAAAAAAAACATAATGAAAAGTTTAAGTCGCAGTGGCGTTGACTGATTGACTCTAAAGCTTATCTCATACATTGGCTGGAGAGTGGAGAAGAAGTCGAGCTCGAATCTTGAGACTTGAGAGCGCAGTAGAGAGTCTGAGACCGAGAGAGGACTCAGAGGAGCATCAAAGCCTCGAAGGATTCGAAGCATGAACGACCGATGACTCCAAGCTCCGAAGCCGAAGTCGAACGGCTGGCTGGTGGTGAGTGGCGACGATTGGCGTAGGGAGCTGTTGAAGGGCTATCGGTGACTCGCAGAGGCAGCGAAGCTGTTGCAGAGCTGTTGCCAGTGACTCGCCAAGCTGCTGCAAGTCTGCAACTCCTGCAAGGCTGCGGAGATTAGTAGATCTGCTCACTCTCAAGCTTCGAAGAAGTGAAGCCTTCTTATTTGCTTCAGCCAACAAAAGTTCAAGGTAAGTTTTTTATTTTGCTCTTTGAATGTTAGATTGAATAGCAGATGGGTGTTTGGGAGAGGGGGAACTTGTTTAGGTATTCAGAAAACTTACAAGTTGTCGGCCATGTACTGGACCGTTACGAAGTGTAACATTGGGTAACGGCCATTACGGCTGTGAATTTTTTCCGCTCCGCAATATCTGCCTGTATCAGTTTCGAAGCCTTTGATTTCCGTTACATAACGGCCGTTACGCTACGTAACAGCCGTTATTTAAAACCATGATCCCCATAGGACTTTTGAAGACCATGTGGTTGGAAATAATAGTTCATGTAAGGGCCTCTGTTTTTAGAATGAGGGTTCGATGTGTGAGCAGGATTAGACTATAAAACTAAAGGATGCATAGGTGCAGAATAAGCGAGGTCATGTGGAGGGGTCAAATGGATCAACTGGGCATGTTTCATCTATTACTACTTGGTCAAGTGGAGTTGAAGAGAGAAGTGGGCATAATACTGATGGAGTGGCTACAGAAGTTCCTTTGGAGATTGTTGATTTTGGGATGGAGCAGATGCATTGACCATCTAGCTATCCTGGTTTGATTTGAGCTGGTCAGGGATTGTGTACAGAGGTGGATTGTAATTTGGAGGGTTGTGATGGAAGATAAATGTTGGTAAGGTGTGTCTGAAAACTGTGTCAAATAAAGTGTATTCTCATCAGACTATAGGGCACTAGGAGCTAAAGAAGGAAAGTTCTTTTGTGCATGTAAGTAAATTTTTTAAAAAGAACACTAATGCTAATTTTTATAGTGAGGAGTGTTAGAATTATTTGAAGTTAGGTTTGGATAATAAAGGTTAGGAAACAAATTGAATTGAGGGGAAAAAACTTGATTGGAAAAATGAATGAATGAAAGAACATGGGCATGAGGTGTGCTAACCTTGTGATGATTCTTTACCCTTCTCTTTCAAATGAAGGTTCGACAAGGTGGACCTTGTTGCTATTCTTTCTGATGTTGGGAGGGGTAATGATGATTGAGACGACTATATCTTTGGGCAATCCAAATCCAGATGAATTTGGAAAAAATATTTTCCCCTTCTCATTCAATCCTCGTTTTCTTTTGATGCTTTATGCCACAAGGAAGGTTTTTATGGAAGTAATGCCTTTGTTTGTGGCTTAGGAGGTGGCGCGAGAGGCTGTAGAGACTCAAACGATGTCTTGAATGACTTGGGATTGAAACTTGTGAGTCTTTGCTAGAGTAGAGATGAGACAAGGATTGAGCCCTAAAACTTATGAGAGGAGAAAGAAGGTGGTTTAGAAAGAGTTAAATAATTTGACCTCTTCCATCAATTATGGCGGCATAAAGGGTATAGGGAAATAGCGTAAATGAATAAGATTATGAAGATTGTCAGTTGGAATGTTAGGGGTTTAGGGGGATGTTAGGAAGAAAAGTTTGGTTATGGAGGTTTTTCTTAGGTGTTCTCTAGATATTGTTTTGATTTAGGATACTAAGCTTGAATTAGTCGATAGGGAGGTTGTTAGAGGGGTTTGAGAAGGGCGTAGTAAGGGGACTGAGCCTTTATACCCTCTTGGGGATTGATGGGGGGCATTCTCGTATTGTGGGACACCCGTATTATCTTTAAAGTGGACAGCCTAGTGGTTTTTTCCCCCTCTCTCTTCCTATCTTGTTAGAAGTGAGAGATTGAGGTCAATGGTGGGTTCCTTTGATGTATGGTCTTTCCTAACCTGCTTGTAGGAGCTCCTTTTGGGATGAGCTCTGTTCTATCTCTGGCTTTTGCTCCCCTAAGTAGATTGTGAGAGGGTGACATCAAAGTGGTGAGATTTCCTCGAGAAAATAAGGGGGGAAGTAGGGTTACTTCAACAATGTAGAACTTTGAATTATTCATCAAGGAGAGTGGCTTGAGGGATATTCCTTTGAATGATTCTAATTTTTCCTGGTTGGTGAGTGGAGCTAGGCTGTGGCTAGTATACTTGATAGGTTCTTGTTCTCTAGCGAGTGGGAGAATGAGTTCCCTAATATTTCCTAAGTCACTCTACCTAGATCCATGTTTGACCAATTTCCTATTATGTTGGAATTTAGGAAGGTGGCTTGGGGTCCTACTTCCTTCAAGTTTGAAAACATGTGGCTGGATCATGATACTTTCCAGCCTTTGGTGACGGGTTCTTGGAGTGAGTAGGGGTTGGGAGGTTTTGGGTTTATTAATAAATTGAAGAGAATGAAAGAAAAATTGAGAGAGTAGAATAGGGAGGTGTTTGGAGATATTAGGCTTAAAAAGACTAGTATTTTAGGAGAGTTGGATAGAGAGGAAGAAGTTACTAATCTCACTAGGGAGAAGGAGCTGAAAAGAGTTACCTTAGCGGGAAGAGGTGATTTTTAAGGAAATGAGAAGTTGGAGGTAGAAGACGAAGTTTAAATGGGTAAGAGATGGTGATTTTAATTCTAGAGTTTTTCATAGGATAGCTAGTGGGAAAATGAGAAAAAATTTGATTAGGGAGCTGGAGTTGGATAGGGGGGTATTATCTCGAAAAATTTTAAAAAACAAGTTGATGGGGGGATCAATATGTGTACACATTAAACTCTGAGGCATGAAATACGCCCTGGGGCGTTTTTTCCTGAAAATGCATTGAGCCGGCCTCAAGAACTTATTTTAAAACACTGGAAAAAATTTGATTTGAGAAGAAAAGAAATGGGAAGATGAACTGGACAACGGCAGTGACAATTATTTGTTTCTAATGATGGACTTTTATTGGATGAAGCTTGTGAACAAATATGACATGTTTCTAATTCTTCTGATTTGCTTGGGGATATTTCTTGTGGTTCGCCCCTTCACCGGACCCCTCATACGCGGGAGCTTTGTGCACCGGGCTGTCCTTTATTAGTTTGATAAATAAGCATTGGTAAATAACTGAGGTAGGTCTGATCTTTTGCGCACTGTTGTGTAGGATATTGGGAAGAGTATTAAAAGTCAACAGCTGATTGGTAAGTTGGGATTGTGAATGTCTAATCTTGTAGGACAAGAGTTCACCCGGATGGATGTGAAAGTAAAGCGGGGAAAAGCCGATGGGAAATATCAAATTTACAGTGTTCTTTGAATTTTGATGCCAAGGGGTAGGGAGCTTCTTAGCTAGACATGTTGTTTCTTTTTCTTTGGAGTTATTTTTTCCGCCTTTTTAAATTGTCGCCTTCGAGGATTTCTTGTACTCTACATGGTTTTCAACACGCTACTTATTAAAACAATCAGGTATGTGCTTTAGTGTCATGGGTGAGATGCTAATGTGTTCATTAATATATCCCTGTGAGCCTTGCTCACTTGGATATAGATTTCTCTTTATGGATGATTGGGAAGATCTGGTCCCGAATATCATACATGAGGCGGTGATTAGGCTCATTTCCAATCATAGTCCTGTTCCAATCGTAGTCCAGACCTTTTGGATTCCAGTCTTGTTCAACAGGGTCCGAATTCTGAATCCCTTCAGGTTTGATATTATGGCCGATGCACCTTCCCATTGGGAGATGATTTTTGATTGGGGGAAGGAGTGCTAGGTTCAAGGCTGGGAAGGTTTTAATGTGATAAGAAAGCTGAAGTTTGTCAAAGAGAGGCTCAAGGTTTGGAACAAACAGGAGTTTTGGAATATTTAGGATAAGAAAAATAACATCTTGAAGGATATGATTGTGTTGGACAAATTGGAGGACTGTGGTTTGTTGGAGAGGAATATAGGGTGAGGTGAGTTCACACTTTTAATGAATTGGAATTGCTGTTGTTAAGGGAAGAGGGGAATTGGTGTCAGAAATCAAGAGTTTGTTGGGCTAAGGAAGGGGGTGGCAACTCTAGATTGTTTCACAGGGTAGCCAGTGATGGGAGAAGAAAGAATGTGACTAAAGAATTGGAGTTAGATTCTGGAACAGTGGTCGTGGTTCAGGTGCAGAATGGGGAGGGGATTACTGATTCCTGTAAAGTGCTTTACAATGAGGAGTGTAGGAACATGGTGATGATTGAGGGAATTGACTGGAAACCTATTGGGGAGGAGACTGCAAATTGGTTAGAAAGACCCTTTGCCTTGGAGGAGGTTAGAAGGGCTGTGTTTGATGTGGACAGGGATAGAGCCCCAGGACCACATGGTTTCACAATCTGTTCTCCTGTTTTGGCGAGGTTTCGGTGGCTCTGCAGTGTTCATGAATTCTTAGCGGTGAAATTTTAGTGTTTTGGAGAGGACAGAAGAGGGGGAAATTCTGGATTTGTGTAGTTTTTGCTACTTTGTGTACACGTTGGCTTGAAAGGACTCCTAGAATTTTTAAAGACCAGAACACTCCTCTGAACTTGATTTGGGAGAAAGTTATTTTTTCTGTTTCCTTTTGGGGTTTTGGAAAGGGTAGAAGAAGGAGAAATTCTGGATTGGTGTAGTTTTTGCTACTTCATGGAGGCGGGGGCTTGAAAGGAATTCTATAATTTTTAAAGACTAGAAGACTCCTCCGAATTTGATTTGGGAGAATGTTACTTTTTCTGTTTCCCTTTGCTCTTGCTTTTGGGGTTTCGGAGGGTCTCCAGCTGTTTGATATCCATTGGGACTGGAAGGCAGTTTTGATGGAACTCTTTGAATTTCTTTGTTTTTGTTTTTTGGGAGGATGTCTCATCCTGTTGTAATCTCTTCTGTTTTCATTTCGATGAATTTTTTTTGTTATATATATATATATATATGTATATATATATATATGTATGTATGTATGTATATATGTATATATATATGTATGTATGTATATATGTATGTATGTATGTAGGTATATCTATCTTTGTGAGCCCTTGTGAATTTGTTTCTCAGCTTTCTCATGTCTTATTCACTTATGTAAGAAGTAGAATGAGAAATGGAAATTACTCATCTCTTTGTTCTTTTTTTAATTATTTTTCCTTTTTCCCTTGAGGTGACTGTGGGGAGACGGTTTTTTTTGTTAAAAGATGTTATGAATGGGAAAGCTCCTTTTTTTCCAGGTTTTCCTGTCTTTTGTTTTATTTTTGTAATGCTCCAATTTTTATTTTTCCTTTAATCAAAAGAGTTTGATATATTGGAATTTCCACTTTGCTTAGAATGAGAGGGAGATTAGTAGTGATATTATTTTTGCATTGAATGACTTCTGCAGGAAGTAAATAAATTTGTTGGGCTTTGGATTGAACTGGGAAGTTCTCTTGCAAATTTTTCTTTGGTCATTTGACTCATACTTCTAATGCTGACCGACCCTTTTCATGTGCATTCTTTGATATGGAAACCTAATATTCCTTTCAAAGTCATGGCATTTACTTGTTTACTTGTATTTTAGTTCTATTAAATAATTTGTTTTTGAAGAGAATGCTGAATGAAGCGATCTCTCAATATGTGCTTGTGGTATATTGTATTGGAGTGGTGCTGCCAACGTGTCACACTCGTTCTTGGACTCTAGTTTTTTTTTTCCCCCTGAGCATTTGGAATAAATTGGGATCTCTTGTTTTTTGGTCAGAGGATGTGGGACAGCAATATATTTGTTCATTTTCATTAGGTGTTTGTTTCTTCATCGTTTTAACTGGCTTTGGTAACATAAAGAATGGGAGGGCTCTTTGGATTTGTATCTCCATTTTCTGTTTTTCTTCACTGTGAGTCGGTGCATTTGTTAGGACTGCAATTGTGGGCGAAGCAAAGATTTTTAGAAAAGGCAGGCAATATGATATGAAGTGAAGGGTAAGGTGTCAAACAGCGTAAAATATGTGGTGAATTTTTATTTTTATTTTTGTTAATAAGAATTAATTTATTTAACAAAAAATATGGGGTGGCATTTCCCTTTTTCAAGACACGCAGCTTCACCCATGGCTAGCATTTTTAAGGGTTCTGTTGCACCTTTCTGTCATTTATGGAGTAGGGTGGTCTTCTCAGCTTTGTTTTTTTTTCCCCTCTAAATATGCTGTATATTAGTTTTTGGTTGATATGTAGAAAGATTGGATAACTTTGTTCTATTAGTTTCTTTTACCTCCTTTTGTTTTATTCCTTTCCCCTGCTATAATGGATAATTCTTTATCCTCGTTATAGCTTTGTCGTTGTTCTACTAACATATGTTTCTTGTTACCTTTAAAATTCTTGCCTTCTGTTTTGTTTATTATTTCTGGTGTTTTTCTTTCCTACCCACTTTTTTCTTCATGTGCTATTTTTTTAATTTATTTTTATTGTTTTTTTTTTTGGGGGTGGGGGCACTATTCATGGTCCCTCTACATTTATTTTTTTGATCTGTAAATGTCATGCACAGATGGTAAGAGAAATGGATGAGAAATTGCGTCAGCAGAATGCACAACCAGCCAACAGCTGCACACCCGACACATCCGAGGGTGATGCATCATTCCTTGAGCATGTTGTCACTCCTCTTTATGAGGTTGTTGCTGCGGTATGTTTGGATGCCTCTTATTTTTTAAAAGAACCTTTTTTACGGCATGATTATGTAGTGGCAAAACCGAGTTCCTATGCTAAATCTATGTACATTCTCCTTGAGGATGACAAAGAGTGATTGTTTTTTGTTCGGTATTAAGTTATCCTGAAGTTTCTTATCTTCCTTGTTTTATAATTTGTATTTCTATTATTCATTTTCTGCATTATTGATTTCTGTTATAATTAGTTTTCTTATCTGTTTAGTGAAATGCTGTTGTGAACTATTGAAGCACTTCAAATATTTTTCAACTTTGAAAATTATTATTGTGTATTATTCCTTTCTTTATTAGTGGTGAGATTCATGCTCATATGTTTCTTCACTGTGCTGGTGCTTGGAGTCTTTGGAACAAGCTGTTTGGTATATTTGGTGCGTGTTGGGTGTGCCCCAACTCTTTGGAGGCTTTTTTTTTGACTGGTTTTAGAGGTTTTACAAGGAAAAAGGAAGTGAGGTGATTATGGCATTGTGTAGTTTTGGTCATTTTATGAGTGATTTGGCTTGAAGGAAACACTGGTGTTTTCCATGATCATTATATTACTATTGATTAGATGAGGTTTGGACCCTTTCCATATGCATTGTTATGGGTTTTTTCTTTTGGATGATTTGGGTGTGTTGGTTTCTCTGATCTTCAGTGAGATTGGATGGCTGTGTTTGCTTGATTTTTTTTTTCTTTTTTCTTTTTTAATGTTTAGTGTGTTTTGTAATTTTTTGGAGGATTTCATGTCCTACATTCTTTCCTCTATAAATAAAATTTATTTTTCCATAAAAAAGGATTGCTCTTTCAATTTCTCATTTTTCTCTACCCAATTTTGTTTGACTGAGTGGATGCTTAGTCGTTCGTATGATGTAAATAGACAAGCCTACTGTCTTTTACTATTTTATTTCTATTTTTTTCTGGAGGCTATCTAGGGAATGTAGGTTGTCTCAAATTGTGTAGCTCTTAGTTTGGGCTGGTTTTTCTGTCTCTCTCCTTTTTTTATATTTTATTTTTATTTTTTTATATAAGTTTTCAGGTTGTTTCTTTGTTTTTTTTTTCTGGAGATGTCATATTCTCCTGGCTGTATATTCTTGATCTATTAATGAAATTCTTCTTTTACTATCAACAAATTAACTTTCTGCCTGCCTTCTTATATGCACTGCCATTTTTGTCAACAATTTTGCTTCCCTACTTGATGCACAACATTTTTTCTTTGGTCACATGTATTCATAATCTATATTTTCAAGAAAGCTTCTACCAATTTTAAAAAAATTGCTGTCTATTTGGAGTAAATGATGAAATTTATGATGGATTATTTTGTAGGGCTTGGCCTTCCATTGCTTAATGCCGTGGAACCCTATGTGGTCCAATTCTTCTTAACTTCATCTTGGAGGCCTTTTATTTCTTTTGCCTCCATATTAAGTTATTTTGTTCTAACTAATGCATACTGACTCTGATTTTCTTATTGAAACCATATGTGGTCCAATTCTTATTCAAACTGAATTTGCTTTTAATGACTCCATGCAGAGAGAGGACTCTCTTTAAAGAAAACTACCACAACCGTTCAGCCAAAAGAGCAATGTGTTTAGACACCAACTTACAAAGACCTAAAGCCCCCTCCAACCAAGACCTACAGATAATCTCCTAGCTAACAAGATGATCTCTGTTATCCCCAACCCTGGACCAAAGAAAAATAATGAGGGATACTAGCAAGACAAGCTTGAGTATGATTAGTGTGACCCCTTATAGAAAGTAATGCTCCTTTCCACCCTTCCAAACACTTAGAAACTCTCTTATTTACTGTCTCCCCAAAAACCAGAGACTTAGGATCACCAACATAAGACAAGGGCCAATCCAAAAGTTAAAACCCACTAATGAAGCCAACTCCCTAGGCCTACTACATGTGAAATTGATGACTGCTATGCCACTCGTCTCCAAATTAATTTTAAGCACAGAAACCCTTTCAAATATATGAAGAAAAGTCAAAATGTTCAAAAAAGAATCTGTATGATCACGAATAAAAAACATAATATCATTGGCTATTTGAAGATGGTACACACAAACACCCTCCCTACCCACTTTCAACCCTTCTTCTAAACCCCTCCTCCACCATTCAAGTCAAAAGGTCCACAACCAAAACATATAGAAAAGGAAATAATGGGTCTCCTTGTCTAACACTTCTTGATGCTCTAAACCATGATTTAGATTCTCCATTCACGATAACTAAGAATAAAGTATTAGACAAGCAACCCCTCATCCAAGTCCTCCATCTCTCCCCAAACTCTTTTCTAGTCAACACGTTATCCCAGAAATTCCAACTAACCTATCATAAGCTTATTTAAGAATCCAATTTAGAAAGAATGCCCTTCTCCCTCTTCCTATGAACCTCCTCCACTACCTCATTAGCAACTAGAATAGCATCCACAATCTACCGACCTTCCACAAACGCACTTTGAGCGTTAGAAATAGTATTATCTAACACCACACTCGGCCTATTGCTAGTAATTTAGTAATGATCTTATACACACTAGTCACTAAACTAATATGCCTAAAATCAGCCATATTAATAGATCTATTTGTCTGAGGCCCCAAAGTGATGAAAGTGTAGTTGATGCTCTTGCTAAGAATCCCATTACATTAAAATTCATTGAAGACCTTTAACAAAATCCACACTAACCACATCCCAAGATTCCCAACAATCTTGGAAGAATCAAAATTAAACCTATCCGGACCCTGAGCTTTATCCCTCTCCACCCCAGACACCATTTAGTTCATTTCCTCCTTCTCAAAAGGTCTTTTCAACCAACTCACATGATCCTTTGAATTTCGATTCCGGTCTAAAACCTCAATCATAGACCTCCTCCGAATAAAGATTGGAAAAAGGGATTAGTAATCTCATCTGCAATCAAACAAGGTTCAGAAATAACTACATCTCCTCCCAAGTCCAATTCCATAATCACGTTTTTCCTTCCCATAAGCCAACCTATGAAAAAAATTTGTATTACAATCACATTCTTCTTCCCACATAAATTTAGGCTTTTGCCTCTAACTGCTCATTTCCTTAAAGATCAAATCCTCCAACCATTCTTTGAGGAAACCCATTTTGCCTCCTCACTCTCCAAGAGATTAACACCTTCCTCTTGTCTATCTAAAAAATCTAACTCACGCAAAGTGACAGCCTTCTTCATCTTAATATCCCCAACCTCCCTATTCCAAATCGTCAAAACCTCCTTTAGACGCTAACTTAATATCCTTGCCAAACCCTCTTTAAATCCTCGCACCAAAAATCTCTCAACGTAGTAGGAAAAGAATCATGATCAAGCAATGTATTCTCAAAGCGAAAGGGAGAGGGACCTCAATTCACTTTAGAAGATTCCAACAAAACGGGGAAAGGATTAGATACAGTTCTAGAGAAAACAATTTGGGAATGATAGAAAACTTAGCCTTCCAATCACTTCAAAATAAAACTTGTCTGATGGACTAGCAATAGCCTCTCCCCAGCCATAGACCTAGAGAAAATAGCATTATCCAATGGCAAATCCCCCAAATCACAATCCCTAATAAACCTATCATAATTCTGCGTATTCAATGAAAACCTTGGTCCCTTTTTTTCATCCTGAGAAACCTAACATTATAGTCATCACCTACAGTCCATCTAGGGGAAAAAAGCAAAAAACCGCATACAATGCATCCTAGAAAAGGCCGAAAATTGGGCTTTGGAGGGCCATAAACAGAAATAACTCCTCAATGATATCTTCATTTTATATCTCTGAACATCGAAGGGGGAGAAGGGCCTAAGAAGACTATTGATTTCGGTAATGTACTGAGTATCTCAAACAAGAATGCGCAAGATGACCACTGAGAATAAATAAACTCCCAATCCTTTCAACTACCCTCCCAAATACTCTAACCATCCCCTCCCAGTGTCTACATTCTCTAATGCAGTTTTTTGAAGTAAAACTGTTAATGGTTATTTAGTCTTTTAGCTATTATTATGTGTTAGTGTTTTGTTGGTAATAAGTATTAGTATGGGTATTATGGTCATTCCTATTGCACTTGCATATATTATAAATAGAAGGAGAGGCCTATCATTGAGTTTAGGTCTTCCATTTTACCCAATTACTCAATATGGTATCAGAGCGTGATCCAATGTAAACCTTACTCTCCTCGGCCGTTGCTGGAAAACACCATTCCCATAGCTGTCCTTCCTAGATTCACCTTCATTCCATATTATTTCACAAAACCAACCATACATCCATAAACAGACCCCCCTAATGACTCACCCCACAAAACATCATCGCTGGAGGACCCCCCATGCTCTGGCCAAATGCCGGCAGGGCCGACCCCATGCGCTGGCGCGTGAGTGAATTTCCAGCCACCTTTTTCTTTTTTCCCTCTGCCATGCTCTGATTCCTTCACTAGACTATATTGTCAATCTGTTAGGTCAGTTTTTTTGGCTCAAAAGTTCAACCTTTTCTGACTATGCACTTGCGGCATTCCATTAATTTCTGTTCAAGGCTTGTGAAGGCTTCTTTGTGAGTTTTTTTCAGCCGTGGCAGCATTCATATGTTCAGTTGTGAGGCTGTGGTAGTGCTATCTCCGTCGGTGAGCTGCTCACCTCGTCTGTGGCAGTGCGGCACCCAAGAAAGGGTTGTTTGATGCTTCGTGAAGCTGTTTATCAATTGGTATTGAGTTTATTGAGTCTGAAACAGTAGGATTTGCTGTGATTTATGATTCATTATTCTAATTCCTTCCATATACCAAAATATGAAGCTGTTGGGCATGTGTTTTTGCTCCTAGATCCAATCTTTGTTGTGACAATGCACTCATGGTAATTCATTAGTTGTTGTTCGGTGTTAGTAACGGTCATTGGTGACCTTCTTGGGACAGTGGCAGTGCTCATAAGTTTTTTTTTTTGGTCTGTGTGTGTGTGAGAGAGAGAGAGAGAGAGAGAGAGAGAGAGAGAGAGAGAGAGGCTGTGGCAGTGTTGCTTTCTCGGGGCTGCATCTGAGGTTGTTGGTGATTTGTTCATGGTGTTTTCGGTGATTCACCTCACCAATTGTTCCAGTGCTGAGCATTGCTTTCTTGGGGCTGCGTGTGAGTTTCTTGGTGCTATGGCCTTGTATTATCTGTGGCTTGTTCATGGTGGGTCACCTTGTTCATGGTTGTTTCAATTGTTCCAGAAATTAATCTTATGATCATTGGTCTGTGTTTGTGAATGTTGGGATGGCGTTTGCAAATACCAAAAGTATGATTCCTTCATTAGTCACTTGTTTGAGTGAACCGCGTACTGTGACTATATTTGATGAGGAGTATTCAAGGTTTCTATTGTATCAATTGTCTCAACAAGCATCTTATCACGTTGATTCTTTTTCCTAGGAAGGTAGTCCTACAGTCTTCATGTCATATGGTGTCCTTCCAACTAGTCCTTGGATTATTGATTCTGCTGTCATTGACCATTTAACAGTTGCAACCAACTTCTTTTATGATCTCCGATATCCTAAAAATCTCCCTCAAGTTACCCTTGCCGATGGGTCCACTATTCTATTAAGGGGATAGGAATAGTAAATCCTACTCCTTCTATCTCTCTTTCTTCTGTTTTATACATTCCTAAATCTCCTCTCAATCTTATGTCAGTTAGTAAGCTTACAAAGTCACTAAATTGTTCTATCCCAATTCTTCCTGATTTTGTGGTTATTCAGGATCTGAAGACGTTAAAGGCAATTGGCACATGACGTGAGGCTCATGAACTTTACTACTTGGAGTCACCTTATCTCACTCATTGCCTGCACAGTCGTAGCAACACATCTTCAAATCCGTTGTCACCTTGGTTATCCTTCCTTGGACAAGTTGAAGCAAGTAGTTCCTACAATGGGTTATGCTTCTTATCTTGAGTGTGAGTCCTATCAATTGGGCAAGCATCATCGTGCTCCCTTTGCTCCATGGGCCAACAAAAACGGGTGGTTAGTCCTTTCATGCTTGTCCATAGTCGTGTGACATCAAAGTTGGGGTTTCGGTACTTTGTTACATTTGTTGATGACTACTCGAGGATGACTTGGTTATATTTAATGAAAGATCATTTCAAAATGTTTGATATTTTTGTGCTTTCTGTTCCCAAATAAAGACTCAATTTGATAAGCCAGTCAAGATACTTTGTAGTGATAATGCTAAGGAGTACATCAGTACCCAATTTAGTACTTATATGACTAACACTGGTATGATTCATCAGTCCTCTTGTGCCCGCACTCCACAACAAAATGAAGTTGAAGAGTGAAAAACAGATATATTCTTGAAGTCACTCGTACCCTATTGTATTAAATGAATGTCCCCAAACTCTTTTGGAATGCTGCTCTGCTCACAGATCGCTCCCTCATCAATAAAATGCCATCCTCTGTCCTTGGTGGTAAAATCCCATATTCATTTATCTTTCCTAAGGCTCCTTTGTTCTCCCTTCCTGCTCGTATATTTGGTTGTGTGTCCTTGGTCAATTAGTTATCTCCAGGAATGGATAAGTGGGATCCTCGTGCTATCAAATGTATTTTTCTGGGCTATTCCTATACTCAGAAGAGATATCAATGTTATAGTCCAACGTTGCATTGAATCTTTGTCTCTGTTGATGTCACCTTTTTTGAGTCTACACTTCACTAATCTGATTCCTTGAGTTTTGTTGACCTTGATGAGTCCCTTCCTCTGCCTTGCCTTCTAGATCGAAACCTAGTATCTGTGCCCACTCCTCCTACATCTTCATCCAGTTTGAGTCCTTTTCATATTCATCCAGCTTGAAAATCGGAGAGTGAAGCATGATCTTCCAACTTTTGATTCTTCAAACCGCAAGGAGATGAGGGCCTATTTTCGGTATGCCACTACTATGTACTTTTCCTTCCTCTTTTTGATGGTCTTCAGCACTTAAATTAAAACCCAAAGTGAACCTAGCAGCCCAACAACCTTATCCGTACCCAAGCCTTCCTTCTTAGGAGCCAGAGCAACCATAATGTACTTATCCAGGCT
The DNA here is from genome assembly GCF_029873635.1 of Malania oleifera. Lineage (NCBI taxonomy): Eukaryota > Viridiplantae > Streptophyta > Magnoliopsida > Santalales > Ximeniaceae > Malania > Malania oleifera. Next base: position 147,711,697 of record NC_080418.1, read on the forward strand.
CAACTTCCTTAAATTACCCAAACTCGTATTGTCATTGGGCTTAGATATCATCTTCTCAACCCATTTGCATACTAAACTTCTCTTGACAGGCCCAATATCCCGATGACCATTTAAATTTAATCCAAAACTATTTTGAATCTCAATTTGAAGAACTACACCCGCCAAATTGCAAAGACGAAGATGCTGTAACCAGAAAATCCCTATTGTCCAGGACAAGCAGTTTGGCGTCAGTGTTCGAAGCCTTCACTGGAGAAATTCTAAGAGCAGTGGCATAAGAATCCCTGGTGAGAGCCTCTGAAAAATGCTAACTTTCCCTCCCATGTCGATGCTACTTCAAACTTTCGCTGAACCACAGTTGACACATCTCCACAGCCTCTGAAGAACCCTCACTTACCCTCCCACGTCGTTGCTTCTTTGAACATTTGGAAGAAGCAAATTACAGACTCACTGGCCATCAGTTTCAAAGCCTTGAATTTGGAAGAAGCTAATTCCATCAAAGCCTGAAGGAAAGCTTTCCAAGCTGACGCCTTCCACACCCTCAGGAATACAACAGAATGAGTATGACCCTAATCTTTAATTTTCTCCAAGCAGAAAAAATGGCGCCTTCCATTTGGCAAGAGTTTCAGACTAAGAACTCCCTCGGATGACCTGAAAATTTGTTCTCCATCATCCTTAACGAGCCCTAAACCAAAATCAGATGAGCCCAACTTCCCAATAATCCTCTGAGATCCATAAAGAGATTCTAATTCACAACTCCCCTATAAAACGAACAAGAAACAAAAATGCCAAATCTACTACACTGATGATGATGAGAATCAGGAAGATCCCTGACATGTATGCTACTTCAACGAGGATCACATCCTTAGTGGCGATAAAAGTTATTAGCTAAAAAATAGCCACGTAATTATCCTCCAATTTGGGATAATGGAGACCAAATTGTTCATTATATCTGTGAGTCAAAAATCATTGTATTGAATGGGGTATCATGTTTGATCTAATTTCTGTAGATTTTATTTGTTTATTTTTATTATTATATAAGAGTGAACCAAGGAACAGATTTTATCGCTACTCTGATTTCTGAGAGGAAGAGAAGCATTATCGAATGGTTTTTTGAGTGATCTTGTGTGTGTGTGTGCATGTGTATCGTTGTTTTTTTTTGGTGGATGCAATGGGCAGAACTTGTATGTGTATGCCTAAGAAAGTTGCCATGCTAAGATGCCCTTGTTACTATGGAACTTTGGTGCTGACAAAAATTGTCATGATGACAGTTTTTTTGCTGGAAAAGCCACTTAAGTTTTTAGATTACCACTTTACCCAAAAGTTCAATCTGTTAAGTTGTCAGCTAACAATGTATATCAAACTTTTAGACTGCCCTGCGCGTGCAGCCCGACAGTGCTTGGAGTGATGAACAAATGATAAATTACACCCACTTTAGGGAATACAACAATTTTCATAAACTACATAATAAAAGCGGGCAACAAGAATAGAATCTAGGACATGCTGGGAACCATGGCTCTGATATCATGTTAGATTACCACTTTACCTAAAAGCTTAAGCTGTTAGATTGTGGGCTAACGATGCGTATCAAATTTTAACACAATTATCAGCCAGTGTTGGATAATGAGTAATTAAAGCAGCCATTATTTTGATAGGTGAATTTTTTTGAATTGAGTTGATTATTGTTTCTATTCTAATTTCTTTAGAATTTTTTTTTTAGAACATTAAGCCAAGCTGCAATTTTGTAGCTAGATTGAGCTCTGGATGAAGGGTAATCTTGTTGAATGATTTTCTGGGGGATATTTTGTGTGTATATATGTATACTGTGGATGCAACGGGCGTAACTTCATGTGCATGTCCATGGAACAATGTTAAGTAGGGAATCAGAAAATGAATCTTGAAGGATTCAGATATCTTTTTATCTTCCTTGCAGTTTAAAGCTGAAAAGTGTTGTAGACTTCTTTATTTTTGGTTGAATGGTTCAAGTTTATAAAAATCATAAGTAATTGGTTTTTGTGGCTTTTTGCAAGCCTTCAAAGCATCTACAAAAAAATATCCAGCAGTGATGATCATCTTGTATCTCCACCTTGACCTGTGACAAAACTTTAGGCTGTCTTACACCTGTTGGTTAATGACTCTTAGTTCATTATGGTGCATCTTATAGATTGCCAATTTCCAATTAGTTTGCAATTAGTTAGAGGTTTGACACTGTTAGATGCCATGGAATAGTCTCAAAATTTTTTGCATATTAATCACAGAGTCACCATTCTGAATGCAAATAGCTAAAAATGCAATACTAGTTAGTAAAATTTTTTGCTGTGTTTGTTATACTGGGGCAATTGTTCTCTTGTTCTAAGAATTTCTAAAAGCTCATTTTAATTGATCATAGTCAAAATATGTTCTTGTGTCAATTATCTCTCCATTGACCATTCATCTCCGTTGTAGTTCTTTGTGATATATGGAAATACGTGTTTTGCCGAGTCAATTTCACTGTAAAACTGCCTATTTGAGTTTATTGATGTGGTTTTTCTTTTCCTTAAAACATGCAGGAAGCAGCAAACAGTCTCAATGGGCATGCACCTCATTCTGCATGGAGAAATTATGATGATTTTAATGAGTACTTTTGGTGAGATGGTCTTAAAATTTCACAGAATTATTGAAAAATTTCACTTGCCATCACCCTCGAAATCGAAATGTTAATCAATTTCCATCTTAAAAATTTCTGACACAATTTCCACAAATTGTTTGAAACTTATCAAAATCTTGAAATTTCAATTAAATTTGTTAAAAAATTTGGCTGTGGAACAAGGTTTCCTTGAAATTGGAATTTGCGATTATGAAGATTTCTGTCTTAATAAAGATTTTGTTTTTAAATTATTGAAAGGAAAGATTATTACAAGAAGGATATTAATAACCGCACATACTTTTTTGAATACGAATATGTTTAGTATGATTATTGTATTAGGGTTATTGCTTCTTATGCGCCACATACTTGTCATTTATGTATTTTATTTATGATATTTTAGTTCTAAGTCTTCCGTTATTATGTTTACTAACTTTTGTTTAAGTTTCATAAAAAAAATGAAATGCCTAATGTTAATTTCCACATTTTTTTAAAATCGAAATGGTCATAGAGATTACATTCCATTTTCACCAGAGTCATCACAATTTCCATTGAAATTTTCTTACATTTGAACCCTCCAACTTTTAGTTGAAATGAAATTTAAAACCTTGGAGAGGTTTTCTAGAAATATGCGTTTTATAAATTTTGTGTTTGAAGATGGCTAAACCTTATGGTTTTTTCAGGTCATTGCATTGCTTCGAACTTGGTTGGCCATGGCGTAGAAGTTCATCTTTTTTCCTGAAACCAAAACGACGGTCAAAGGTCTGCAATCTAGGCTTAGGTTATTATGATTTATCAGTTGTTGATTTATTTTTTTTTCTTATTCTTAAGATTGATTTATGTTGGCCTTTGGTTGGATCTATATAGTTGATATCTTTAGTATCTCGGCTTTTGATCTCTTTGTCAGATCCTTCATCTTATATCAATACTATAAAGTATGAATAGCGCAAATCATTTGTGGATAAAAATGTGTTTATATTATAAAAAAAGGAAAATCTCACTAGAAATTAAATTAACCAAAATTTGCATAAAATCACATTTATAGTAGTTAAAATTTTTGCTCGACTTAAATTTAATTTCTAAAACAATTTAAAAGACAATGCTTGGTTTGCAGGATAAAAACTATTTTGGTTGAATGATATTCTCGAGAATCTCATTTCTAGGAACGGATGCGTGTCTTATGGAAATTTTTTTGTTTGGTTCGCGTTGTGGCATTCCCATGATTGTACACAAGATGCCCATTTTACTATTTGGTTCAACACTAGAATCTCGCAGACATGTCAAAAAAACTGTCATTGTACCCTTGACCTATGTATGAGTAATATATGAAGAATAATCATATTTTCAGTACAAAAACCAAGTAAGAAAATTACTAAATTAAATCTACGTTGTGAAAATTTTGACAAAATAAACTGTTTTTATACCCTTGGCCACCTATTTATGAATAATATATGAAAAATAATCATAGTTTCAGCAAAAAAAAAAAAAAAAAAAAAAAACCAACTAATAAAATTCCCAAAATTAAATCCATGTTGTAAAATATTTGACAATATAAATTAAAAAAAATTCAACACTTATTAATCCATATAGTTGAGAGCCATTTGGTATGACTGTCAAAAGTTATGAAAACAAAAACAATAAATGGAAACTAAAAATAAGAAACAGAAACTAAAACCCGAAAACTAGGGTTAATATTTATAAAACTAACACAAATTAAAAATTATGTATAAATTTTCTGCATATTTTTTATTTTTTAATTGTCTTAAAATATTAAAATTTAATTAAAAATGATGGATAAAAAATGAATTATTTAGTTGGAAAAAAGTAATTCTGCATATTAAATTATTTTGGCAAAAGTTGCTAAAACAACTGAAAACCATAAAATCTGGTTTTCAGTTTTTTCAAGAATGGCTGAAATTTGACAGGGGAAATAGAATTGGATATGTACAAGGCATTGTCATAACCTATTTCATCGTTGTACAGAAAAAAATAGAAAAGAGAAAATGATACCAGATAATAAAATCTCAATTTTTTCAAAAACAACAAAAATTGAAAGCTGGGAGGGTAAATAAACTCATCGTAATCTGTTTCTTCACTGCCTATAAATGAAAAAAAGAAAACAGAAAATGCAAATGATATCAAAAGACCCCAAAATGATGGGGGCAATATGATCTCAATATTTAGATCATTATGTCATTATTAGAACACAATAATAATATTACTATATTTTTTAGTTATTTTCATTTATTTTCATAAATATAATAACAGTGTCTAACCATGCTATAATGTGGGGCGCTGATGTATAATCAAACAAAATAGTGGGGGCAATTTATTCCCAAAAATTAAATTCCCATGGAATTAGATTATTGTGAAACTTATGTAAGAGGGAGCATGGAACCAACATGAGATCATTGATGTGGCATTTCTGCAAATATTGAATGTGCTGTGAACCGAATGGCCCCAAGCATTTTATTTTAGTTGTAGAGAAATAAATAATGCATGCTCAAAAAATATAGACAATTAATAGTTAAAGGTGATTGGGAAAAATATAATTTGTGAAACTTGAAATGCATAAAATAATTAATTTTCAAACAACGTCACGAGTGAATACACTATAACAATCAAATAATACATTTTAAGCACACAACACTTTATTATGTAATTTGGACATCTTTTTATTATTATATCAAAAGTATGACTTATAAGTTGAGGTCATCTGTTGCAGCTAAAGTTGTAGGGTCCTATGATTATATGCGATCGTAATGTGATCCTATTTATCCCCATGATCCTATCGATGCTACTAAACTCTTAATGATTCTACAATTTGTAGTTGTTTTAAATTTTAACGTGATTTTTTTCTCAGGTTTATTATGATGTTAGTTTTCTTATTAAGTGAGGATTTAAGCATTATGAGAAAACTGCTTTTGTGTTATTGGGAGTCCATAGAATACTTTTTGGACATATTTTGAATTGATCAATTATTGTTTAGGGAATTCATGGGCTTGATGACTCCTATTAATTCATATTTGTAAATATCAACAGCTAGATTTGAGGGGGTTTTCTCATTATCGTTTAATTAAATATTTTAGTTGGTGAATTTTTTTTTTTTAAATAATGCTACAGTTAAAGTTACTAATTTTGACTATCAATATTCTTGCATGTGTGTGCGCGCGTGTTGTCTGTCTTTTCAAACTCCTCCACGATTTTTTGGAGGATTTTCTCTGACTAGTCTTTGTTTAGTGAATGATGCCTTCTCCTTTTTGAATCTATTCTTTTTGCTCAATGCAATTCTTTGTTTACCTAAAAATGAAATATAGCTTGGCCTGGTCAAACACGGTAAAAACATAGCGGGCTTATTTTAAACACTTTTGACACCTTTCTTTACGTTTATTTTCTGTGTGTTCTAAAAGAGTTTCTTAGAAGGGAATGTGATATTTTAATAATTAGTGTGTTACTGGGGGTATTATTGCCCTTAAAATTATTGTTAGCTTTACCGTAATCCCAAGAGGGGGGGTGAATTGGTATTTTCAAATTTTATCCCCTAGGTCAATCCCCTAACAGCAGTATTACACAAGCCTAAGATTAATCTTGTGCAGATAAAGTAAATCAATATAAATATACAGCGGAAATTAAATTGCACAAATAAATTAACCAAGCATGCACAAAAGCAGTAAAGGAGACGACACCAAAAGTGTTATCGAGGTTTGGCAAACTGCCTACGTCCCCACCTTGGCTAACAAGTATAAGGATTACCACTATAAGCTCACTTAACAGGTGGAGCGACATTTAAACAATCAGGTCAATTAGCACAGGGCTGACCTCAACTTTTACATACAATTCTTATCAGGCTAGATTACCACTCTCTTAGGCCACGCCTAGAATACAACAGTATTTTCACAATACAAACAGGGTACAATGATTATGCTTCTTAATCAAGCAGATATATACCAAATGTAATCAATCAACCACACATCAACAGTATAGGTAATTTAAGCTTAGTGATGTGATTTTTGTGCAAGCAACACTCAATAAGATGTAATCACAAGTACGCTCAAGTGTGTATAAACAAGCTATTTCTTTGAAACAAGATATTCAAATCTCAATAATAAATCAGGGTTTCAAAGAGGTCAATCAAATATTCAAATCAACTCAAAAATATTTTCTTCAATGAAATAGACACAAGAGTTGTTTGAAAATATTATAGCTTGTAAAAAATATTTGCACACAAAAAATATAATTATAGGAATCTTGCAATGACAATACAAAGATCCTCAAGCTACTGAGTTTATCCCAATACAAGATATATTAAACTTAAATCTGTGGGATAAACTTTGCTCAGCTCCCCAAAATAAATAAATCAATCAAGCAAGAGTAATGGGAGTATTAACCAATCTATACTAAGCAATAGCCCAACAACAAGCTCTCACAATGCTAAGATTGATTAAAGGAATGAAGGTATGAGAGTATTTGGAAGTATTATAGGCAAAATAGGATTTTGAGTTTGAAAGGATTTCTTGCTAATGATTTTTGCTAATCTGATGCTAATCCACACAAATGAACTCTTATATATAGAAGTAGGGCAAATTATAACCGTTTAGGACATGTAGGGTATTATTAGAATTGTTTTAAAATAATTTAGAAATTTTAACCCTATTTAAACATTTTAACCTCGGTAAAAAAATAAGCAACCTGAGTGTTTTCGGGTGGCTGAACCTTGGTTCTGTTGCCCGAATAGACTCAGTAGAAAAAGTCTCTTTTGGACGTTTGGGTGCTCGGGTGTATGTTCGGTTGGCTGAACCAAGGCGAAAATCATTTTGTTTGTGTTTTCGGTCGCCTGGTCTATCATTCGGTTGACTGAACTCAAGTATTCGATCGCCGGGGGCCATTTTGAATGTAAAGTTCGGTTGGCTGAGTTGGTGAGAACGGTCACCTCAGCGGTTTGGTCGCCTGTGGATGGTGCGATCAATTATGTTTGGCTGCCTGAATCCAAGTCAACATGTTGACTTGTCCACGGTTTGGGCGCCCTATGTGTTTTGAACACAATGGGTTCGGGCGCCCGACCTCTCACAAATTTTGCTTATTTTTGTCCAATTCATTTCAATTCAATCCCTTGATAGTGCAAGTGATTATGGGGACTATTTGTGCATATGTGTAGGGACCTAAGGTCTCGCTACGGTCTATGAGCTTACAATTAGCCTATATGCATGTTATGCAGAGATTTATTTTAGATCTTTTTCCCTAGTTACTATTACAGGCCCAAATTGAATAATAATGAATTACAATATAAAATGATCTTCAGGGTCTTCATGCTCTACTTCATGTGCCATCAAAGTAATTGTGAATATAAACCTGGACATAAACTAGATAGCCATCGAATACTTGAGTATTTGTCATTATCAAAATGGGGTGTGACTTATGAGGTCAACAACTATTATTATTAATAATATGTAAGAGGGTAGACATGAAGTTGTATATAGACTCTAAGAAACTGCTGCTCAGTTCTTTCCTCTCTTCTTCCCTCCTCCATCTCTAACTTTAGAACATGGTATCAGAGCTTTGATCTAGGTTTATCTAAATATGTTTTGATACCTTGTTTTTTGGGTTTTCTTCCCCCTTATCTGCCCCTAATCAGTCCTCAAATCTGATTTTCTGGTTGGTTTGAGAGTTGTTTAAGGGCACCCTCCCTATGGATTAGGATGTGCAGCATCCTTGGCAGTGTGTTTTCATGCTGATTTGCTGCTGTGAACTCAGTTATGCTCTGTTTCTTGTATGCTGCTGCAGCTGCTGTTCGTCTGTCACTCTATTTTTTGGTTTGCTGATGATGGTGTGTTTTCATGGTGATTTGCTTATAATATTGTTTCAATTGCTGGTTGGTTTTGACTGGTGTTCAAATATTTATTTCCTGTTCTTCTCTGCATTAGTTTCCAGTTGCGGCCAGCTGTAATGCCTGGAGCTGCTGCCAGGTTGTTTATTAAATGCCTGCAGTACTTTGCTGTGGTCTGCCCTATTCTGGATGGTTAAGCAATTCCTCCTAGGATATTGTAAGCTTGGTTCTGTAGTCATAGCTGCCTATTGAAGTTCTGGATTATCTGGATTTTGGAGAGTTTGAAGTGTTGTAGGTTCTGTTTTTTTTTTGAAGTTTTGAAAGTGAATTTTGTGTTATTGTGTGCTGCCTGACTACTCAAGCTCTTTCCCGCAATAAGTCAGCCATGGATACTACCTACTGTAGTAGGGAAAATTTTGCAGGATGATGTTTGGATTGTGGTTGTGGCAGCATTTGTAAAATACAATGAGGAGTTCACATTGGCAATTCTCACATCTGTACACATTGTGGCAAGGAAAATCATACCTTTAATGGCTCTTGGAATCTTCTCAGTGTACTATGACAATTTAGGAGGGTACTCTGATGTGGGAGAGGCTGGGAGCAGCTGGGTTGGCGATCTGATCCTATGCTGAGGAAGTTAATCTCTTGGAATGTTTGGGGACTAGATGACAAAACAAAAAGATCTGTAATTAGATTGTTCCTCAATGAATGGAGAGGGGATGTTATTTGCTTTCAGGAATTAAAGCATTCATGGATAGCAAATTGGTTAATAGTTTATGAGGAATTGAAAATTGTAAATGGATTGCGTTGAATGCAATAGATAATGCGGGAGGTGTTCTCATTATTTGGAATGACATGGTTGTGGAACTACTGGATCAATCTATTGATACCTTCTTCGCATTATCTATTGCATTCAACGCAATCCATTTACAATTTTTAATTCCTCATAAACTATTAACCAATTTGCTATCCATGGAATTCACCTTTGTTTCCTGAAAGCAAATAACATCCCCTCTCTATTCATTGAGGAACAATCTTGTTTTGTTCCAGAGTCTTGAAGATAACTTCCTATGAAACTTTACTGGGGTCTATGGCCCAGGAGAAGGGCCTTCCAAACATCTTTTGTTGAAAGAACTTGCAGAAAAAAAAACGACAAATGGGATCCTTTATCCTCACGAAAGGAATGAGACTTGTTTTGAATCCATTTGCATGAAAGAGTTTCTTGATTTCATCAATGCTTATGCTCTTAGACCTCCCTCTCATTGGTGGCCCTTTCACATGGCCAAACTCGAGGTCACACTCTAGGATTGATAGATTCTTAGTTTCTTCTGATTGGGACAAACACTTACTGAAGATGCCCAATCCTTGCTTCTGTGCCATATTTCAGACCACTTCACAATTCTTATTGACACAGGTGGAGTCAAGTTGGGGCCAACCCTTTGCTGATATGAGAACACGTGGTTTAAACATGAGGAGTTTGATGAAGCAGTAAAGAAATGATGGCTTAAGCTGCAAGTAAAGGGGAGGCCAGCTTTGTGGTTGTCACCAAAGCTGAAACTGCTCTAAGCAAAATTGAAATGTTGAAACAACAATTTTTTTTGGCAACATCACTATGAGGAAAAAAGAGTTTCTTGAGAACATAAGGAGCTAGAGAAGGAAATCAGCAAGGGTCTTAATGCTGAAAGCAGGGCTAAAAGGTTAGTTGTCAAAAGGGATCTTGCCCTTATCTCCTTAGAAGAAGTACCTTGGAGGCAAAAATCTAGAGGTCTTGATTGAAGGTAAAAATGCCCTTTTCTTTCATCTTGTAGCTAATGTGCACCATAGATTTAATATGATAACAAGAGTAAAAGTGGCGGAAGAGATGCTGGTGAATGAGGGGGAAATCGAAAGTTGCATTTGCAACTTTTTAAAAACCTTGTACTCTGAATTAGAGTCTTGGAGATCAATAGTTGATGGTATTATGTTAAAAATCATGAGCCTCTCCGCAGCTTGGTGGCTTGAGAGCCCTTTTGAGGAAGATGAAAATTTTTGAGCCCTTAAGAGTTGACACCCAGACCAGATGGCTTTAATATGGCTTTCTTCCGAAGGTACTTGGATTTTCTCAAGTAGGACATCATCAAGGTTTCCAAAGACTTATATAGAACCGGGAATTTTGTGGCTTGAGAGGCCTTTTGAGGAAGATGAAAATTTTTGAGCCCTTAAGAGTTGACACCTAGACCGGATGGCTTTAATATGGCTTTCTTCCGAAGGTACTTGGATTTTCTCAAGTAAGACATCATCAAGGTTTCCGAAGACTTCTATAGAACCGGGAATTTTGTGTCTAGTATTAACTCAACCTTAATCTCTTTGATTCCTAAGAAACTGGGGGCTTGCAATATCAAAGATTTTCGCCAAATTAGCTTAATTGGGAACGAACAACAAACAACAAACAACAAACCTACCCTTAACTCCCACTAGGTGGGGTCGGCTACATGAATCCTTTTTTCGCCAATTTATGTCATCATGGGCAATTTCCCTCGATAGATCAGGGATATCAAATCCTTACTCACTATCTCATTCTAAGTTATTTTAGGTCGATCCCCTACCCCACTGTAACTAATTTACTCTTCCTCATTGGTGCACTATTTGGTCTATGTTGTAGGTGCCCAAACCACTTGAGTTGCTCCTCTCTTATCTAATCTACCCTTTTACCCCTTCTACTGCCCCTCACAGTAACTAATTCACTCTTTCTACCTGGCGCACTATTTACCTTGCATTATAGGTACCCAAACCACCTAAGCTGTGTGTCACGGACCCCCAAAATGGGACTCAAGTAAGGGCCGTGTGGCACTTGTTGAGAGCTCTCCCTCGACAAGTCAGCCAAGTCTCACACGTTCAAGCTTGCAAGCACGAGCACCAGGTGAGTCTCAATACTCAAGAAAAATAAGGAACAATGGGATTTCACACGAGCAATATATTCTTATACACCGAATATGACTATAACAATAAGAGACATCACAATCCAAGGCAACAAAACACCCCAATGAAAAGGACTATTTGTATTATTCAACTATAAGAGAATAACCATACAAACGATAACACAGATAATCATATATTCATTCTAAATCCCTGAAGAATACAATTAAAGCAGTATCTCTCTCTCTCTCTTTTCTCCATTACATTGTCACTCCCTAACATCCTCCCCCACTCATTTTGTCGACGTCCTCGTCGATGTGTTGTAGAAGGCATTCTCACTCTTTTGATGTTGAAGTTGATGTCGTTGTCTTTGAATTTCTGAAATCTTCAATCTTTTGTATGGCATGCCGAAGGTTTTCTATCTTTTCCCAACTATTCTCTTCTTCTCCCAGCCCCAGCCACTGAACTAGAAATTGTTGTTGTTGACTACCGTTTGCATTGATGACTCTGTCTGCAATGATCTCTTGGACATCTTTGTTTACAGGCTGCCTTCTGGAAATTGTTGATCTCCTTAGCTTTTGTCGGTGCGGATTTGCTTCATCTGTGTGGAATGACTTTAAATAGCTTACATGAAACACGGGATGGACTGGACGTCTGTGGCTTTTCATCCACTCGGGTTGTTCAAGTCGATAAGATGCATGTACCACCTTCTCGATCACTCTGATTGGACCTTTGTAACGGCGTAACAGCCTTTTATCCTTGCCGCAAAGAAAGCGGAATGTGTCTGGCGGCACTTTTACAAGAACCAGATCCCCAACTTCAAATTGTTGTGGTCGTCTCCTTTTGTCAGCCCATTTCTTCATGCGCTTCGATGCTTTTTTTAACTGAGCTCGGGTGACTTCGATGTTTTGCAATCAATTTTTCGTGAATTGGTATGCTTTCAAGCAATTTCTTTTGTATGGACCATCCAGAGTGTGCGGGAGAGTCGGTTGTTGACCTGTCACAATCTCAAAAGGACTTTTATTAGTCGCAAAAGATTTCATAAAGTTAAAATAGAATTGTGCTGTGTCTAGTAAGGTAACCCAATTCTTCTGATTGGAGTTAACAAAATGTCGCAAGTATTCTTCTATTTAGTTCTCCACCACAATTTTGCATCCCCAACTAGGTATATCGTTGCCATATTTACCCGGTCCACTTCTAGTTCCACTCGTGAGCACGTGAAGTAGTGCTCCATATCAAAGAAGAAATTGTCCAGCTCCTTTGCATCTCGTGTACCCCCAAAACTTTTAGGTTTCAATACCTTCAATTGAAAACCCTCACTTGGATCGGCAACTGGCCTTCGAGCTATCTGTGCCACTGCATTCACTTTCACTGTCATCTTTTTTAAATCCCTCTGCACCTGCTCCACAGCACTTTGGGCGTTGTCCATCTCCTTCAAGTCTTCCTTCAAAGCTGTAATAGACTCCTTAACATCTTCTGTAAGGAAATCAAAATTATCTGTTAGCTCCCGTAAGGAAGCCTCAAGCTCTATTGGCTCTCCTCGTTGGGACGAAAGAGATGGCAATATGCCCTCAATATGTTCCAGCCTACTCTCAAAGGCTTCCAACTGTTCGATACTCTTCTGGAAGGCCTCAAGCTCTCTTGGCCTTTTCTCCAAGGATTTTACACTTGGAATGAATTTTTCAAGTTCCTCAAGTCTCTCTACAACTTTTGATACCCCGTAGAGATTTTCTCTAGGGTTTTCTTCAGCGGCCTCAAGCTCTGTTGGCACGCCTTTCTCCTTTATCAATGTTGACACCAACCCTTGGAGTTCATAGCACGTTGTCTCCAGGGTTACAAGTTTTGTCTCAAGCGCCTCAATGCGCTCCACTTTTCTTGACTTGTTTTTCATATTACCACTCATGGTACTCGCACACATTGTGCTCAGATACCAACTGTCACGGACCCCCAAAATGGGACTCAAGTAAGGGCTGTGTGACACTCGTTGAGAGCTCTCCCTCGACAAGTTAGCCAAGTCTCACACGTTCAAGCCTGCAAGCACGAGCCCCAGGTGACTCTTAATACTCAAGAAAAACAAGGAACAATGGGATTTCACACGAGCAATATATTCTTATACATCGAATAAGACTATAGCAATAAGAGACATCACAATCCAAGGCAACAAAACACCACAATGAAATGGACTACTTGTATTATTCAACTATAAGAGAATAACCATACAAATGATAACACAGATAATCATATATTCATTCTAAATCCCTGAAGAATACAATTAAAGCAGTATCTCTCTCTCCCTTTTCCCCATTACATTGTCACTCCCTAACACTGTGCTTCTCTTATCTTATCTTCTACAATAGCTGTACCTATCTTACGAAGAATATGTTTACTCAATTTATCTTTGATGTTATACAACTCACCCAGCTTAGCATTTTCATCTCGACAATTTTTACTTTTTGGATATGTTGTTTTTAAGTCTCCCAACATTCTGATCCATATAACATAGCTGGTCTTACAACCGTCTTATAGTACTTCCCTTTTAATTTTAAGGGTATTCTATGATCACACAACACACTTGAAGCACTTCTCCATTTTACCCAAACTGCTTTAACTCTATGCATTACATCTTCTTCAATTTCTCCTTCAGCTTGCATAATATATTCAATCTCAGATTTGTTGGTAAGCACTAGTGTTTTAAAAGGCGAAGGTGTAAGGCGAGGCATTTTACCCTTCGTGAGGCAAGGTGTAAGCATTTCGGACGGTATTTTTAAAATAATTAAGAAATAAAAAAATTTATATATAGTATAAAAATGAGAAAAATGTTAGAATAATGGAGAAAAAAATAAAGACATAATTCTTCAGAGAGAGCACAGGCTTCTTGAGGCTTCGAGAGAGAGCAGAGGCTTGGTCGAGCTTCATTGGGCTTCGTCGGAGATACTAGAGGCTTCGTTGAGGCTTCGAGAGAGAGCAGAGGCTTCGTCGAGGCTTCGAAAGAGAGAGCAGAGGCTTGATCGAGCTTCGAAAGAGAGAGCAGAGGCTTCGTTGAGGCTTCGAGAGAGAGAGCAAAGGCTTCGTCGAGCTTCTTCGGAGATAAGCAGAGGCTTTGTTGAGACTTTGAGAGAGAGAGGAGAGGTTGAGTTCTGAGTTCTGGCCAGGGATACCAAAAGGCGTATGCCTGGATGTTGAGGCGTTAAAAGGTGAGGTTTTTTGCCTGATGCGTACGCCTTCTCGTTTGAGGCATACGCTTTTGTTGACTTGCGCCTTTTAACTTACGCCTTGGTGTGTTTTTGCGCTAAAACACCTCAAGATGCGCCCCATTTATGCCTTTAAAAACATTGTAAGCACCAGCACGCGTTCATTGCAAGTAGGCAAATCATGGATGCTGCTCTGATAGCCAACCTACATTGAGGATGGGAAAAGAGGAGCGGTATGCAAGCTGGATATAGAGAAGGCTTATGATCATGTTAATTGACCTTTTCTTCTGTACATTCTTAGAAGTATTGGTTTTGGGGAATCTTGGTGTAGATGGATCTAGCAGTTTATATCAAAACCATCTTTTTGGTTCTGGTTAATGGCTGTCCTACTGATTTCTTCAGATCGTCTTGTGGTCCAAGGCAAGGTGACCCCTTTCCCCCCTTCTGTTTATCATGATCATGGAAGTGCTGAGTCTTATGATAACTACTGCAATTGAAGGTGGCCTTCTAAAGGGTCATAGCATTGGAAGGAACAATGATTTCATGGAAATCGCCCACCTCCTTTTTGTAGATAACTATGATTTTGTAGATAACTATCATTTTTTTTGAGGATGAGCCGAGGCAAATTCTTAATCTTAGATGCGTCATCCTCAGTTTCGAAGTGGTTTTAGGCCTAAAAGTGAGTCTGTGCCAAAGTGAAGTTATTGCACTAGGGACTGGCAGTAGAGGTTCTTTAGTTGCAGGTGTCCTTGTCTGTAAATTTGGTGCCTTTCTGATCACCTATCTCGGCCTGCCTTTGGGAGCAAAGTTAAGGACAAGGGTATTTGAGGTCCCGTTGTGGACTGGTTTCAAAAGAAACTCACTGGTTAGAAAAGGAACTTTTTGTCTAAAGGTGGGAGACTGCTGACTCATTAAAAATTCTCTGTCCAATCAGCCTGTTTATTTTATGTCTCTTTTCCTTGCCCCTAGTGCAGTGGCCAAGAGATTTGAGGGTATCCGAAGAAGATTTCTTTTTGGGGAACACAGGTGAGGTTTTCAAATATCAAGTTGTTAAATGAGGAGTGGTGAAACAAGCTTTACAAAAGGGTGGCCTTGGTCTCAGATACCTTATTATCTTTAATAAGGCCCTTTTGGGGGAATGGCCTTGGAGATTCATGATTGAGAAAAATCTGCTCTGGAAGGATGTCATTGCTGTCAAGTATGGTCCCTATCATAATGGTTGGACCTCTACAGTTTCAATGGAAACTCATGGTGTGTTTGGAGTTATATTAGAGGAGGATGGGAAAATTTCTTCCCTCTCATCTATTTCCATGTGAGGAAAGGTGCTGATATTTTCTTTTGGCATGACATCTGGTGTGGTAACCCACAACTCAGATCTTCGTTCTCTTCCATTTTCAGATTTGCGAGCAACAAAGATGCCCTTATTGGCCAACACTTGGGAGTTCCCCAGTCAAGGGATTGTTTGAGATATTCCTTTGAATAGAAATTCTTTTGATTGGGAACTTGTTATTTTTACTGATTTTTTCAGCAGTTTCTATAAGTCTCATTGTCAGAATAGTTCCAATGAGCCCAAATGAGTTTTGAGGAAAGATGGAACTTGACTGTCAGCCCTTTCTACAAAGACCTTAGTTCACTGGCTGGGAGCAGCATTAGTGTCTCTTGGAAGCTGATTTTGAAAATGACAGCCCCTTCAAAGGTTGCTTTTTTCACATGATCTTGGAAAAATCCTTAGTAGAGATGATCTTCAGAAAAAAAGGTCTCCTTCTTGTCAATAAATGCTTTTTCTGCTTGAAGCAGGAAGAAACAGTTGATCATGTACTCCTGCATTGTTCTTGGACGAAGAAATTGTGGAACTTAGCCATCTCCATTGTAAATCAGAAATGGGTTACTGCAGCTACAGTGGGAGTGACTGTGGGCTTGTAAAGGGACCAGATCTATTAAGGAAGGAAGAAGATCTCTCTGCCTCATTTCCCTTGCTATTTTCTGAACGGTGTGGAGAGTAAGGAATAGAGTAAGGAATAGAAGAGCCTTTCAAGGAATTATCTCTTCTATTCATGCTGTCATGGACCATTGGATTAGTATGATCTCTAGTTGGCATTCCGGGCTAGTTGAAAGAACTGCTTTCTAATCTCTGATTTTCTAGATACTTTTCAGTAAGGGGTGTTTCTTTCTTGTTGTTTCTTTGTACTTGGGTGGCATCCTCTTGATGCCTCGTTTATATAATTTCTCTTTGCTGATAAAAAAAAAGCATCAAAATTGATTAGATATCAGGTGCATGCTCAGCGATCGTCCTGGGTTTCTCATAGTTTTTACCCTGGGATAAAGAAATTTTGTGTCCAGAATTCGCTGAATTTTTGTTGAGTCCTAAAGGAATGTTATAATTTTTATTTGTTTTGAACTTTTAATATGTTTATCGTTTTGCAGTAATTGTACATTGTGGACTGTATTCTTGTTATATAAGGATTTTATTTGCAAATCTATACTTCTAAATCTGGCGCTACTAAGTACTAACTATTTCCAATGTTCAACATTTTACTACTAATTTCAATACTTTTTAAAATCAAAGTTGAATTTTCTGTTCAAACGTCGTTATTTTTGAAGCCTTAAATTCATAATTGATACTGAAATTTAAAATCTTGTTCATCAACATACATTAAAAATAATTATTAGAAGTTTAGTTTAGTTCTGTCATGTTTTCTTGCTATATTGTGTGAATAAATCTTCATTTTTCTGATTGTTGCTGTAGTAATTTTCTAATCATATCTGCTAGTACTTGAGCCTGCTTCATGTTGGTTTGCTTTCCCTGTTTGCTTTTGCATTTCAGAATGTGCTTAAATCTGGAGGAAGTAAACGTCAGGGGAAAACATCATTCGTTGAGCACCGAACATTTCTTCATCTTTACCATAGTTTCCATCGCCTGTGGATATTTCTCTTTTTGATGCTTCAGGTTTGCAAGTTCTCTGTAGAAGGCTTATTCAATCTACATTTGGTATTTTTTCATTCAATTGGTTATAAAATTATTTCCTTGTTTCATATAGCTCCTCTCTTGTTTCTGTCAAGTTTCCAAACTAGAACATTTTTTTATGATTTTTGTTTTCACTTATAACTTTATTTTGCTTTTTGTCCTCCCTTATTGGCTTTGTAACAAGTGTTTTTTTTTTCTAACCCATGAACCTTCCTCTCACTTGAGGCCATGCTTTAGAGTTTACAGATCATGTGATTTTGGCCTCTGCTCTCCATATGTATGCACACATACACACTATGAAATCTGCATCCTGGATTCCCTCTCCAGTGTTTCTTAGTGCTAGTGTCAGAATCATTGTTGATATCTGATTTTTTAAAATAATCTTATTCCTTACTAATCTTGTTTCTTTTATTCCTAGGGGCTAACAATAATTGCATTCAATGATGGACGAGTGAACTCAAAGACTATACGAGAAGTTCTTAGTGTTGGCCCGACATTTGTTGTGATGAAGCTTTTTGAGAGTAGGTTCCTATACATTGTAAACTTATCATGCTTGAATTTTCTTTTTACCTTTTTTGCATTTATGTTTGTGAATACTTCTTTTAACCTTGAATTTGTCTTGCGTATGTTCCTTTATATTTTTATTTGCCAATGCTTCTTTTGACCTTAAATTGTTTTGATTGTGGGTAATAATGTTTTGGCTGTCTATAATAACTGTTGAGTTTTATTTGCTGATTAGCTGCTGCTCTCCTCATCTGATTTAGGTGTGTTGGACATTCTTATGATGTATGGTGCTTATTCTACAACGCGGAGTTTGGCAGTTTCTCGAATTATTCTTCGCTTTCTTTGGTTTAGCATTGCTTCAGTTTTCATATCCATTCTTTATGTGTATGTCTGCTGTTAAATTTCTTTATTTTCTTCCATAACTTCATGATGCTGTTAAAGTGTTAATGCTTTCATTTTGCCTGTTTCTGCCCTTGTGTTTTTCACTGTTGTAATACGCAGGTTACACATTTGTTTGTCTATCTGTGCTGTTATTGCAGGAAAGCTCTACAAGAGCAGAGTAAACCAAATGCAAATTCTGTTTTATACAAAATGTATGTCATTGTTCTTGGCATTTATGCCGGTGTTCAAGTTTTTCTTAGTTTCCTCATGCGAATACCGGCCTGCCACCATCTGTCAAATCCATGTGATAGCTGGGCATTAATTCGCTTCATCAAGTGGATGCACAAGGTTTATACTTGCCTATTTTAGTTGCAGTTTTTTATCTGCTTGGTTTTTTGTTTTTTTATTTTTTCACTTTTATGTTTAATAGATTGTTTTATGTTGACTGGTTTATTCATTGTGCTGTGTCTTCATGTTAATTTTATAGGAACACTATTATGTTGGACGTGGCATGTATGAGCGGACTGTTGATTTTATCAAGTAATGTCTATTTCCTGTTTTATTTGCTTTTATCCTGTTGAAGAAAACATTCAGGTTCCTTTTTTAGTTCATTGCATTAATTCATACGTCTTGTTCATTTAAAGCTGTGTTTATAACTCCTCAGAATTTATTAGCTTGTGTTCTGGTGCTCTTTTAATTCTTTTAATTGGGTATTTGTTGCAAATGCGAATTCTGAAATTTCTTATTGTGCCACTGTCAAATGCTTTGGACGGTGGTATGTTAAAGAGAGAGAAAGTGTGTGCAGGGAGGTGGGGCCTTCTTCTTACTTTCTCACTCTGTCAAATGTTTGAATGATAAGGAGCCCTAGAAAGGGGTAGGCATAAAGGGAGGTGGGTGAGACACCTCAATACATCTCCCTTGTTGCATGAGATCTAGCAATAATACAGGGATTCTGAAGTGAAAATACACATCCTTGTGTTAGTGCAGCAAATTGCAAGGAGTGTCCTGCAATAGGGCTATGCTATTTTTCTGTTGATTATTGTGAAAGGATCTATTCTCATGCTTCTATGTGAAATTGAAGATTAATGACTAAAAATGCATCTGTTCGAAAGCATCATCTAAAGTTTGGTTCCTTACTGTGGTCATTTGATCATTTGGAAAGATAAGAGTCATCAAAGGAGCAATATTCTCTGAAAGGTCTCTACAGAATATTATGTTGAAACTGTTGCTTTTTAAACCACAGATATGGGATTAGGTCTATAAAGCCTGTGGTCCTGTGTTTATTCAACCTTTTTGCTTTTTCACTCAAAAGTGACCTAATGTCTGCGATGCGTCTGTCTAATAAGTGGTCCAATGCTGTAGTGAAGGGAATGAAGGTTAACTGTGATTGTTAGCTCTTTAGATTTCTTGGTTTTGGGGCATTCTCTTTTCACCAAGGCTTAGTAGTTATTGCGGGTGTGTAACATATGAGCATGGACTTGTAGATTAGTATTTTGTTTGAGATTTTTCTGTTTTGGTTATATATCTAGGCTGTTTAAATGGATGGAAATGTGTTGAATTTTAATAGGCACTGAAGTTGAAGGATTTATTGATTCCCATATGATTTTTTTTCCCTACCGAGAATTCAAGAGTCTTTAACCCGAAGCTTTTTCTTTGGGCAAAGTTTTTGGATGTGTGAATCGGTGATTGTTTTGTATACTTCTGTGATTTATTTTCTTTGGGATATCTCACCCTTCATGCCCTTTGATTCTTATTTTTATTTTTATTAAAAAAATCTGTAGAGTTCATACTATTATTTATTATGCTGTTGATTGGGCCTCTCTAGTATCAACAGTTCATGTATACTAGTTTTTTCTATTTCTTGTTGACTTGAACCTAACCTGTTTTGTTTCAGACTGAAATTGTCTTCAATTTTTTGTTATAATTATAATACACATTGCCTTGTGCTCAACCTTTCTTTTGATCCATCTGGTGGTCCATTTGGCCAAGGCTGCATGCATTCCTTCCAGGCGTATTTGTTCACAAAAGAAATCCTGTATTCCTTCCCAAGTTTCGAAGCTGATTCCTTTAACATAGGATTTCCCTGAACCTAACACTTGAGACATGAATTCTCTCATGTGTTTTGTTGAATTATTTGATGTATTTATTTTTGAACTTGAGATGCTTTTGTAATAGTTTGATTTAAGTTTAAATCTTAGTTGTTGATTTTATGTCAGTGTAGCTTGAGCTGTGCAGCTTTGTAAACTGCCTTATTCTTTCGTTTGTAACGCTTTTCTTCCTTTGGTGGATCTGTAGTCCTGTACTGATATTTTGTGCTTTTCTCTCTTCTAATCATGTCAGTGCAGAAGATATGCTGTTCTAGATTTAGTTATTGCTGATTTGTTCATTTGCTTGAAAATGTATGCTTTTGTTGGTCGATTGGTGGTTCTTTGCGCTCACTGTCTGTGATAGGCCATATACTGTTGTAATCCTCCTCTTAGAGCCTGGCTTTTTGTGGCACTTTTCTTTATGGTACGGAGGGGCTGTGTATTCACTTCATTGATTTCTTCTTCGGATGTCGTGTGCTTTGCTCACTGCATGGTTTGATACTAGTGTTGTCAATAACTGCCTCCTTCATTTTGGCTGCCAGTTCCATCCCATATCTTTCTTTTTCTGTCTAAAATTAATTTATATTCTTATTTTCACCTCCCCTGTTTTATGATATATTTGGATAATGAGAAAAGCCATTTGCATTCACTTCTTCCTATTAGCCTGACAGGCTAGCTTTTTCTAAATTTTTCTTGTTTTGAAGTTCATAGAACCTTACTTTTGTTTATTGTTAGTTACCCACTTTACCTAAAATCTTAAGCTGGTAGGTTGTGGGCCAACATTGTTGCTCGTGCAGCCTGACAACATGTGGAGAGAAACAACCAATAAACACAACCGTTATAGGAAATAAGTTAATTCTTTATAACAAATAATAAACGTGGGCAGCAAGGCTAAAACCCAGGATGTCTTTGCGACTTGGTTATGATACCACATTGGATTACCACCTCTCCGAAAAGCTTAACCTATTAGGTTGTGGGCCAACAATGTATATCAGGCCTTAACAATTACAAATATAGTCAGCGTGGTTAATAGGGTCTTAAATTTCCATTCCGACTAAAATTTTGGAGCTTCAAAAGTGCAGAAATTTGGATTTCAATTTGAAAAACCGACAGACGTTATAGTGAAGCATGGAATTCTTTTATTTGTTTATTTATATATTTGATAACAAAAGAAGATATTTAAGAAATATGTGCATTGTCCTCCAACCATAATCCCTACAACACTGCAAAAATGCTGCATTACCATAGTGCAGCCCTCTCATTCATCTTCCATACCCCTGAAAAGAAGTAGACAATAATTCCTTTACTGATGCCGGCCAAAGCCAAGATTCTCCCATCACACCAAATAAAATTTTCCAGATTCTCCAAGCAATTCTTCTTTCTTTAGGTGATCATAATTCTTCTTTTTTTGAATATTTATGCCTCCTTCGTATTTTTGAATTTTTTGAGTGGGTTTATGGCTTAAAATTAATTTGGGGAAGTGTTGTATTGCTGCTATTCATTTGACTCCTGGTTGGGTTAGGGAGTTGGCTTTTGTTTGTGGGTTGTCATATTTTGGATTGGTCCTTGTCTTATTTAGGGGTCCATTTGAGTGGTAATCCTAGGTCAGTTAAGTTTTGGGATCCTGTAGTGGAGAGGGTGTCCAAGCACTTAGATGGTTGGAAAGGTGCATTATTTTTGCTTATGGGGTTGCATTACACTTGTTCAGTCCTGTCTTGTTAGTATCCCTTTGTATTATTTGTCTATTTTTGGCAGTTCCCTTAGAAGATTCACCCCTTTGGCAAAGTGTCATTAAAAGTAAGTTTGGATTGAATGTGAATGGTTTTCGTATTCATTTTTTGAAAGATCGGGGAATGATGTTTTGTCCACATCTTTTCCTTGTCTTTACTGTTTGGATTCAGGAGAGAATAGTGCTAGTTCTTCTCTTGTTTGTTACTTTGGTTGGTACTCTACTTTTGTAGAATTATCACTTTCGAAAGTCTCTCAACATAGGGAAGCAGATTAGCTTTCTTTTTTAATTGCTGATGTTGAATAATTGTTTTTTTTTTTTCCTTTGGGTGCAATTAGTTGTTGTTGGTCCTTGGATTCTTTGGGGGTTTATTCTTGTGTACCTTTTGCGATTTTTTGACCTAATGTAGTTTTTTTTTTTCTGCTATACAGAAAAAATCTAGAGGGCCAATGTTTCCCCAGAAGTTTAAGGCTTTTATTTGGTTGGTTGTGTAACAGAATCAACACCAATAACTCACTGCAGAGTAGGAGACCTTTGAATGCAGTTTCTCCAAATGTTTGTGTTCTTTGGTTTAACAATTCAAAAGCAGCGTCTCATTTCTTTTTTCACTCTGATTTTGCCTCAAAATTGTTGAAGCTTATTTGGTTCATTGGAAGAGAGTAGGGTTTTTTTGGATACAATGGAGAAATATTTGGCAGTTTCATTTTCTGATTATGGCAGGGGAAAGGATTTGGTAGCATTTTGGAGATGTGCTTATTTTGGAGTTCTGTGGGGTTTATGCTTGGAACATAACTCTTGTATTTCTTTTGGGAAGCTGAATATTTTTTTTGTTATGGGAAAAGGTCCATTATCGGGCTTAACTTTGGTATGTTGGTTCTGGGTGCTTTAAAGGAGTGAGCTTCTTATTCTCCTTTATGTACATTCCTGATTCTTCAATGAAATCTTTTTGTTTTGCTACAAAAAAAATTATGTTTGATATCCTTACTAAGTAACTGTGGTAGGCTGAAATGTAGGGTGAAAATTCATTATAGACTTAGACAAGGTTGGGCATGTTTAAAAACACAGCACAACCATTTTGCCCACTTCCCATGAACATTTGTGGCATCCATTACTTGTACCTTTTGCAACAAATGTTATGTTAATGCCATGCTACCACTATTGCTATATAAAATCATGCTTCTATGAATTTGCAGTTAACCACCAGCGTGAGTATACACTTACTTTGAAGTTTGAACCTATTCACTGCTAACATGGGCTGTTTTTATATTTATATTTTCCTGCATCTAGCCGTCTACTGTCCTTTATGCAGATGTTTTTCTGACCTCTTTAAATTGCAGGTACATGCTTTTTTGGCTTGTTGTGTTGGGCTGCAAATTTGCTTTTGCATATTTTCTCCAGGAAAGTGATATCCATTGTGGTTATTTGATCGATGTTGATTAGTTGGTCTTTTAACTTGTTCTTGATTGGTTTATGCAGATCAAGCCGCTGGTGGAGCCAACTCAGATAATAGTGCAGATGCGTGATTTACAGTATTCATGGCATGACTTAGTGTCCAGAAGTAAGCAACGGTTCTGTTTTCTGATGTGTTGTGCAACATGCGTACTTGTTTTGTGTGGCTCAAAAAAATATAGAAGCCTTGTTAGCACGTTTTTGCTTTATGTTGAGTGTGGAAAATAGGACTGTAATTGGTTGACAACTGAACCGAACCACTTGGTTTTGAAAAACTATATACTGAAACCGAACTGTAAACTATAGGTTAATAGAATGACCAAACCGCTAGTTTTCTGGTTTGGTTTGGTTTATTTCAGTTTTAAAGTTTTGAACTAACAGGAAAAAAATTATTAAGTGTTCAAGGCTTTGGATGGGCTGAACCCAAGTTTCCATATCGTAAGTGGGCTGATTCTTCTATTTGTAAGCCCAGTTCATGAGTAGGGTGAGGAAGGAGGATGTAATTGGTCTTATAGGAAGGGAAATCTAATCCCTTTCCAATTCCAGCCAATATGGCTTTGGGAATACTGTGCATGCAATTGCATTCAGCAGGCACCAGGCAGGCAGACGGGCAGCGCTTCTTCTCTGATGTGGTCCCTTGGAGTGTGGAGGCCAGAGGGGCAATTCCCTTTTGTCCCACATCAATAACTTAAGGATGGGGGAGCCTCCCTACTTGTATAAAATGCTACCTCCCATGTTAATAACCTCATATATTTTCAGTTATAAAATAAATTTATTTTCCCTACAACGGAATAGAGTATTTTATTGTTATTAAAATGATTAAAAAGTTATGAATATGATTATACTATTTTAACATTAATCTTATATAAAATATAACATACGTAATTTATTTAATCGGTTTTTGGTTTTCTGGTTCAGTTTTGGCTTGAAACTGAAACCAAAGCCGAAACTGATTATGAATTTTTGTATTTTTGAAAGCTGAAACTGAAACTGAGAACCGAAAAACCAAACTGGAACATGTTCTGGTTGGTTTTGGTCCAGTTTTTGGTATTTCGGTAAAATTTGTACATCCCTAGCGGAAAATTCTATTCTTAGCATGGATGTTTCTTTCTTCTTTTTTGTGTTCTTCAAGTAATTGTTTTTTTTCTATTTTCTGGTTCTAGGTGTGAACTGTTGAGGACATTGGTATGTGCTGAACGTAGAAATTCTGTACTTCTATATATTTATTGGAAGAAAAATATATCCAAAAAGCAAACGTTGCTGAGATGAGAAGCTAAAATGGATGAGCGGTATAGCGTTAAAAGATAAATTAAGGAATGAACATATTTTCCGTAAGTTAGGCGTATCTCCTGTAGAATATAAGATAAGGGAGGGACTGCTTAGATGGTTTGGGCACCTACAACATAGGCCAAGTAGTGCGCCTCTGAGGAACGGTGAAGTAGTTACTATGAGTGGCAGTAGAAGGGCAGAGGTGGACCTATAAAATCTTGGAATGAGACAGTAAGGATTTAATAGCCTTGAATTTGTTGAAGGAAATTGCCCATGATTGTATAAGTTGGCAGAAATGAATTAATGTAGCCCACTCTACCTTGCGGGACTTAAGGCTTGGTTTGCTGTTGTAGTTATATTCTGGAAGTAGTTATGAAATTGGAAGTTTTGATATGTATTTTTTAAAATATACCCTTACTTCTAGATGGGTCAATCTTGCCCTTCAGATCTTTATGATATTGTTTTATACTTCTCTTATATTTTTTCCCACAAAACTTAGAGAAAATGGATTGGGTGAATACGTTCTCATTGTGCAAGAGCTTTCATTAACGTTGTTTCCAGATTTTTAATCAAATGACTGTTTTGCCCAATATATTGTCATTATACTTACTTTGTCCATGGGAGGTTTAAGAGTAAGGATCAAAATAAAAAGAGGGTGTGGGATTTGCTCCCTTTTCTTTCTTTCGGTGCACATGGACGTAAAGCGACAAGAGGGCCGTTTGAGGGGCAAATAGCTTTTCATGCAGAATTTGAAAGGTTTTTGCTAATTCTGTTGTTCTTGTTGTTTTTTCGTTTTTATTTTTATTTTTATTTTTTTGGTGATTTATGGAAAAGTTTCATAGGCTGCACTTCATCAACTGAGTTTTTTAATTCTTCATCATTTTGTTTTCTATATTTTCATGCTTTGATCAGCTGCCTCTTAGTGCCCTTTATTTCACTATCATTGGGTCCACTTTGTTGACCGAGGACAGAAAACATTTTGTTCATCATTGCCCTTTCGTGGATATTTTTTTTGGCTCTTTTGAGCATGGGGTAATTTCTATTGTGTGATGAATTTGTTGATGTCCCATGGTAAATTGTGCCAATCATATAAAGAAGTCATGAATGACACATTTTTCTATGGAATAAATGACATGATGTTATTCCATGTTGGCAACCCTTCTCTGAACTATACAAGGAGAAAACTATTCCTTGAATTTCCCAAATCCTAAGCTTTTGTAGATGGCATTTAATGAGTGAAACTCTTAGGATAGTTTAATTAGATCTCACTATTCAATAAGGAAATTTAAACCTGGAGACAAATTCTCACTATAATCAAGTTTGCTTGGTTCATGGGCTGATCTAGTAATTGTGTAGTGGGAGGCCTTTGTATATAATATTTTGAGAGTGCTAAGTATTGTTTTTTTTTTTTTAAAAGAATGTTTAATCAGTGTATGTTAAACTTTGTTACGTCAGATTTTCTTTTTTTTTTTTTTATTTTGGTTGAAGGAGGGGGGGGGGGGGAATATAATTCTTGGCCACCCTTGGATATGTCCATGCCCTACCATGTATGGCATTGAAAACTGTTCAATACCACCCTATTGGTGAGTGACTGATGTTTTCATCCCAAACTATTTTGTTACTCTGTGCCATTTATTGTTATGTTCTGTGCAACTTCTACATTGACATTGGTTATTGTAATATCTACATATTGTACATGTATAGAGGCATGCCCGTGCTCACACATATAGAATTGGTTATAAATTATTTCTGTTGGGACTTAATGTTTGGAATAGGTTTTAAATTTTTTGTTTCCCCAGTAATCTGTCTTCCATTACCCTTTTCTCGTTTGTTTGGAAATATTGGAGCAGTTCTAGCAATTGTGTAACTTAATGACCTGAACTTTATATATATATGTAACCTTTGATAGAGGCTTGATGCTGATCAAAATCAAATATTTTTGTTTTAGAATTTGGTTATGGTATTTCCATTGGTGCTGTGGTCTTCATGATCTGCATTCCATTGCTCTTTACTCATTTGGTTCGAAACATTGGAACTGTTCTCTTGGTCGTGTAACGTAGTGATCTGAACTTTAGGAAAACATGGATTTGTGGAGTTTTCATGTGGATCTTAAGTTTTTAAGGTTTTGAAACAGTTGGAACTGTGTGGAGCTATGGATAGTTGAAATGCTGTAAGTTGTAAAAATGGAAATGTTTGTGGACTTACAGAACAGTTATGTAAGAATGTTTTTAGAACATAAGGAGGTCATCTTTGTAAGGTGCTCTTAATTGAGACACAGTAGGGTCCTGGAAAACCATGGAGTGAGAAATTTGAGTCTCTATGTCACTCCAAGCTCCAGTTTCTTAAGTATTTTTCCAATATTTTTTGGCAGTTCATTTGATAAATGTTTTAGTTTTCTATTTTATTTTAAGTATACAGGTGAAGTGAAGTGAAGTTGTATGGAGCTAGAACGCCTTATGACTTTTCTCTTTTGAAATTATATTGCCTTTGTATTATAGTTGGGAGCGTGATGCATGCAGGAGTTGCTTGATAATCTTTACTTTAACCAAAATTTTCTTTTGGGGGTGATTCTTTGCACGTTGGTAAGGTTGCTTGATTGTCTTGGGTATCATGGGTTCAAGCAAAGTGTCTCATGTGCAGGTAAAGTTGAGTACATCAGTGTACCATTCTGAGGCGCCTAATTTATTTTATGACTCTTGAAGAGTGGTACAGTAATTGGGTTGCATAATGAGATTTGTTTTAACTTTCTTTTTTTTGGGTCATTTTCTTACCTTTCAATGTGAAGATTAATCTAATTTGTTTGTAGCGCCATTGACAGTGCGCTTTGATTAAAGGGTATTACTGCTTACTGAACTACTGATAATTTTGTCTACTGGCCATTTTATTATTATTATTATTATTTTGTTTATTGCAATATAGTGTTTTCCTTAAGTACTGATGCTAATTTTTTATTTAATTGAAAAGCGCATCATTCTCAAGGCTTATTTTATTTTAGTTTTAGATTTTTTTTGGACTGAGCGATGTGACTTTTTCTTTTATTTGTCGTTCTACAATTTATATTTAGCTGCTTTTTCCTCCCCCTCTTCTTCTAAAGAGATTGTAATGTTTATACTGTCCTTGGTTGGTACTTTAAGCGTTTTATTTCTCTGCTTGTCGCTGCAGATAACCATAATGCTCTGACTGTTGCCAGCTTATGGGGGCCAGTGGTTGCTGTAAGTAGGAATTCTTGAAATAAATTTTGTCATTCTTGCATTTCTTTCTTCTTTGCATGACGCTAGTTTTGTAATATTTTGCTGCCTGGAACTAGGTTTTATGTTTTCTATGGATACGTGGCCCTGTTGTGCATTCGTTTTGTACTACATTTGACTTTTTGAGCACTTTGAGGCACAATTGGAGTGTATTTTGTATAATTTTTTGTATTTGAGAGCTAAGGTTGCTTTCAAGGGTAAGACTTTTGTTTCATTGGCTGTCCTCAGTGGAGTTGGTTAACAACAATCTACCATGTTAGGAAGCTCCATATGGCTTTATCTTCTGACATTTGTGTGATGTGTTTTGGTAGTGATGAGTTGCGTTTTCACCCTTTTTGTTTCTGTTTTCTTTTTCTTGTGGCTTGGAGTTTGTGGAACAAGTGTTCATTTTTATTTATTTATTTATTTTTTTGGGTTGAAAGTTGTGTGCAAGTCTTTTTTATTTTTTTGGTGACCTATTTTGGAGATTTTGGTAGGCAAAAGCATGCAAGCATCTTGTGGATTTCTGCTGTCCAAGCGGTTGTTCCGGCCATTTGATTATAAAGGAATGTTCACGTTTTAGCAGTTGTTGTATGCATTTATAGTTGTTTGAGAGAGGATTGTTTTTCTTGCTTCTTTGTTTGTGTTTCTGAGCTTCTATGAGATTGTGTGTACATCATTTTTTTTTTTTTCTGTTTTTCCTTTTATTTTCTTTTCCATTTTTCATCTATGGGGATGTCTTATCCTCGTCCTTCTCATTCTTTTCTTTCCTTGCTATATATTTTTTTTCCCTGTGTTAAAACTTGATATACATTGTTGGTCCACAACCTAATAGCTTAAGCTTTTAGGTAAAGTGGTAATCTAACATGGTATCAGAGGTGGTTACTAGAAACTCCTGGGTTCTAGTCTTGTTTCTCGCATTTATTGTGTGGTATTTAAAAAAAATTGTATTCCCTATAATGGGTGATATTATCGTGTCTTTATCTCTCCACGTGCTGTCGGGTTGCATGTGTGGGGGAGTGTTAAAGCTTGATATACATTATTGGACCACAACCTAACAGCTTAACCTTTTAGGTAAAGTGGTAATCTAATACTATGAAACAATTCCCACCCCCGCGGCACCCCCCCCCCCCCCCCCAAAAAAAAACACTAAATGGTAGAATGCAGTGTTCATGTTACATTGTACCATTGTTCTCACGATGCATTTGGAAGAAGACCAAAAGGTCATGTATATTGATGAAGAAAATAATCTTGGATTCTAGATCAAATAAAAAGCGTCTGAAAATATGCCAAAACTAATGAGAAGGATGATGTGGTCTGAGTAAGACTTGCTTTAACTTTGTAGAAGATAATTCTTCATCTTTATATGCATTTTATTACTCTACTTCCAAATGAACTATACTGATAAATTATGCCATCTTTCAAATGCTTTTACTCTCTGAATTATCTCATTTGAACCACCAATTTTTAATGGGAAGCATCATGGCATTTCACATCATGCCAGAGATATTCACATTGGAAAGGGCCCTACCAGGGTTCCCTTGCAATGCAGGTGACGCTCCAATACATCTCTACATTTAGACTTGAGGCATCATTTTGGAGGGAAACCTAACTCTCCTCTCCTGTACTCATAAAACTTTTTGTTTTACGACATTTGTTTCTAGCTGCCATTTAGGTGGAAAGAGCAACCTTAAGAGGGAGCACAGGAACACTGTTGACACTCAGTAGGTTGTGTGGGAGTGGGGGCATAGTAGTCGAAGGCATAAGGTGCACTGAGGCGTGAGGCGAAGGTGGCTCACGAAGGTGAGGCGCGCAATTATTGAAATTGTGTACAATGCCTATTTGATGGGGAATTGATCTATGAACACTTAAGCAGTAATATTAGAATTTAAAATGCCAAAATATTCAATACCAAAACATAAACGCATATAAATTATGGCTACCAAGTACCAAGGTCCAAGTGAAACAAGCATAGTTCAACATAAGCAATTAAGCATGCGTGAGTTCAAGCTTCAAACTATGAAGGAAATAAAATGGCCAAGCCCAATGCCCAAAAGCATCAACATAGTTCAATATCAAAGAAAATGGTACAATAAAAGATTTGAAAGTTTTAAATCTAAAAATCCTTCTCATTCATCATCAACTAAGTGTGCCAAGATATCATCATCTTCCTCTTTATCATCAGAATTTTTTTCTCCAACATCTTCTTCCTCTTTTGTCTCCTTTGCGCTACCCACTTGGATCTTATCCTCGTTTACCAGTTCCAACACTGTAGTCCAGCCCCTAGCAGTGCTAGATGAAGCTCTTCCTCTAGAAGATGATGACACATTTGCACTTATTCTTGATCTAGTGTGATCTAGGGGTTCATTTTCTTGAGCAGC
Organism: Malania oleifera; assembly: GCF_029873635.1. Classification (NCBI taxonomy): domain Eukaryota; kingdom Viridiplantae; phylum Streptophyta; class Magnoliopsida; order Santalales; family Ximeniaceae; genus Malania; species Malania oleifera. Next base: position 147,742,219 of record NC_080418.1, read on the forward strand.
TTTGGCAACAGAACCCCATGTCAAAAGATCATCTTCAAACACAACTACACAAGTTCATCGTCCTTATCATAATTGCCCATCCATCCTACCATTCAACCACTCATTACTATCATCAATGTCCTTTAGAAGGATGAGATCAGTGGTGTCATGCTTGTTGTTTCGGCGCCTCAAAATTTGATTATGTTTCACAAGTACCAAATCATTCAAGCATTGCTGGGCTAGCCTACTTCTGCTTTTGCTATGAAGCTGCAAGAAGTTTAAAGTAATATAGTAAATAATGATTCTTAAAAGTAGTAGACTTGTAGTACATGTTCTTTAAGCCACGATCCTATTGACTTTTATGTTGGAATATGCTCCCATTTCTTTTGCAGTCGGTAGCACTACATATGAGACTAAGGATTTTCACAGCAAACTTTTGCAAGTTTGGAGCCGATGATTCTAGTGATATCCACCAGTGTGCTGTTATTAAATAAATTTCAAATGAATGCCTACTAGCTAACTAGCAAAAAATAATTTTAGATAGAAAGAGGTAGTAAAAATGCCACTTTACCTGGTGCTTTTGTCTTGCTTTGTCTCACTGCCAAATCAATTCCAAAGAGGCCACTAGCACTAGTGTAATTTTCCAACTCATTTGAAACTTTATCTTGCAATCAAAGTTGGCACCAACCTTGTAATGCATCTCTACATACCTGTCATGATTTCTTCATCTTGCAAAATGTGGGGGAATGAATAGTAAAATTCTAGGTTCAAGTAGTGTGCAGCTGCATGCAAAGGTTGATAGAGTTGGCATTCTCACCTGATGTCAATAATTTTAAGTGCCTCCTTGAATTTATCCTCTCCCTCACTGAAAGCCATAGCTATGTATTCCTTAGCCCTATTCATCGCTTCATAAATATATGCCATTGTAGGTTTCTTTTCCCATAAACCAAAATGAGTACACTGACAAGTGGGCCTGTCAATTTAAGAGCGTAGACAAAATTACTGCAAAAGGCTGGCTGCTCTTTTGCCGGCTGCCTCCTTCGC